>NW_008825453.1:37213-42269 GCF_000699105.1 Pygoscelis adeliae | reverse complement strand
ATCCGCCCCCCCCCATCCCCCCCGCCAGCAGGGACAAAGCCGCGGGCGCCCTAGAGGTCAGTGAGGGGCATGGGGGGGATGCAGCATCGCTGGGATGGGGGGAAGGGGCTGTGCTTGACAGAGATGATCCTGTGGGGCAAGGAGGGCCAGCGGGGGAGGGAGTCATGTAATGATGCTCATAGCAGGGTGGGTGCCAAGGGGCACCCATCCCTGAGGGGGTTTGGGAGCCTGGTGGCCCAGGGTCTTCCCACTCCAAGCTGCTTGCTAGGGAGCAGGGACAGCAATTCAGCTGCCCCCAAGAGCCATGGACGGGGCATAAATGGAGGGAGGAATTACCTGCCCCTAATCCCATCCATGGCTCCATTGCTGCCCTGGGATGGGGGCCTGTATCAGTGATTCCTGCCCCGTTGCCACCATGGCAAGGATGCCAGGGGGCCCCTTTTGCCCTGGGCTTGAAGCTGTGAATTTGCAGTGGGGTAACATGGCTCTTGCTGCCAGTGCTGGTGCATGGCCCATGAGAGGCCTGACTCAGCTCCAGTTCCCCTTGTCTCGTCTCTCAGCACCCTTGTAGGGTGCTGGGACAGGACTGTGTGGCTTAGAGGTCTGTGGCCAGCCTGCATGGGTGGCACATCCAGCCTGGATGAGGGGTAACCCCATCAGTGGACATGCAGCAATGGTGCCACAGAGGCTTGCGAGACTGCCACAGGCTTTACTTCCAACGTTCAGCACAGCATGACCACCCCCGTTCCCCATCACCACCACTGCTGGGGGGTGGCAGAGCCCCAGTACCCCCAGTCCTCCTCCAGCGCTGTGCTTGGCACCAGAAGCTGCTGTGCCCGCAGGGATCTCAGCCAGGCAGGCTGGTTTGGGGGCCCCCAGCCCCTGGCTCCAGCGGTCCCGGCAGCAGGAGGGCTGGCGGGTGCCTGCGGACATCACTGCGGCAGGTACTGCTTGGGGTCCCCGGGGAAGGGCAGGGCGGGCGCCTGGTTGAAGTGAGCCATGAGGAAGATGCCAACAGTGCCACACACGAAGAGGGAGGCCATGATGATGAAGCAGACACGATCGATCACCCGTCCCACCAGGATCCACTCTTCACTCTCCTGCCGGTGGCATGAGGAGGGGGTTGAGGGCTGGCCCGCTGCCCCCCGTGCAGGTCCCTCTTCCCCCTGTCCCCGACTCACGCTGCTGAAGTCGTTCTGCTCCCGTGTGGCGTTGGCGATGTGGTTGCAGGCATCCACGCAGGCGCGGATCTCAGGACCTGCCTCCTCCAGGCTCTGGCAGAAGTCCTGGGCACTGCCGCTCTCCAGGCCACGTCCTATGGGCAGCAGAGCCAGCACAGCGGGCACCAGTGAGTGCCTGGCCACCTGGCACATTGCCCGGCCTCGCGGGGAGGTGCCAACCCCCCGGGGTGCTCACCAATCTTCTCCAGCACGGTTTTCATCAGCCCGTCCCTCTCCTTCTGCTTCTCGAAGAGCAGCTCGGTCCGGGCTTTCCAGAGCATGTACTCATCGGCTTTCACCATGAGCCCCAGGGAGCTGCGTCTCCGGGCGGCTCGCGGTGGCCCCGGTGTCTCCTCTGGCATGTGCATGCCCAGGTAGCGGGGCAGGAGGTGCAGGCACACCTGGGCACAGCGTCACCCACAGGGGCCTGACTCCCACCACCACCACCCAGGGCACCCAAATGGTGCGATCGGGTCCCTTTGCATTGCCTGGAGCATCCCTGTGGGGGTACCCTTGTGCCACCGGGATGCTGGGTGTGTTGGCACCTGCTGCTCACCAGTGTTTGGAGGGGTTTGGTGGCACAGTGTGGTCCCTTGGGGACATCTGGGGGGGTCCCTCTTTGTGCCAGGATTTGCACTCAGATGAAGGCATGCCCAGCACCCTGCTCTGCGAGGGACATGGCCTCGGTCCCCAAATACCCACCCCATTCCCCATGTATAAGGGGTAGGGGGATGATGGCGGGTACCTGGCGCACTCTCTGGGACATGGAGTGAGTGTTGGGCGTTCTCAGTGAGATGTTGAGGACGATGACAGCATTCACCACGATCACGACCGTCACCACCATGAGGAAGGTCAGGTACCTGGGGGAAGGGGGCATGGGGCCTCACGTGGGGCTGCTGGGTCACAGGCTATGGGCACGTAAGGTCCTTCTCAGTGCCCTCCTGGGCTGGAAACTGGGGACCGGCAGTGGGACACGGGCACGTAGTAGCCCTGTGCCAACCCCACCTGGGCTGGGGGTTATTTCTGCACCAAGGTCTTGTCCCTGGGCACTGGCTGCTGCACAGCACCCGGCAACCCCACTGGCACAGTGTGACAGCAGGGCTGGCACCCCCATCCCCATGCATCACTTACTTCCCGATGAGAGGCACAGCCTGGGAGGTCTCGGGCACCTTCTGGGCAATGAGGAAGAGGAAGACGGTTTGGGCCAGGAGGACATTGATGGAGACGGTGCATTTCTGCCCACCCGCTGCCAAGGAGGGGGGAAGGCAGAGGTTGGCATGGGGCAGTGGTGTGGGCATTGCCCTCCTTTGGCAAAAAGCCCCCACCCAAAAGCTGAACTGGCCAAGTCCTGCCACGAGGCTTTAATCGTGGGGTACCTGAAAATTCACACACACCTCCAAATATCACAGGAGTGGGTGAGAGATGGCACTGATGGTCCCCAAGCACAGAAAGGACAATGAGCCCTTCCTCGCCTGTTGCTTGCCCCCTCGCACATCCCTGTGCCCACTGTGGGCACGGCACCAGTGCGTACCTTTGGCGGGCAGAAAGTAGACCAGCACAGCCATGGCGGAGATGAGGACGCAGGGCACGATGATGTTGATGATGTAGAAGAGCGGCTTGCGCTGGATGATGAGGTAGAAGACGACCTGCTGGTACTGGATGTCATCTGGGGTGAAATGCTCTGAATTGATGATCTTCCGAGCGGGGCGGTGCTTGATGACCCATTCGCCATTCTCTGCCATGCAGCGGTACCACCTGAGTCCCACTGCCCCACCAGGGGCACGTGGGGCTGCCAGCCCCCCGGCCCGGGGGGGGAGGAAGGAGAGGGCTGCTGCTCTGTGTGGGCCCCGCGGGGCACCCAGGCTGGGCACGGTGCGGGGAAAGGTGCTAGAGCTGCTGGGGAGGGAGGTGAGCACCACAGAGTGTGCCAGGGTGCCTGGGCAAAATACCCCCAAAAGCTGTTGGAGGGGGCAGCTGGGAACATACGGGACACCTCGAGCCCCTTGGGGGCTCCCAGGGCATCACGTGTGGGGCTGGGGTCCCCCCATCTCCCTGCCCCCGGGGTACCATGGGGGGAAGCCGAGCGTGACACTGGGTGACAGCGTGCTGTTTTCCCCCGCTGTCTGCAGGAGCGATAGATTTTTCCCAATCAAGATCGCAGCTCGGGCCGGTAATGAAAAAATAAATCTCGCTGCCCAAAAAGCATTTTGTTCCTTCAATATGCAATTAAAATGTGATGGAAAACGTCATCGTTTGGCCGTGACAGATACGTTCCCAGCATCAATCAAGCTCCCAGGAGCGGTGCTCTCCAGGAGCGGCTGCCAGGCGGTGAGGGCCCCGAGCTGGGGGGGTTAGAAAAACAAATCTTTCCCACACTCCTGCTTCCACTAATAACTTAAGTGCCCATGTAATGGCAGGAGTTGCTAATAGCCCCTGCAGCCCTGCTTTTGGCAGCCACTGAAATAGCACCAGACTTGGGTGCTCCCTGTGGCGGGATGCTCTTGTGCCACGGGGGTGGCTGCGGTGTTACCTGTGAAAGCCTCGGGGTCGATGGAGATCCACTCCACGGTCTGCCCTCCTGCTTCCACTAATAACTTAAGTGCCCATGTAATGGCAGGAGTTGCTAATAGCCCCTGCAGCCCTGCTTTTGGCAGCCACTGAAATAGCACCAGACTTGGGTGCTCCCTGTGGCGGGATGCTCTTGTGCCACGGGGGTGGCTGCGGTGTTACCTGTGAAAGCCTCGGGGTCGATGGAGATCCACTCCACGGCCTGGCCTTCCTCCACTGTCAGCAGCAGGTTGATTTCATTGGCGCTGTACGTCTGGGACCTGGGGAGGGACGAGGGGGTGGCACAGGCTGGCATGCAGTGGGCTGGATGGGCCAAGGGTGCCAGTGAGGTACTGGGTCACGCTGGCCACCTCCAGCTCCGCTTTGGGGTGCTTGGCTTGGCCAAGGTGCCTCCTGCCACCAGTGGGGTGCCAGGGGACAGGTAGGTGGCACTTGTCTGCCCAGGGGCTCATTGTCCTGGGGCAAAAGTGGACATCCCATGTGAATCCCTTGTGTCCCAGCAGGACCTGCCGGATGGCCCCGGCCATGGTGCCCACGTGTGCCCAAACCGCTGCTCACTGGAAGACCATGGTGCAGTTCTGCCAGTCGAAGGGGAAATAGGTGACGTGGATGGCACAGGCGGCAGCCAGTAGATGCTGCCATCAGGGGACACCAGCACGTTGGTGTAGAGGGTGATTTCAAACGTCCCATCAATGCTGGGGGGGAAAGGGTGGGCTCAGTCCCAAACTGTGCCCGGGGGGCAGCTGCCACCCCCTGTGCGGGGATGAATCCCCATTGCCCCGTCACCTACTTGTTCTCCAGGACAATGTCAGGCAGCCAGACCATGGTGGAGGGCACCCGCAGCAGCTGGATGTTGTCGTATTTCTTGGGGTCCCATTGCAGGCGATAATCGGACCATTGCTGGGGGAAGGAGAACAAAGAGGGAGGGTCATGGCGCTCCCTGAGGCGGGGGAGCTTGTGAGCTGTCTGTCCCGTGCTGCCCCCAAACTGGGCTCAGCTGGGGGCACCCACAAAAGGGGGTACAGGTTACGGTGCCAGCCCTCCACAGGGTGCCACCCTGAGATGCAAATGTGGCCCGGGGAGGGTCCTGCCGGGAAATGGGGGGTCTCACCATCTCGATCCAGACGTTGGTGGTGAGGGTCTCCTCCCGCTCGTTCTGGCAAGGAAGGAAGGGGGAGATGGCTTTAGTGCCCTGCCCGCCTCTGCCCGCTGCCCCACATGTAGGGGCAAATCCCATCCCGCTATGGGGACCGGGGGGGTCTCTCACC
>NW_008825453.1:33218-35690 GCF_000699105.1 Pygoscelis adeliae | reverse complement strand
AGCTGAGGACCACCATGCTCAGGACATCCAACAGCACCCATTCCCTGGGGGGACACCACCCTGCCCAGCACACGCACAGCGCTCAGGGTGGGCGCTGTGCCCAGGGATGGACACTGAGAGCAGCCACCACATTGCCCCCCCCCCCCGCCCCTAGATGAAGCGCTTGTTCTCCTCCCGGTAGTCGTAGGGATCTCCGGCAAAGGGCAGTGGTGGGGGGTGGTTGTAGATGCCCATGAGGAAGATCCAGAGGGTGCCCACCACCAGCATGGGGGTGACGAGGAAGAGGCAGAGGCGGTCCAGGGTCCGGGCCACATGGTTCCAGTTGTCCTTCTCCTGGGGAAGGACCCAGGAGCTGGGCAGTGGGGGGCACAGTGGGTACAGGGAGCCCCCTCTGCCCCCCATGCCTGCGGCCCCCACCTCATTGTAGCTGTTTTTCTCCCGCATGTGCTTGATGATGAAGTTGGCGCCATCAATGACAGGTTTTATGTGCTCGTAGAGCTGCTCCTCGCCTGGGTCCGCAGGTGCCAAACCTGGGGGCAAGGGGGACGGTGAGACAAGCTCCGAAGGGCTGCCAACCCCAGAGACACCTGCTCCGCCACCCTTCCCCCTGTCCCCGCAAAGGGGCCGAGGCTCACGGGCAGGGGTGACGCGGCTGGCCAGCCCGTGCCGCTCCGACTGCTTCTCGAACATGAGCTCACTGCGGGACTTGACGCTGAAGTACTCCTCCGCCTTGGCGATGTAGCCGGCCGAGCTGCAGCGCCGGATGCATGGGGCGCTCGCCGGGCTCTCAGCCGGCTGCGACATGCCCAGCAGGCGGGGCAAGCTCTCCAGGGAGACCTCGGACACAGGAGGTGGTGTCCGGTTCCTCAGCCACCCCCTTGGTGCAACACCACCTTTTCTCCCACCTTCTGCCCCCAACCCAGGCATGCAACCTCTTGGGGTGGCGCAGATGGGACATCCCAATGCAATGCTGGGGCTGTGCTGTCCCATGCCCTTCACGGGGCACAGTGGCACCCCTGCACCCACCAGATCACCTACCCCAGCCCAGCACCCCACTCACCTCTCTGACCCAGTCAGACATGATATGGGTGCTTGGGGTGCGGAAATGGAAGTTGAGGACCACGACGCAGATCACCACCACGGCCGTCACCAACAGCATGATGAAAAGCAGGTACCTGTGGGGGGCACGGACCTGGGGCTGGCATTGCCACAGGGGCTGGGCACAGGCAGAGCTGCCATCTGGCACCACGGGGACCCTGTGATGTCCGTGCTGCACCCAGCGGTGCCCAGGACTCACTTCCCAATGAGGGGGATGGCGTGGGAGGTGGCGGGCAGGCGCTGGGAGATGAGCAGAAGGAAGACGGACTGGGCTAGGAGCACCGAGATCACCAGGGTCATCTTCTCACCACCTGGAGAGCAGGTGAGCTCAGGGTAAAGTCTGCTCCAGGTCCCCCTCCCAGTGCCCCCAGTGTCCCACCATACAGTGCCCCATATGGGATTTTTTATTATGGGGGTATCCCAGGGTCCCACATGGGGTATCTTGTGCCCAAGTGCGCCCCTGCCAGGGTGCCTGGCTGGGATGATGGTTGTCCTGCGTGGGGGTGTCCCAGTATCAGGATGTCCCCGTGCTGGGCAATGGGGTGTCCCCATGTCCCAGGATCTGGTGCAGGTGTGGGACATGGAGGTGCCCCATGGGGTGACCCCCGTGCCTGGCATAGGTGCCACGGGGCTCACTCACTGTCAGCAGGCAGGTAGAAGACAAGGATGGCCATGAAGGCAATGAGGATGCAGGGTGTGACGATGTTGATGACATAGAAGAGCGGCTTGCGCTTGATGATGAGGTAGAAGGTGATGTCCTGGTGCTCGCTGCTCTCGGGGGGGTTGTCAGGGTGGATGTTCTTGCGGGCCGGGCGGTGGATGATTTCCCATTCCCCATTCTCTGCCGGGGCACAATGGACAGCGCATGGCATGGGGGCCCCCACCATGCCCATCCTCACCAGCCCCACCAGCACCCAGTCTCCCCATCCTGGGTCTGGGTAGCTCCAAGCCTGGTGGGATGGGTGGCAGGGTGCCAAAGCCCCGGGTACTCGGGTGTCTCCATGGCAGGGTGCCCCAATGCCAGGGTGCCCCTGAGTCCTGTACAGGGTGTCCCGCTGCCACAGGACACAGCAGAGAGCACAAGCATTACCTGTGAAGCCTTCGGGGTCGATGATGATCCACTCCACCGGGTAATACTTGCCTGTCTTCGGGTCGCTATCTGTCTTCAAGTGCATGCTGATCTCCAGGGCGCTGTACGCCAGCGAGCTGGCCCGCACCCGGGGGGGGACAGGCAGTGAGGGGCTGTGCCTGCTGCTTGTTACCTACCACCCACCCACCCTGACCTCCAGCATGATGGACTTGGGCCACCAAGTCACCTGCAAACCCGCATCTTGCTGCGCCCCAACAGCAAGAGGAGGTGCTGGCAGCAGTTGG
>NW_008825453.1:31857-33101 GCF_000699105.1 Pygoscelis adeliae | reverse complement strand
GGGAGGGGGTGTGGGGAAGTGGGCGGCCGCCAGCCAGTAGACATAACCCGTGTTGTAGATGAGGACATTGCAGTAGTAGGCGACCTCGAAGAGCCCGTCGTTGCTGCGCCGGGAGAGAGAGGAGGTGATGGCAGGGGGAGCCCTGGGCATGCCTCAGGGGATTCCGGAGGGGGAAACTGAGGCACGGCTCACTTGTTCTCCAGGACTATCTCAGGCAGCCACAGCATGTCCGGCGGCAGGCGGAGCACCTCGATGTCCCCAAACTCAGACTTGTTCCACTGCAGGCGGTAATCGGTCCAGCCCTGGAGGGGGGGATCCCCGGGTCACCCCCTCACCACGCTGGGCCACCCTGTTGCCTGAGCCTCGGGGCACAACAGACGCCATGACGCCTGTCCCTACTCACATGCTCGACCCATAGGTTGGTGGTGAGCGTCTCGTCCACCTCTTTCTGCAACAACAGCGTGGGACAGTGGGGCCGTCCCCCCCCAGCCGTCCCCCCCACCCCAGGACCCCCAACCCTGACCAGCCAGGGTTCAGGGCAGCAGCCCCAGGGCTCCTCCCACCCAGCCAGCCCCATGGGTGAAGCATGGCTGGAGTGCACCCCACGGCGGGCACTGCCCTCTGGGACTCACCAGCGAGATGAGGTTGGAGAGGGTGAGGGCCAGGTAGACATCCACGACCTGGTCGGTGGAGGTGACAGGGCGCACCTCCTTGTCGTAGCCCTTCTCTTCAAAGAGGTGGTGGATGAGCCTCTCCTCCTGGTTCACACAGAGCCCGCCTGGGGGTGTGGGGTCAGGCAGACTGGGATGGGGCTGGGGGGGTTACTGGGCCCAGTTCCACCCCGCAGAGATTCTCGGTGAGGGCGGGGCGATGTAAGGATGGAGGAGACAGGAGGAGGCCAGCATGTCTGTGCTGCACAGGGGCATGGGCACATGCGGGGGCACATGGGCACACATGGGCATGGGACAAGGATGTGGGCACGGACACAGAGGGACACACAGATACAGACTCAGCACACACAGGGACACACAGACACAAGACACTTGGGTACAGACGCGGCGGCACCGGGCACGTAGGTGGATGCACACACAGAGGCACACATGGACAAGGACACGTGGACATGGACCCAGTGTAGGCAGGGACATGTGGTCATGGATGCAGTGTCAGTGTGCACAGAGACAGACAGGCACACACACACAGGGACACACAGACAGTAGCACTGTGCATAGACAGATGGATTCATA
>NW_008825453.1:28549-30821 GCF_000699105.1 Pygoscelis adeliae | reverse complement strand
TCCCCCCGCTGGCACCTGCATCGCTGGCACCCCGTGGCACAGCACTCACTTCACACTCGCCAGCTACTGGAAAATAGAGCCCTTCTTTATTGAAAAATAAACCTTTCTCTGTACAAATAAATAACAGCCCAAGTGCCTCTAGGGAAAATGGGGTGGGGGGTGGGCTTGCCAAGGTGGGGGTCCCAGGGGAGTGGAGGGCTATGATCCCTGGCTGAGATGCTCCAGGTGCGCCCCGGCACCCCATTGCCTGGGGAGGTCGGGCAGTGCTGGTGGGAAGAGGGGAACTGAGGCACGATGGGGGACAAAAGGATGGAAGAGCCTGAGCTGAGGAAGGAGCTGTGTTTGAAGGACATGAGAGTCCCCTGCCCCAGCACCCTGTCCCCATGCTGGCATGGTGCCCCAGGGCACCGTGGGCACCATTAGGTTTTCAGCGCCTCGAGCGCCAGAGCGACGAGGCCAGGCATGCTGCGGGCCAGCGAGTCGCTCTCCAGCCCCACGAGGCCAGCGAAGGCTGTGGGGCGGCCCCCCACCATGGCCCGCACCTGCGCCCGGTACAGCCCCTTTGCATTTTTGGAGCCCAAGTCCACCAGGATCTGTGGGGAGATGACAACGCTGTGAGTCCCAGGGGGACCAGGGGCACAGTGGGATGGTGATGGTCTCGGGGGTGGCACCGCCTGGCTGCCAGGGCAGGGGGCTCGGAGCAGCTGGATGGGTCACTCACCTCCTGGAAGGTCATGGCCAGGTCCGGCTCGGGCACCCGCAGCACCCAGGCGTACAGCTCCCTCACCGCACCCACCCGCACCACTGACTCGTTGAGGCCTGGGCAGGCTGCAACCCCGGGGACAGGCAGGAGAGAGATGGAGGGGGGACATCAGGGGTGCACTGAGGGGCAGGACGAGTCATGGGGGCACCATGCTGCTGCCCACCCTGAGGAGAAGTACCCATGCTCTGGGGACGCTGGGGGAGCAGGGCAGAGGGTCCCTGTGGAGGGGGGTACCACGGGTGTCAGCCCATCACCCTGCATCTGGGCACCCCAGCACGGGCATTGCTGTGCACTGGGAGGAGCGGTCCCTTCCTGCTGCTCAGCAGCCCCAGTGATGCTGCTCGGGGGCGGCAGGCTCCCCACGAGCAGGAAGGGTTGGTACCTACTGATGCCCAAGCACGGGGGTGGCACCATCCCGGTGCTCACTGATGGCCCAGGGCATGCTCAGCCCCTGCACTGGCAGGAGGTTTCCTGTGGGTCCCCCATGGGGTGGCACCGGGGTGGGCACCGGTGCTGTGCTACAGGTGCTGCGGTGGGCAGGAGGGGTGCCCGACCCCCGGGGGCGGTGGGGAGTCTGTGCTAGGCTGGGCACAACACCGATGCCGGGGGCAGGGACCAAGGCTGGGGACATCGCTTTGGGGTACAGGGGAACGGGAAGGGGGATGCAATGGGATGTCATATCCCCTGTGGAAAGTCCCCCCGCTGGCACCTGCATCGCTGGCACCCCGTGGCACAGCACTCACTTCACACTCGCCAGCTACTGGAAAATAGAGCCCTTCTTTATTGAAAAATAAACCTTTCTCTGTACAAATAAATAACAGCCCAAGTGCCTCTAGGGAAAATGGGGTGGGGGGTGGGCTTGCCAAGGTGGGGGTCCCAGGGGAGTGGAGGGCTATGATCCCTGGCTGAGATGCTCCAGGTGCGCCCCGGCACCCCATTGCCTGGGGAGGTCGGGCAGTGCTGGTGGGAAGAGGGGAACTGAGGCACGATGGGGGACAAAAGGATGGAAGAGCCTGAGCTGAGGAAGGAGCTGTGTTTGAAGGACATGAGAGTCCCCTGCCCCAGCACCCTGTCCCCATGCTGGCATGGTGCCCCAGGGCACCGTGGGCACCATTAGGTTTTCAGCGCCTCGAGCGCCAGAGCGACGAGGCCAGGCATGCCGCGGGCCAGCGAGTCGCTCTCCAGCCCCACGAGGCCAGCGAAGGCTGTGGGGCGGCCCCCCACCATGGCCCGCACCTGTGCCCGGTACAGCCCCTTTGCATTTTTGGAGCCCAAGTCCACCAGGATCTGTGGGGAGATGACAACGCTGTGAGTCCCAGGGGGACCAGGGGCACAGTGGGATGGTGATGGTCTCGGGGGTGGCACCGCCTGGCTGCCAGGGCAGGGGGCTCGGAGCAGCTGGATGGGTCACTCACCTCCTGGAAGGTCATGGCCAGGTCCGGCTCGGGCACCCGCAGCACCCAGGCGTACAGCTCCCTCACCGCACCCCACCGCACCACTGACTCGCTT
>NW_008825453.1:27449-27884 GCF_000699105.1 Pygoscelis adeliae | reverse complement strand
CCCGTGGGCACGGCCAGGTGCACAGTGGCAGAGCACCGGGCACGGCTGGGCTGGTATCAGATGGGGCATTGGGGACACGCGATGTCTTTATGGATGTGTTGGGTCAGATCCTAAGCTGCGGGGTCAGACCCATGGCTGGCTCTGCACTGGTTGGACTGGGAGCACTTGGTTTCAGCTGGGGAGGGTGAGATGCCCCCTCTGTGTTGGCAGAGTGGGAGATGCCACCTCCGTGGCTGCAGAGGGGACAATGGGCCCAAGGGATGTCAGGAGGGGACATGGGGGAACTGTTGGATTTTGGTCCCTGGTGGCACTGTCACCAGAGGGGCAGGGGGCCCCCAAAGCCCATCCCTCCCCAAATACCTGCAAGAAGAGCCATGTCTCCCCAGGGAGCTGCCCTCCATCCGGGGTGGGCGCCGGGGGGTTGCCCTCCGCCAT
>NW_008825453.1:24990-25365 GCF_000699105.1 Pygoscelis adeliae | reverse complement strand
AGTTAGGGATATGTTTTGGGCTTCTGGGTGCTGTTTTGGTAAAGCCTATAGAGGAGGGGGTACTGTTTGGGTAGGGTCTTGGGGTGTCATTTTGGTAGGGTTTCTAGGGGATGGGGTGGTGCTTTGGTAGGGACCCAAAGCAATATTTGGGTAGGGTCTCCAGGCATGGGTCCGTGTTTGGGTAGCGTGTCCTGGGCATGGGGTGGTATTTGGATAGGGACTCCGGGCAGCGTTTGGGTAGGCACCCTGGGCAGTGTTTGGTTGGGAACCCTGGGCTCTGTTTGGGTAGGGTCTCCTGGGGATGGGGCCATGGGGGCTGGGGGGCCTTGACTCACGTGGGCAGAGGCGGGGGGGGGTGGGGGCGGGGGGGGGGGG
>NW_008825453.1:19283-19871 GCF_000699105.1 Pygoscelis adeliae | reverse complement strand
CCGCGTGTCCCCAGGGCAGGACCCCGATTTCCCCCCCATCAGGCCCCGAGCTGCCCCTCCTGCTCTGTGCTGTTCAGAGGGCACAGATCCGGTCCTAGCCTGCTCCCAGTTTGGGTTATGAGTCTGTTACTGGGCAACCTGGGAGAACTAGGGGGACAGGCTGACCATGAACCGGGGGAGGTGGCAGCACTCTGGGGGGGCCCTGGGGAAGGGAGATGCCCCAGCCCGGCCCGGGGCAGGCAGAGGCCCGGGGCAGACGCTGCCTGCCCTGGTCCAGGAGCAGGGAAGGCTTTAAAGCTTTTCCTCTTTCGATTTCCACCCACAGAAAACCCAGGGCGGGAGTTGGCTGCATGCCAGGGAGGGCTGGTAGGCCCTGGGGGGACCTTGAGCCCCTTCCCCTGCCTGGGGGACCCCCCGAGCTGTGGGCACAGCTCTCCCCTGCTATCGCTCACCCCCTTCCCATCCCCCTGCTTGGGGTCCTTGCAAAGGCTCTTACCCTCAACCCCTACCCCACAGCGGGCACTGGGGTCCCACTGCCTGTCCCCCCTGGCCCAGAGGTGCGTTACCCCAGGGGGCCCTGGGGCTGGA
>NW_008825453.1:15395-18702 GCF_000699105.1 Pygoscelis adeliae | reverse complement strand
TGTGGGGAGCCCATCAGCTCCTGGTGCCCGAGCTGGGGTGCAAGGCACCCCCTGCCCACTGAGGGTAGCAGCAGGGCACAGGGGTCCTGGCACCCCCCTCGCAGTGCCCTGGGGCCAGCAGGCAGAAGAGCCCCTGCCCTGTTTGTTTGCTTTTTGGGTGTGCCCCTCTGAGCTGCCCATGCCCAGGGTGCGCCTGGACCTGATCATGGCACTGCAGGAGGATGGAGATGCCCTGAGGTGGGGGGCACTGGCTGGCCCGGCCCTGGGTGCTGCTGCGGGTGGGAGGTGGCAGCACCCCGGGGTGGGGAGATCCCCACCCTGGCAGGGAAGGGGGTGGCACATCTGGGGGGAGCTGTGGGCAAGGGGATAGGAGCAGCCCATGTGCCTCAGTGAGGATGAGGTCTGGGGGTTGGCTGTGCCTGGGGACCCTGTCTGGGGGGTGGCCCGTGCCCAGCTAATGGGCACGCCGGCCTCTCCCCCATCCTCGGCAGGGTTCGTGGTGGGCCATGCTGGGTTGTACCAAGCCCTGGCCATGTTTGCGGTGGCATACTTCATCATCGGCATGACGGTGCTGTCCGTGTGTGCCATCGCCACCACCGGGGCGCTGGATGCCGGAGGAGCCTACGGTATCCTTTGCTGTGGGTGTTGCCAGGGCAGGGCATGTGTGCCAAAATCGGGTGACCACCCAGCGGCCTCGGGGTGCCACGCTGGGGCTGTGACCCCCCCTGGCCTGGGAGGGAGGGGCGGGGGCACCCAATGGTGGTTTGGGCTGCTGGCATCTTCCCTTGACTCGAGCAAGATATGATCAGCCGTGCCCTGGGCCCGGAGTTCGGGGGAAGCATTGGGATCATGTTTTTCCTGGCCAACGTGTGTGGCAGTGCCCTCTACGTGCTGGGGCTGGTGGAGGCGGTGGTGGACAGCTTTGGGATCCCGCCTGGTGAGTACCCCTGTGTGCAGTGGCAGGGGACAGCGGGTGTCCTTTACCCGAGTAGCCCTAGCACCCTGCCAGGCGTGCCAAGCACCATGCCTGGCATAGCTGGCATGGCTCGCCCAGTCCTCTGGCTGGTGAGTTGCTGCCCATCATGCCTGGCACAACACCGGTGGCTCTCAGCTCCTGGTGATGCCCCTTCTGAGCCCCGCTGATCCTGGCTTGTCTCTGCCCAGGGCAAAAAGTGGGCACAGGCATCCATGTCCTGCCCCAGAGCTACTGGTATGAGCTGCTCTACGGCACCGTGCTGCTGGCCCTCTGCCTCCTTGTGTGCCTTGTGGGCGCCTCCATTTATGCCAAGGCCACCTTCCTCATCTTCCTCATCGTCTCGGGTGTCCTGGGCACCGTCCTCGTCAGCTTCTTCGCCACACAGCCCATTGGGGTGCCCATCCGCCTGCCCTACTTCAATGGCTCCGAGACCGAGAACGGCTCCTTCACTGGCTTCTCACTCGCCACCCTGCGAGACAACCTGGGCGGTTTTCCCTACCCTGCCCACCATACCCACCATGGCACCTGTGCCCCAGGGAGGGGTGACATTGGCACCTCCACATTGGCAGGGGCTCACCAGAGGGTGGGGGGAGCTTGCGGGCACAAAACAGTTGCCGTGGGATGGTTTCTCCCGTAGTTTGTGTATGGGGACTTCGAGGAGAGGGTATATGGTGGGGCTATGCTGCCTCGGACAGCGCGTCACAGCCTGTACCTGTATGTCCTGCAGGTGGGTATGGGGTGGACTACACCACCGGGCAGATGATGAGCTTCAGCTCTGTCTTCGCGGTGATGTTCAACGGCTGCACCGGCATCATGGCAGGCTCCAACATGTCAGGTACGGGCAGGGAGTGCTGGGCTGGGTGGCACCGGGAGCGGGAGCTGAGGCTGGAGGAGAGCAGGGGGGTGCTGTGCCTGTGGGCACTAATGCCGCCTGCTTCTGCCCACAGGGGACCTGAAGCGCCCGAGCTACTCCATCCCACGCGGCACCATCTCTGCTGTGCTCTTCACCTACCTCGTCTACAACCTGCTGGCTTTCCTCATGTGTGCCACCTGCAGCAGGTACAGCCACCCGTCCCCCCGCCAGGGCCATCATGCCAGGGTGTGCCCAGTGCCAGGGCATGCTGGCCCGAGCCAAGGAGGGTGCCAGCATGTGTGTCCCTCTCCAGGACCCTCCTGCAGAAAGACTACGGCTTCCTGCGTGACATCAGTATCTTCCCGCCTCTGGTCACGGTGGGCATCTACGCTGCCACCCTCTCCGCGGCCATGAGCAACCTCATTGGGGCATCCCGTATCCTCTATGCCCTGGCCCGGGATGATCTCTTCGGTGAGTGCCCGGAGCGTGCCGGCACCTGCCAGACCCCACCCAGCAGGTTGTCCCTGCCAGGGACCAGTCCTGGCACCAGGCAACCCTCTTGCTGGTGTGGGGTGACATTTTATGGATTGGCATGTGCCCACTTGGGTCACCTGCGTGCCCTGGCGTTTGCCTGCACCTCAGCACTCAGAGTGGGGACAGGACTCCTGGCTGGTGGATGAGCCTGTTGGTGCTCACCCAGGTCCCCCAGCCCAACCTCCCTGCTCTGCCCACAGGCCGGGCGCTGGCGCTGGCCAAGAAGACATCTGCGAGTGGGAACCCCGTGATGGCAGTGATCCTCTCTTGGCTGGTGGTACAGGTGAGTTTGCTGGTGATGCTCCTTTCCCAGCCCCACTGGCTGAAGGTGGGTTGGCGCCTGGGCTGGGTGTCACGGAGCCTGGCATGTCCCCCTGCCCCGGGTGTCCTGTCGCGGCTGTGCCCTTCCCTCCCCGAGCCCATAAATGAAGGATAAATCACAGCAAGGGGCAGGGATTCATGCCCATGTGGCACTGCCCGTACCCTTTCCCAGCACGCCGCCGTGGGATGCCCCAGGCTCAGCAGGGCTGGCTCGGGCACATGCCAGCAGTGCCATCCCGGGGGGTGCGTTCACCCTGTGCCTCCCCTCCCTGCTCTCTGCAGCTGGTGCTCTTCTCTGGGAAGCTCAACACCATTGCGGGGGTTGTGACCACCTTCTTCCTCCTGGTTTACGCCACCGTCAACCTGGCCTGCCTGGCACTGGAGTGGGCATCGGCCCCCAACTTCAGGTACCCGCTGGCACAGGGGAGGGAGGCTGCGCTCAGATGCTGGGCAGGCACCCATCCGTCCATCTGTCTGTCCGTGGCTCCCCTGCCAACCCCGTGCCTGCTGCCCCTCCATGGGGCAGAAATGCTGAGCACCACTCTCCTGGGCATTAAGGGGGGCAAAGACACCCCCATCCCTCGGGAGGGAGAAGGGGCCAGGTCCCGGCGTGGCACTGGCTT
>NW_008825453.1:13060-14497 GCF_000699105.1 Pygoscelis adeliae | reverse complement strand
CGGCACTGCCATGCGCTGCCCGACACTACCTGGCCTCCGAGCCGTGCCAGGGCAGTGCCGTGCCAGCCCCATAACCATCATTACCCCTGTTTGCCAGGGGCTGGCAGCAAGGGGCTGCCCAATGCCCTGGGAGTTACTATCTCCCCTCTGTGCCCTCTCCTGCAGGCATCTGGGGTGCCCAACATGCCCTGGGCTGGCGCAGCAGGGTACGCTGGGGGTGGCTAGTTGGCACCCTGGCACAGCCCCCCTTGCCGTGCCCACCTTGCAGCTGGCATGGGGGCCACATGGTAGTGGTGTCCCCTTCTCCCTGCTCCAGGCCCACCTTCCGGTACTTCACCTGGCACACGTGCCTGCTGGGCATCGCAGGCTGCTGCGTCATGATGTTCCTCATTAGCCCCGTGTCGGCCTCGGCAAGCCTGGGCTTCCTCCTCCTCCTCCTCCTCGCTCTCCACTACCTCTCACCCAGCAGCACCTGGGGCTACATCAGCCAGGCCCTCATCTTCCACCAGGTGAGCCCTGTCCTCCTCCGCTGTCCCCTCCTGGGGTGGAGAGCTGGTGTTCCCAAAATGGTGTCTCCATGGCAGCGCCACCCCAGGCAGTGTGTCCTCGGGGCTGGCATTCCCATGGGTGATTTGCTGAGGGAAGGAGGGTTCCTCACCTCCTGCCCTCCCTCCTTCCCTCCAGGTGCGGAAGTACCTGCTGATGCTGGACGTGCGGAAGGACCACGTCAAGTTCTGGCGCCCGCAGATGCTGCTGATGGTGCAGAACCCGCGGGGCAGTGCCCGCCTCATTGACTTCGTCAACGACCTCAAGAAGAGTGGCCTCTACGTCCTGGGCCATGTCGAGCTGCAGGACTTGGGTGAGGGTCTGCCCTGTCCCCAGCGCTGGTGGCCTCTGCCCCTTGCTGCGGTGCTGGGGGGCTCCCAGAGTCTATGGAGTGCCACCACTGCCCAGCTCCTGGCTGGGCAGGGTGGGCATAGTGGGGGAATGTCAACACTTCGGGCACATGTGTGGCACTTTGGGCTTGGCACAGTGTGGGGGACATAGGTGGCTTGTGTCTCTCCCATGCCTCCTTGCATGCTTGCACACACGTCCTGCATGCTTGCACATGTGTGTGCTCAAGTATTCATCCCTACATGTGCACATGGGGCTCCTGCACGTGTCGGCACTGGTGTGCACACATGGCATGTGCCACCCGGGCTCCTCTGGCTCCCTGTGGAGCACGGTCCTGTTGCACAGGTCAACGCCTGCGCACACCCAGCACCCACGTGGGCACACGCTTGACACAGCCTTGCACATGCGTGTGCCTGTGTCCATCCTCACCTCATGCCTGTCCACGTGCTTCAGGCATGTTTGGACCCTGGCGCATGTTGGTTTGCACATGCATGCTCCCTGGCACATGCCGTGGCCGTCCCCATCCCCGCCCCAGCAGATGCA
>NW_008825453.1:11440-12770 GCF_000699105.1 Pygoscelis adeliae | reverse complement strand
CCTCATGCTGTTCTTGCTCCCGACCCAGACACGCTGCCCTCAGACCCGCTGCAGCCCCAGCAGGACTCGTGGCTGAGCTTGGTGGACAAGCTGAATGTCAAGGCCTTCGTCAGCCTCACCCTCGCGCCCTCGGTGCGGCATGGCGTCCGGCAGCTCCTCTTCACCTCTGGCCTTGGTGAGTGATGCCCAGGCTGGGCACGGGTGAGGGTCCACCCTGCTGTCCCTGTGGGGTGAGAAGTGCCAAGGGGTTTGGAGGCACCTGGGTGGGCAATGCCAAAGCCAAGTTGGGGCTTGGAGGCATCTGTGTTGGCAATGTCCAGGGGCTTGAAGTCACCTGGATGGGCAGTGCCAAGGGGGTTGGAAGCACCTGCTGTGGGCAGCGCCAAAGCCAAGTTGGAGCTTGGAGAGGTATTGGGTGGGCAATGCCAAAGCCAAGCTGGGGCTTGGAGGCACCTGGGTGCGTGATGCTGAGGGTGCATGAATCACCACGGTGAGCAATGCCAAAGCCAAGCTGGGGCTTGTTGGCACCTGCAGTGCCAGGAGGGCTGGTGGGGCCCTCCAACTCTGCTCAGCTGGGCCGGTGCGGTCTCTCCGGCAGGCGGGATGCGCCCCAACACCCTGGTGCTGGGCTTCTACGATGATACGGCACCGCAGGATGGTCTGGCCCGGCACCCCGCCTTCACCAGTGCCCGCGAGGAGGTCCCCCTGGGCTTTCCCCCGTTGCGGGCGCCCACCGCCCCCAAGCTGCTGTCAGCCCGGGAGTACGTGGGCATCGTGGCTGATGCCCTGAAAATGCTTCGCAATGTTCTGCTGGCCCGGCAGCTGGAGAGCCTGGACAAGGCCTGGGAGCTGCGCCCCGCCCCCCGCCCGCCACCCACGTCGGGCCCGTCAACCTGCTGCGGCCTGACAGCGCCCGCTACGCCGACACCTGCAGCCTCTTCCTGCTGCAGATGGCCTGCGTCCTTAACATGGCGCGGGCCTGGCGCCGGGCCCATCTGCGCCTCTTCCTCTGCGTGGAGGCAGGCGCCATGCCCCATGCCCAGGAGGAGAAGCTGCGCCAGCTCCTCAAGGACTTGCGCATCCAGGCCCAGATCCAGCTGGTGCCCTGGGATGCCGTCACCCGCCTGCACTGGCAAACCCAACGGGGACCCCCGGGGGGTCCAGCGCCCATCGGGGCGGCGGAGGAGGAGGAGGAAGGGTCCGTGAACTACCCGGCCAATGCCACCCAAGTGTCGGATGAGTACGTCTGTGCCGCCAACAAACTTGTCCTGGAGCAGAGCCCCACGCCGGCCGTGCGCTTCCTCTACCTGCCGCGGCCACCGGCCGCCAC
>NW_008825453.1:9184-10517 GCF_000699105.1 Pygoscelis adeliae | reverse complement strand
CCTGATGGATCGCTTCTTATTAGCCCCGGCACGGGGGGGCCTGTTCTGGGCCAGGCTGGGCTCCAGTGGGGGGGACAAGTGTGGCATTGCTGCCTGTGCCCACTCTCGCCAATCCAGGCACTGCCAGCTGGCAGCTCTGCTCGGCCAGAGGGCTGGAAAAACCCAGGCGGACGGATGCTGCTGTGGGGAAGAAACTGGGGGGGGGGGCTTGCTCCCCACATTTTGCAGTGGGTTGTGCCTGAATTTGTGCGCAAATCCCCACCCCGGCAGGTGGGCAGGTGGCTGGGACTGGCTTTGCTCCCCACAGAGAGAGGTGGGTGCCCTGGGCTGGGCACCACATGGCCCCCGGGGTTTATTTACAAACAGGCGGGAGCTGGCACAGGGCAGGCGGGCACCAGCGGGACCCGGCGGCCTATAATGTTAATTATCGCCACGTAATTAAAAGCCCATAAAAAGCCTCGCACTTCATTAAATTAAAGCTTCCCCGCACCGTGCCGACGGGCTCCAGCAGAGTTAACCTTGGCCATGCCAGGCACCAGCTCCACTGCAACTGGGGACCCAAGGCTGGGGGCGTACAGCCCCTCCATGGCATTGTAGGGGGGCTGCAGCATTGCACACGCATAGGTACCCCCCAACACCATTCATCACCCCTGGGCCATGTGTGTCTGGGCACACACAGGGAGCACACCTGGCTGCACACATGGTGTTGCACACGTGGGGATGCTGTCCTATTTGGAGATGCCCACACGGCACCGCATGGACATGTGTGCCCGTGCCACCCCTGCAGACACGCCATCACATGCACCAGGAGGTGGGCAGGGGGCTGATGTGGGTGCACATGTGCACACCCAGGTGTGCACGCGCAGTGTGCACGGCCGTTGCAAAGGCAGGCTCGCATGCCAGCACACCAGCACCGGCACACCAGCTCCAGCGCACAACGCCCACGCGGCACACTCCTACACAAACAGCATTTCTAACTCCCTCCTAACGTACAGACTTGCAGACAAATAGACACATGCCCTGTGTCTTCTCCAGGCTCCCCCACCCATCACTGCTGGTGCCTGGAGAGGTGATGGGCTGTGGGGAGAGCACCCATCTGTGCCTGCCCCCTCTGTGCCTCAGTTTCCCCAAGGGCTGGGCTGTGCCGTGAGGGGAGAGGAATGCATGGGAGATCCCCAAACCCTCCTGGTGGCTGGGTGCCCTCTGGTGGCTGGGTGCCCTGTGTTAGGGGTGCTGTGCCAAGGTCTGGGGGGGATGCAAAGTTGGGGGGGGGGCAGCATACAAGAAGGGGCACGTATGCATGGGGGGGGGGTGTGTGTGTGCGGGTTAAGGG
>NW_008825453.1:7233-8262 GCF_000699105.1 Pygoscelis adeliae | reverse complement strand
CCACCCCAGAGCCTAGCAACCTCCCTGGAGGCAGGCAGGCCCTGGTGAGGTGCACATACCCAGTGTGACGGGGACCCCCATGCACCCCCCTGCCCCACTCTCCCACTTGCAGTGCCAGTCATGTGGGTGCACCCAAAGGGCACTGCGAGGCCATGCTGCCCACCCAGGTTGACACCCCCAAACTAGCATCCCTCTAAGAACCCCCCGGGAACCTGCCCCACAGGGCACGAAGGCACTGCGCCCAGCAACCCAGCACTGCCGAGGGGGAGCAACGGGTGCGGTGCGGGGGGGGGTCCAGCAGCAATGGGGGGGGAGTTTGGCTGGCTGGGTGCTCAGCACCGAGGGGCTGGTGGAGGGGAGGGCGGGCAGCGGAGGTTGGCACCGTGCTGCTTTGCATTTTCAATGACAGACCCATGCCGGGTGCTCGGGGGAGTGGAAAAATCTTATTTGTCACCTGCTGGCGGTGTGCGGAGGCTCCCGCGCCGCAGCTAATCTCGGGGAAAATGAGGATGCTGGCGGGGTGGCCTGCGGGACGGGCAGGGCGGAGCGGGGCTTACAAGGTGGGTGCTGTCCCAGGCCCTGCTCGGGGTCAGAGCTGTGGGCCACAGGATGGGCAGGACCCCTGGGTCACACCAGCCTGGTTATGCCTGGGTGCATTGGCACCGGGGCACAGATCCTGCCTGCTGGGGGTGCATGGGCTGGGCAGCGCTTGTAGGAATCCCGGAGCAAGTGCCCTGTGCCCCTCGCCCTGTCTGCAAAGGCACAACCTCTTTTCCTTCTATCCCAGCTTCAGGAGCAGCCACTTGCCTCTCAGCGCCGGCTCCGCAGGTTGGCACTGCCCACACATCCCCTTGGAGCACTCGGCAGAGATTTCTGGGGGGAGACGGCACTTGGAAGTGGGTGCAGGCACTGCCTGACCCCCCCATATCTACACACAGGTGCCCGTCCGGTGCCTGCTGTACCCTGGCTTCTCGAGATGCCAACTCCTGCGGGACACTGCAGCGCTCTGCGGCCGGCTCAGATTTATCC
>NW_008825453.1:709-1016 GCF_000699105.1 Pygoscelis adeliae | reverse complement strand
CGGCGCCCAGCCGTGGGGCAGGTGTGGAGCCACCATGGGGCAGTCTGTGGGGGTCGCACAAGTCAGGCCATGGAGCAGGGGCCTGCCCTGTGCCCAGCATTCCCAGCCCATTGCACGCTGCCCACTGCAGCTCTGGCACCCTCTGGCAGGAGGGAAACTGAGGCACAGGACCTGCCCATGCCCAGGGCTGACCCACTGTGCTGCCACCCCACAGCTCCCAGGGCGCTGGGGCACCCTGCAGTAGGGGGGAGGCAGGGGGTGCCTTGCCAGGGCAGGCTGGGGGGGTGCCTTGCCCCGGACACGCCCC
>NW_008825453.1:0-681 GCF_000699105.1 Pygoscelis adeliae | reverse complement strand
TCTCCACTGCCCCATCTCCCCCCAGATCGACCAGGACGGGCTGACGCTGCCCGAACGGACCCTACCTGGGGCAGGACGAGGAGAGCGAGAAGGTGAAGGGGGGCCACTGATGCTGCAGGCATGGGGGCAGGGGGAAGGAAACCAGCACTCGGCATGGGTGGCAGATGGGAGGGCACCCTGCTGTCGGCAGTTCTGGGGCCGGGGTGCCTGCGGAGTGGCACTCAGTGTTCCTTCCCTTGACACAGATCCTGGCTGCGTACCGGGTGTTCATGGAGAGGCTGCTCACCCTCCTGGGGGCTGAGCATGTGGAGCAGAAGGCCCAGGAGATCCTGCAGCTGGAGCAGCATCTTGCCAATGTGAGGAGGATGCCCACCCTGGGCTTTGGGGTGCCCTTGCCTAGCCCTTGGGTATCCCAGTCCCAGATCTTTTGGGACCTCCATGCCTAGTCCTTAGAGACCCCATATCCATCCCCTTGGGAACCTCCACTCCCAGACCTTGGCGACCTTCATGCCTGGCCCTCAAGGATCCCAGCCCCTTGAGGACCCCATGGCAGATCCTCAGGGACCCCAACCCCAGCATCTTGGGAACCCCCAGTCCCAGCCCTCGGGACAACCACTCCAGCCCTTGGGGACCCCTATGTCCATGCCTTGGGAACCCACTCCAGTCCCTTGAGGACCCCAT
>NW_008825452.1:11849-12163 GCF_000699105.1 Pygoscelis adeliae | reverse complement strand
ATGGATGCACTGATGCAAGGACACACAGACACACAGGCACATGGATGTACAGATGCACAAGCATATGGGTGCACAGACCCATGGACGCACAGACACAGGGACGCACGGACACGCAGAGCTGCAGCAGACACATGGCCGCACCGAGCCACGCAGCTCCGGGCACACGGCTGCATGCCCAAAGCCACACGTGGGCCAGCACGGTGGCGGGAGCAAAGCCCTCCCTCCGCGGCACAGAGCCAGCTCCTGCCCTGCCTGCTGCACCCACGCAGGATCGGGCCCGGCCGCCCCGGCAGGCACACCCTGACCTTCCCGGG
>NW_008825452.1:8836-9569 GCF_000699105.1 Pygoscelis adeliae | reverse complement strand
CTGAAAGAGTGATTAAACATTGGAACAGGCTGCCCAGGGAAGGGGGTGAGTCACCATCCCTGGAGGGATTTAAAGGACGGGTAGATGAGGCGCTTAGGGACATGGTTTAGTGGGCATGGGGGTGTTGGGTTGACGGTTGGACTCGATGATCTTGGAGGTCTCTTCCAACCTTAATGATTCTGTGATTCTATGATTCTATGAAGGGCCGGTCCACCCCGGAACGGAACGGGGGTCCCCACCTCCCCCCGGGGGTCCTCTTGCACCAGGGACCGGCTCAGGGGGACACCCCGGTCTCCGCCGGGGGACACCGCTCTGCCCGGGGGGCACGGCTGCCTCCTACCAGTGCCACTCCGGAACCACTGGTGGGGACCCAAGGGACCCTCTCCACCACCACACCTGGGGACAGCAGGGACCCATGGGACCCCCTCTGCCATCGCACCTGGGGATCCAGTCCTGCCGTGCCCCCTCTGTCT
Source organism: Pygoscelis adeliae (assembly GCF_000699105.1). Lineage (NCBI taxonomy): Eukaryota > Metazoa > Chordata > Aves > Sphenisciformes > Spheniscidae > Pygoscelis > Pygoscelis adeliae. The sequence continues at coordinate 9,096 of NW_008825452.1, read as the reverse complement.
CCACCCCATGGGCAGGGTGGCACCGGGGCTGAGGGGCCGCAGGCAGCTGGTGGGACCCCCAGGTGACCGTCCCCACTGGTGGGACAGCAGCAGGATCCGGGGACTGAGAGCAGCATGAACCAGGCAGGGAGGAGGGCAATGTCCCCAGCTAGTCCCCAGCCCCAGAGCCCGACACGTGTGTGGGCCTGTACACGTGTGTGTGTGTGTGTACAGCCGTGTGTGTTTGTGCAGCCATGTGTGTGTGTGCACAGCTGTGTGTG
>NW_008825452.1:8259-8778 GCF_000699105.1 Pygoscelis adeliae | reverse complement strand
CAGCCACAGCCATGTGTGTGTGTGCAGCCGTGTGTGTGCAGCCGTGTGCACGCAGACGTGTGCATGTTTATGCACAGCCGTGTACATGTGCATGCGTACGTCTCTGTGTGCACGTGTGCGTGCAGTCACATGCATGCATGTGTGTGTGTGCAGGTACACGTGCACGTGCGTGTGCAGCCATGTGCACATGTACGCGTGCATTTATGTGTGTGCAGACACACGTGAGTGTGTGCATGTGTGTGCGCAGCTATGGACACCTGTGTGCATGCACGCATGGGCATGCACGTGTGCACACACAGCTGCATGCACACACATCTGTGCAGCCATACACCCGACTGTGCAGCTGTACCTGCACATGTGCCCGTGCCCGTGCAAGCATGTGCAGGAATTCACCCCAAATCCCTGCAATTTTGCACATCCCCACCTCTCCCACAGCCACCGCTTGCTGAGGGCAGGTGGGGAGGGGATGGATGAGTGGCTGCGGGGGAAGACCCCCTGTCCCCACCCCGGGGTCCCCGT
>NW_008825452.1:6312-7596 GCF_000699105.1 Pygoscelis adeliae | reverse complement strand
CTGGGCACTCTGGCGCAACATCTGGGCATGTAGGGGAACACCTGGGCATGCCAGGTGATATCTGAGTATCCTGGAGCAACATCTGGACTCCCTGGGGCAACATCTGGGCATGCCAGGTGATATCTGGGCATGGCAGGTGATATCTAAGTATCCCGGAGCAACATCTGGGCATGCCAGGTGATATCTGAGTATCCTGGAGCAACATCTGGGCACCCTGGGCAACTTCTAGCCACTGCAGTTCAAGACCTGGGTGACCCATGCAACATCTGGAGAGCTGGGGCCACATCTGGGCATCCCCTCGGCTGTGTTTGGGGGCAGGGGGGTACAGCCATCCCTGAATCCTTTGGGGACATGGGGACACAGGGACTTTTCACAGGGACGGCCCAGGGCAATGCCCCCTCCTGTTTGGTTTGGGGCTTTGACCACCCCAGGAGCTGCAAAATATATTGAATTTATTTATGCAAAATGCATCTTGCTTTGCGGAAAACCCTTAGGGAAAGCAGCCACAGCCACCCCAAAAATGCACTTGCAACCCCATAACTGGGCTCTGCTCCGAGTCCTCTTCCTCCCACGGGAATTGCATTCCCAGGAATTCAGCAACGGATGCATTGACCGAGTGAAACGACCGGGATAAACACCTCCCGCTGCAAAATCCACAGCAAAAATAAATCCCGGTTGCGATTCCCCCTCTCCCGCGGCGTTGCTGTTTTCTACCGCCCGCGAGCGGTTTGGAAGGAGCCCCACGGAAAGCAGCAACTCGGATTCCCGGACGCTTATGGCACACGTTGCTGTTTTCTACCGCCCGCGAGCGGTTTGGAAGGAGCCCCACGGAAAGCAGCAACTCGGATTCCCGGACGCTTATGGCACAGCACGTGTCCCCGTGAATCACCGCTCGGGATTCGGGGTTGGTTTTTGCAGTGAGTCAGAGCCAGCGAGGCCCCGACGCGCCGTCCCCGAGCAGAAACCCTGAGTCAGAGCTTGGAAATGGCAGGAGGTTTAAAAAGCTTTGCTGCTTTTTTCTGCTGGATTTGAACTTTTAGAGGAAATTTTTCCTCGGGGGATGCGGGATGGGGATAAGGGGGGCTGGGGGGGGGCTCCCCCCACTTGGATTTGGGATTTGGAGGTTGGATTAAGGGAAATTCCCCACAGTGTAGGAAAACCGGAGCGTGGGGATGCGATGAAGCATGGCACGGCGCTGCTGAAAGCTGGTTTTCATCCTGCTCTCAGCACCCAGCCCAGGGTGAGGGCCGGATCCAGGCGGTCCCGGGGAAACCCATAACATCC
>NW_008825452.1:1369-3626 GCF_000699105.1 Pygoscelis adeliae | reverse complement strand
TGAGGCCCCCGGGGGGGGGGGGGGGGGGCCGGCCCACTTCTGGTCCGAATTACCCCCCTCCTCCCCGCTTCACAGCTGCTGTCACCCGCAGGGATGCCTGGCACAGCCTGGGGAGGATGTCCAAGGAGGAGGCGATGGCGGCTTATGTGGCTGAGATGAAGAAGGTGGCCCAAAAGGTAACGGGGAGGGGGAGAGGGGGGGGGGGGTGCCCATGGACGAGACGACGGAGGAGATGTTTGGGTACTTCGAGCCGCTCTACGAGGTGATCCATGACATGCCCCGGCCCCCCGAGGCCTTCTTCAAGAGGAAGGGGGGTGAGTGGGAGCCTCTTGCACTCTGCTTGTGCCCAGCACATCCCTCACCTCTGTGCCACACTCCTCTCCTTACATATCACTCCTGCTGTTCCCTGCTTGCTTCCGCACCAGTACGGCCATCGCCTCTGGGCTCAGCTCTTCCCCAGGACTGCTCCCTTAGGGGGGGGCAGGATGGACACACCACGTCCCATCTGGTGCCCCTGCCATGGTGCAGCTGCTGATGAGGTGCTTGTTTGGGCACCGCCAGACAAGCGTCTCCTCAAGTGACGCAGGTGTCTTTTCAGTCTGGGCTTTCTTTCCACAAAACTTTGAGGAGAGAACCTGAGATTTGGCTTCCAAATGCGCCTTGGCCCAAATCCCTGTACGTGGTAGAGCAGGGGATCAGCTCCCGTGGAGTGCTGCGGCAGGGAGGCTGTGCTTTCTCTTGGCGCTGGCGCTCCTCCAGGCAGGGCGGGCTGTGTGCAGGGAGTGCAGGTCATCTGATGTAAACATCTGGATAGGCCAGCCAGTTTTTGCCGTGGAGTGGATGTGGAGAAACTGGGGTTGAGAAACGTGATTACTGGGACCGCCTTGTGCTAGAGAAGAGTCCTTCCCAGCCCTTTCCATGCCTGTGGCTGCTGTCTTGTGCTGAGAGGTGGCTGGGGACCTGTCCCACCCATGGAGCAGGGGTCCCAGCACTGGAGCAGGGCAGTCCCCGGTGTCTCTGACTTGTGAGAAGCATCCGAGTGTGTAAGGGGCTGGACATGTTGGTTCAGAAAGGTGTTGGCTACCGCAGAGCGAACCTGCCGGCTGCACGTCTGGAGGTTTGGCTGTGCCGCATTTCCAGTAGATTAGCTCAGCAGCACGTGAGCTTTCGGGGTGTATTCGCAGCGGGTGTGTAAACTGTCAGTGCTTTGCTAATGTTGGAAGAGTGCTGACAAATAGACTCGCTCCCCGCCTGTGCCCAGGCATCTGTCCTGCGTCTGACAGCTACTGTCATCCCCTGCTTCCAACAAGGATGCTGAAAACACGTTGTCTGTAAGGCTTGGCCTCAGGATGGCTGCGCCTTCCTCTGGTACCCAGGTGCTTTTGTTCTCCATTTTGATGCTGAATCCCTTTAAAAGGCAAATAGACTTAATTTTTCTCTGGAACGTAAAGGCTGGGTCTAAACTCCTGGTCATTACCTGCTTGGGAGTGTCACCCTGTGCTAGTGTCACTTATGAATGACACTGTCACTTAAATCTAAACCTGGTAGTGTCTGTGGAGCAAATGAGCCCGAGGTGCCTGAAACGGTGGTTTAAACCGCTGAACTTCTTAAGCTGTTGAGTCATTTGTGTTAAAGGTTCTCAAACCCGCCTTCCAATTTTGTGCGATTGCAGCTTTTGTTACTGATAATCCAGAGGAGAAAGGTGATTTTAGACGCTGCGGCAGGTGAGAGCGGAGCGTGGCAGGCGTGGGGCCCTTGGCAGCTGTGCAGCTTTTGGGGGACAGAGGTGCTGCATGGTGGGAGTCCGGGCAGGTTTGGGTTTTTTTTATTTACAAAGTCAGTACACTGTAAAGCGGCATTTGGAACCCAAAGCATGAATGGTTCAGGGTCCCCACGGGTCTCCAGTCAGCGGAGCTTTCACCAGCGTCTTGTAACACATAGGCCGAGACTCTGAAGCAACTGGGACCAACGATTAAGCCCTTAACGCACAGGCCCGATGCCGCTCTGCCAGCCCCGCAGGCGCGGACGGGCCGGTGTTGGAGCCAGGCAGTGATGTGCAAGGTGACAGGACCCTGCCTGCGCCCACCCACCCTGTGGGGCAGGCTTAGGGGTCACAGCACACTCGCTGAGGAGGGATCTGGGGACAGTGACGGTCCCTGGGCAGAGCAGCCCTGGCCCTAACTCCTGTGCGGGGCGACGGCTGCCCTTGTACCCCCTCAGGGGACTCAGTCACCTGGGCTGGGCTCTGGGGTGTCCC
>NW_008825452.1:0-1301 GCF_000699105.1 Pygoscelis adeliae | reverse complement strand
CCATCCCTGCCTGGCCAGGAGCAGGGAGCAAAGTCCTGGGGGCCGCTGGAAATGCTGCGTGCCTGGCCTTAACCCCGTGGGCTCCGCGGGGTGGTGGGGAGAGCTGGATCCCCGGGCAAGGCAGCTGCCCCGGGCCCTCCCTGGGGTGCTGCTGCCTGCTGAAAGCCCTCGCAGGCGATGGCGGTGTGCGCTGCCTAGACAAGGCTCTCCCCAGCCAACGCTTCTTGTGTTAGGCTGCGTTCGTTACCGTGGACGCGCTGTGTGCCCTGCCAGGGGACAAGGACGGTGGCTGTCACCCATCGGTGTTTACCCAGCTGTTGGCCAGTGCTGATCCCTCTGCCTGCTGCTGCAGGGCCTCGGGGGACAGGGCCCGGGTGAGCGAGGCGGTCTGCACGGGGTAGACCCTGCTGACCCGTTGAGTTCGCGTTGATTCCTGGGCCGTTGGCAAATGGAGCCGGCCTCTCTCCGTCTCTGCCAGCTGCTGCGCGTGTCCGGAGACTCCCGGCCTGCCTGGCAGGAGGGTGGCCCCGCGTCCGCATGTCCCCCAGCCGTGCTGGCAGGGAAGCAGTGCTGAGCCCAGCCCGCAGACAGCCTGCACCTGCAACGCTTTAATTCTCCTCTGCCCCTTCCCCTCTGCGCAGGCAGTCAGGAGCGGACGGCCGACCCCAGCCAGGACGACCCAGCGAGCAGCCCGGCTCCGGAGCACACTGAAGACGCCCTGCCTGGGGAGCAGCAGAACGGGCAGCACGTGCCAGGTTGGTCTCCCTGGTGTGGCCAGCACCCGGCAGAGACCCCGTGGAGGAGGCACCGGCGACAGGGCTGGGCCTCCGTCCACCCACAGAGCTGTTGGCTTCCAGCACCTCTGGTCCAACCCTGCCGGTGTTTCAGGCGTTGCCTGAGTCATGGCAAGCTGGAGCTTTTCGTGGGTCCAGCTCTTGGCGCCGTTCTCAACGCTGGGGTAACCCTGGGCGTGTTGGTTTGACTCTGCGTTGCTCTTACCTGTGCAAAGGGGCCTGATTCTGCTAAACCGCAGTGAGAAGGCGAGGGTGTTTCCCTGTGGAATGGGAAAATGTCACCCTGGAAGGTCATTGTTCCGCAAGGGGATGTTCTCCCTCGGCTCAAGCCAAGCCCGCCCCTTCCGTGGCACCGGGAGCCGCGGTGCCAAGCCCCGGCCCTCCCTGTCTGTGCCATGGCTAATGCCTTGGTCCTGGCTTTTCTTGTACAGCCCCCCCTTGTGTACTCACCCACCCACCTCCTCGTGCCTCCCCCAAGGGCACACGCGGCTCTCCCGGCCCGGAGGG
>NW_008825451.1:17584-20058 GCF_000699105.1 Pygoscelis adeliae | reverse complement strand
TTCTAGCCTGTCAAGGTCCCTCTGAATGGGGACAACTATCTCATTTCTCAACCACTCCTCCCAGTTTTGTATCATCAGCAAAATTGCTGAGCTTACACTCTGCCCCATCATCCAGGTGGTTAATGAAGATATTAAAAAGTATTGGGCCCAGTATCAACCCCTGGAGTACACCACTAGTGACTGGTCTCCAGCTGTACTTCATGCCACTGATCACAACCCTTTGAGCCTCACAATTCAACTAGTTTTAATCCACCTCATTATGCATGTATCTAGACCATACTTTGGTAGTTTCTCTGTTATGAGAAGCAGCATTGAAAGCCTTACTGAAGTCAAGATAAACAACATCCACTGTTCTCCCCTCACTCACCAAGACAATTGTCACATCATAGAAGGCTATCAGGTTGGTCAGGCATCGCTTCGTCTTCATATATCCATGCTGACTACTCCAATAACCTCCTTGTTCTTTATATGTTTGGAAATGGTTTCCAGAATTATTTGCTCCATCACCTTTCAGGGATAGGGGTGAGGCTGACTATAGATCCCTGGATCCACCTTCTTGTCATTCATGAAGACATGTCATGAAGACACTCTTCAGTCCTCAGGAATCTCCCCCAGTTGCCATGACTTTTCAAAGATTGAGAGTGGCCTCACAATAACATTGGACCACTCCCTCAGCACTCATGGGTGCATTTTCTCAGGTCCCAGGGACCTGGGATTCCTGAAGATAAGTCTTACCAGTAAAGACTGATGCAGAGAAAACATTGAGTACCTCAGTCTTTTCCACACTCTTCGTCACAGGTCCTCAGTCCCATTCACCACTGGGCCTGTGTTTTCTCTAGTTTTTCTTTTGCTGCTGATCTACTGGTAGAAGCCTTTCTTGTTGCCCTTCATGTCCATTGCCAGTTTCAACTCCAGGTGGACTTTCGCATTCCTTACCCAATCCCTGCATATTTGGACAGTGTCTCTGTATTGTTCTCAAGGTCACCTGTCCCTGTTTCCAGTTCTAGTATGCTTCCTTTTTATACTTTATATACTCTGAAATGCTGTATATTGTCATATCTTAAGGAATGGTAATAAGAATTAAAGGTATTTAGGCAACTTCTCAGGGTAGTTGCCTTAGCCACTTGGGATGGGATTTACTCCATCCAGTTTTAATGACCAGAAAGGCATGTATCCAGTCTAAGTTAATCATCCCCTGAAATTAATCTTAAAGTGACAAACAATTTCCTGGAGGTGACCGTCTCTCCCAATTGAGTACAGAAGCCCTGACTATATATATACAGTTCAGAATACGTGTCTAATTTTCAGATGACTAAAACAAATTCCATACCTCAAACTACGCTGTTCCATTTTGAGCAGTCAAGAAAATAAGTATGTGCATATTTGTGTTTATGTGTGTGTCCACTAACACGCACACATGTACAGGTGCTGGAGAACTAAACTCCAGAGGTGGAAGCTCCTTATTTCTGTGAATTTTGAAAAAGTAAGCCCCCAACCACAGAGTATTGCTGTACCAGAGATGAAGCCATATACAGAGTTCTTTTGTTTCTTCTTAAACAGAAGAAGAAGTTATGACATCTCATAAAGCTACAACTGTCCACTGCACAGAAATTGTTTTCTGCTTAGCAGTGCTGAAAAATACAGAGTATTGAAGCCAGTGAGAACAACGACAGACAGGCTGGCTGTCAATGCATTACATGGACTTAGATGCTTCTAACTTCTTAGAAATTAGGTTGGAACATCTGCAGCCTTCAGTTGGCTCAACATTTCAAATACTTGCAGTATAAAATGTTAAGTGCTGTACCTTCCTTTTTGCTTGCCCTTCATTTGCAACCCATATTCCCAGGTCAAGAAAAGCATCGATAGAAATACAGCTACACAGGTACACAAGGATTTTGCAGGTAAGGCTGGTTTTACTTAGGGAACAGGTGTAACAATCTTCAACAAATGCATTACTGGAATAAACTGAACTTGCTGACACCTTCATACCTTTAAGAAGCTGGCTCAAAGTGACTTCAGAAGGACACGTGCTGAGTCAGATGCAGAGCTCGAACTAAACTTCTGGGGGTTCAGCGTCAACCCCTCTGCTTCACCTCTTGTGTGGATAAATACATTGCTAGCTTGTATCAGCAGGCCAACGAACCATTCCTCACAGCACTTCAGAAGCAGCATTTAAGTCTTTCAGGATTTAGCTATCTAACAGACAGCGGGAGGCTGGCGAAAAGCCCCATCACTGAACAGCACACAGGACAGGGGAAGAGCTCAGCATTTTGAGTCCAATCTTCAGTTTGTGAAAGTTTGCTTAACTGCTGCCCGAGGGATAAGACATTTTTTATTGTTAAAAGACACGGTCACATTTCTTTTTGATATAACATTTGAATAACAAGTAGTTGAAACAAAAAATCTGTCAGTAGCGATTAAGTTATAATGAAACCACAGTGATCAAAACATTTAAGTTATTCAGAATTCAAATG
>NW_008825451.1:0-5186 GCF_000699105.1 Pygoscelis adeliae | reverse complement strand
GATACAAAGCAGTCGAGATGAGTATTTTCTTCCTTGTTTTGATTTTTCTGAGAGTTAAGATTTTTTCCCTGAAATAAAGGAGGAAATTATTCAAGAACTTTCACTTTAATCTAGCCATGAGTGGTATTCTGAGTCTTCATAATGCATCTGCAATTCCAATTCCCTGTTAGACTGGTTTAGTGTTAGGACTGCAATCAAAGAATACAACTTCTTTTGCATTCCCAGGCTTTCCCAATAATGTAGAATGCCAGAGTTTGTGGGATGGAAAACAAAAGAAAGACACCTTTTCTGTTTTTCTCAGGAACCATTTTATCCCTAGATACTACATCATCCCACTATCCTCAGATATCCTTTAGGTAATGAACCACATTAAAAATCTTGTTTTTACAAACCTCCCTTGGATGGGCTTATGGCTGTAACCCTTGCTCTCTCTTTTATTTCCTCAGTTCTCCTGTATTTTTAAATACACCTCCCCCGCTGAAGTCTCATTGCAAGGATAGTGAAGTACTACAACAGATTGCCTAGGGAGGTGTTGGGGTCTCCATCATCAGAGGTCTTTAAAAAACGATTAGACAGTATCTGCCAGAAGTAGTTCATGCATTGCTTATCTTGCCTTAAGGCAGAAGGATAGACTAGATGATTTTCTATGATGCTATAATTGTCAATAGGATTTTTGTACCTACATCATCTAAGGATTTAGGAAAAAAGTAATCTCATATTTCTTTGGATCAAAGAATTAAGTTTGTGGACTCTAAGATATTGCAGCAGTTCCCATTACCGTGCTACAGATAACAGTAATATCTTGGATACATCAGTGAAACAATTGTTTTGTAAGAATTAACTTTGATAGCAACAACTGCATAAGGCTGAAATGCTCCTCTGCTCAGGAAGCGTTCAAAGTGAATGAACCATCTTAGCCCTACTTAAGGTTCTGCTAAAGGGCTAAAATGGGATTATAAGGGTCGCAAGGCCTTCCCAAGGCCCCTGATAATGTGGTTTCCTTCTGTGTTGGCAGTCACCAAACTATATGCCTCCTTCAAAAGACTTCCATGGGACTGATGGCATATAACCTATATGGTGATCATCTGCACGGTAAGAATTTCATATGAAGCGTGCTGGAGAATAATTACTATTCTATAATAGCATCTTGATGTTATATGATACCACACAACTCATGTAAATTAATACAAATTAAATAATAGTCTTTCCATAGCAACCATATTATCATAATCAGTTATTGCTACTACAAAATATTGACCACATGGTTATCGAGAAACAAAACCAGTCTTAAATTCAGCAGTGAAAAGCTGAGATTCCATCTTCAAATTCCCTGCTTGCTTCAAATCAAAATGCCAACAGAGGGGTGTGATTCAGTGAAGCTGTTGGCTCGTTGCACATGAAATTATGAATGCAACCATGTGTTTGTATGACAAAAAAGCTAAGGAAACATAGGCACAATGTTATTTATGTCATACACACATACTATGCTATATGTTTTTGCTGCTTCTTTACCAAGAAAAAGCCACACCATAATTTGATGCAAGGCAAGTAAATAGACCTTGTTTTAGATAGCAAAATTCCTTACCTGAAATTTCTACTGCAGTAGACTCAGGCGTTTGTGCCACATACACACTTTTACAGAAGAGATTTCCAGTTTCTTTTTCAACCTCTAGCAACTATGTAAAAGGTCAGAGTTTTCCACAACTTTGTACAAAGTTTCTGTGTAACTCTTTCTGCAGATGGAAAGACATCCCCTATACATCGAAGAAACAGGTCCCCAACAACAATACTTTCAATCATAGTGCCTAAAGTTATTCAGAGACCGACATCTTTAAATGCTCGAAGTTATGTGGGTGTGGTAGTAATGATTTATGCATTTACTTATTATTGGTCAGACAATATTAATTTGCTGAAACAGAGACTCTCTCAGAATTAGGCACAAATGACTCTCAGCAAGAATGTCTGCAAAACCTGTGTCTGGGCTTTCAGTGGAAGAGTTTGTTCAGGTGCCTCACCCACTCCTCGCAGGCTGGATCTGTGTCTGGCTGTCCTTAGGGTCCTGGCTAACCTTGCACTGGATAGGGTTTCTCAGGTCGATAAAGGAAAAAAATTAGAGTGCCACACCAGGGTACTCAACAGAGGAAATGAGGGATCACTTTATCTCTGGCCCAGTTATGTTTAAGCTCAAGTGGACTACAAAGGTTGAATCTAGGGCATGATGGTCAGGGCATTTAGGAAACTGTAATTCAAAAGAAGACTGAAATCAGTTAGAGAGATCTATGCCTCTTTCTACAGCATGCGCCTAACTGCTAGCCAATTTGTTATTCTGTACTAATCCACATTTCCTAATCCTTAAATTTCACATATCTCTTCTCCCTTGTCATTACTCTTCATGTGAATAATTTCAGAGGATGTCCCTTTGTTTCTGAGTCAGGAGACAAAGAGCAACACACTGACATTTTTCTATTAAAGAGAATTCTTGTTTTCATGAACTCAAGGCAATTTCAGAGTTAAATTTAGGCCCATACTCATGAATATTCACCAGTACTTCCAGGCATCTATTTAGTTATAGAAATACCTTTTAAATATCTGTTTTCATTTTGCTTTTTCAGATCCAAAGCTAGATAGAGTGCACAGAATCCAATGTATCATATTTGAAGGGTTGAAGGGCAGCTGGGATTTATTCCACAACAGCTAATTAGGATCTCTGCATTTGGACTTCACCTGCATCCTTCTGCCAATATAATTCTTTGTGTCATCCTGGTAAAGCCATCAGAATGTCAGGAGATATTAATTCACTTCCCCAAGATTAAAGCAGTGAACACATCAATTTAATCCAGAGTTTTGTGAGATAGTCTCTTAATCATCAGCAAGGAAGAAGGGTTAAGCTTTAATAAGAACTTTATAATTGTTAAGCAAAAGGTGAAAAAAAAATTACTCTTTTCCAGTTTGGCAAGTTTGCAAATAGCTCCTGATAAGAACAAACAAAGTGTTTTTACTGCTCTTATCCGTGCTTCACTTCAAGACATCAGCCTTGCTTTCTCAACAGAAATAGTTCAGCTGAGCCTTAAAAATGTGGTTCTGAATGCATACATCTCTACCAGGAAACCCTCTCCCAGTGCTTTATGACAGTAACCACATTGCTCTGGTGCTCTCTCAGGTAAATATATATGGTATGAGAGCCTTGAACTTTGAATCAAACAGGTATCTGCTGTTGTCTACCCTGGAGCTGATGACATCTTGCATTAGCATGGCCGGTTGGGAAACGCAGGCTGCCAGGCCTGGAGGTTTGCAAGAATTCTTCTGACCCTGTTCCTCACTGCTGTTTTGCAGGAAGGACAGACAGCCCATGATACAGAGAATACTCAGTATCATAACATTAATCCATGATAGCAGGGGAATGACTCTCAAAATTTTAAAAGTTCCAATAAGCCTCTTTTCTTCCATTGTACACTAAGATTACTCTTCCTTTCCCTATTCATATTGTGTCCGCTCACAGAAGTCCTTCCCTACCAAAACTGTCTCAGACTCACTCCACTCTTTCACCCCACTGACATATCTACACCAGCAGAGAAAAAAACCACCCTCTGTGCAAAACAGAATGCTAATCCCTTTCAGCTCCTCTTCCTCATCTCACTCACAGCATAGTCTTCACAACAGCCTGAGTGGCCTTTGAAGAGAAAAAAAATGCAAAAAGACCACCCTTCATTTGTTTTCTGCACCATTTGTGTATACCAAATTAATATTGACAAATGTTTTCATATCTATTCAATCATAAACTTCAGTGATTTTTTTTTTTCCCCTTGGAGGGCTTCCTTGATGTAACAGAAGCTGAGGCTTTTAAAATTAGGAGACAGTCTAGAGCTCATGAAAGTTACAGATCAATAGAGATGGCGTGAAGCAGCTTGGCACTGCGCAAAAGCACCAGTCTGCTCTGCTGCTGCATCTCAATTATGCTGTGTGACACACCTGCTGTCCTAGTCCTGCTTTTCCCTCGAGGCAAGCCTGCTAATGTGCTAATTTATATGGTGCATAACAGGGGATTTGGAATAGAGGCCTTAGAGACTCATTTTCACCTGGTGCCTTATTAGGGATTTGAGCCCAGTTCGCTGGAGATGAAAAGCCAATGAGTATAACTCATTTGCGTCATTTAGTTCTCAATGGGTAGCCAGTTAGCAAATAATGGACTTGCAATGACTTTGTGCAGGTCATTTCCTTTAACACATGTTCCTTTGTGAAGCTGCTATCCCATAACACTTTTGTGGGTTTTCTTTGTGCATTAACTGTACTTTCAGGAGCTATTTAATCCTTTGTCATTAAACAAAATCGAATTAATTACATGTTAATAGTAAAAAGGCAACAATTACATATTTGCATTTCTACAATATTTCTGCAGATTTCACATTCGTGCCTCACTTTCAGAGGCAGACTGGCTGCAGAGGAAAGAGCTCTTACAGTTTTGTTAACAATAAGAGAGGCAAAGAAAGGTTTGGCTGCAGTTCTGGAAACTCCTAAGCCTCTCCGCAATCACAGAATCACAGAACAGCTGAAGCTGTCAGGGACCTCAGGAGATTGTCTAGTCTAACTCTCCTGCTCAAAGAAGGGTCAGCTGGAGCAGGTAGTCTAGGACCATGTCCAGTCAAGTTTTGAGTATCTCCATGAATGGAGACTCCACAAACTCTCTGGAGAATCTGTTCCAGTGTACAACACCAGCGAAAAAGCTTTTTTCTTATGTTTAAATGTAATTTCTTGTATTCCAGTTTGTGACCATTGCTTTTTGTCCTTTCACTGAGCACCACTGAGAAGAGTCTGGCTCCATCTTCTTTATTCCCTCCCAAGAGGCATTTATGCACATTGATAAGATACACACAAGGTTAAATAATCTCAACTTTTACAGCTTCTCCTTACACAACAGATATTGCACTCCCTTAATCATCTTAGTTGACCTTCAGTAGACTCACTCCAGTATGTCCATGTCTCTCTTGTACTGGGAAACCCAGAAATGGACACAGCACTCTAGATGTGGTCTCACTAAGGCTGGGTAGAGGGAAAGGATCACCTCCTTCAACCTGCTGGTGACACTCTTCCTAATGCAGGCCACAATGCTGTTGGCCGCCTTTACCGCAAGGGCCCATTGCTGGCTCACATTCACCTTGGTGTCCACCAGGATCCCCAGGTCTTTTTCT
>NW_008825450.1:0-775 GCF_000699105.1 Pygoscelis adeliae | reverse complement strand
CTGCCTGCCGGGTTAAACCACAACATGTATTTAGAGAACTGTTGAAGACATGAGCTAGTTTAAAAATCAAAAAGTAAGAGGACAAAATAAGATTTTCTTTACAACTGTGCGCAACTTCTAAAATCTAAAAAAAATTCCAAGAATATTTAAAAACTAGCAGTTCTAAAAATTAACCAAAGCAACTAATTTTGGAATTTGCATACAAAATTTACAGATGTTAAAAAGAGTAAAAATGACAATTTTTCTGATAAAAAAGGAAAGTTTCTTTGCAAACCCCATTACATTATTATAAATATTTACAATGAAAAACATTAGCCATTTCTGCTGTCATAAGGACTCCAATAAATAAATTACTGGCAACAATATACAGCTAGACAAGTCCATAATATGTTGGGTGAACAATTGGCTGATGGGTCGGGCTCAAAGAGTTATAGTAAATGAGGTTACATCAGGCTGGTGTCCAGTCACCAGTGAGTTTCCCCAGGGCTCAATTTTAGGGCCAGTGCTCTTTAATGTTTTTATAAATGATCTGGATACAGGAATCAAATGTACCTTAAGTAAGTTTGCTGATGGTACTAAATTAGGAGGAGCCGTGGACTCCCTCAAGGGTAAAGAGACCTTACAGGGAGATCTAGATAGACTAGAGAGCTGGGCAATCACCAACTGTATGAAATTTAACAAAAGCAAGTGCCGGATTCTGCACCCAGGACAGGGTAATCCTGGTTATGCATACATACTGAGGGATGAGAGTCTGGAGAGCAGCCCCACGGAAAGA
>NW_008825449.1:0-39738 GCF_000699105.1 Pygoscelis adeliae | reverse complement strand
CCTTTTCTGCAAAGTTGCTTTCCAGCTGGTCAGCCTCCAGCATAGTGAATGGGGTTGTTTCTCTCCAGTTGTAAGACTTTGCACTTCTCCTTATTGAACTTAGTGAGGTTCCTGTCAGCCCATTTCTCCAGCCTGTTGAGGTCCCTCTGGATGACAGCACAGTCCTCTGGTGTATCAGCCACTCCTCCCAGTTTGGTGTCATTAGCAAACTCTGCCCTATCATCCAGATCGTTAATGAAGATGTTGGACCAGGTCAGATCCAGTATTGACCCCTGGGGTACACCGCTAGTGACTGGCCTCCAGCTGTAGACTTCATGCCACTGATCACCACTCTCTGGGTCCATCTTTTTAGCCAGTTTTTCAATCCACCTCACTGTCTGCTCATCCAGCCTGTACATCAACAGCTTCTCTATGAGGATCTTATGGGAGAAAATGTTGAAAGCCTTACTGAAGGCCAGGTAGACAATAGTCACTGTTCTCTCCCTGTCTACCAAGCCAATCATCTCACCATAAAAGGTTATCAGTTTGGTCAAGTATGACTTTCCCCTGGTGAATCCATGCTGGCTACTCCCAATCACCTTCTTGTCCTTCATGTGCCTGGAAATGGTTTCCAGAATTAGTTGTTCCATCAGCTTCCTAGGGATTGAGGTGAGGCTGATTGGTTTGTAGTTCCCTGGGTCCTCCTTCCTGCCCTTGTTGAAGATCAGAGTGACATTTGCTTTCTTCCAGTCCTCAGGCACTTCTCCCAGTCACCATGATCAATCAAAGAGTATCGAGAGTTGCCATGCAATGACATCTGCCAGCTCCCTCAGCACTTGTGGCTGCATCCCATCAGGGCCCATGGACTCATGCATGTCCAGCTTGCTTAAGTATTCCCTGACCTGATCCTCTTCCACCATGGATACATCTTCTTGCTCCAGACTTTTCCTTGGTCTCTGGGACCTGGGATTCCTGAAGGCAGGTCTTGCTATTAAAGACTGAGGCAAAGAAGGCATTCAGTACCTCTGCCTTTTCCTGATCCTGTGTCACCAGGTCCCTGGTCTCATTCAGCTGTGGGCCCACATTTTCCCTAGTCTTCCTTTTGTCACCCATGTACTTGTAGAAGCCCTCCTTGTTGCCTTTGACACCCCTATCCAGATTCAATTCCTTTTAGGCTTTGGCTTTCCTAACCTCATCCCTGCACACTCAGACAGTGTCCCTCTGTTCCTTCCAGGTTACGGGTCCCTGCTTCCACCTTCTGTATGCTTCTTATTTGTGTTTGAGTTTTGCCAAGATTGGCTTGTTCATCCACGTAGGCCTCCTCACATTCCTGCCTGACTTCCTACTCGTTGGGATGGACCACTCTTGAGCTTGGAGGAGGTAATCCTTGAATATTATCCAATTTTCTTGGGCCCCTCTTACTGCCAGGGCCTTATCCCATGGGACTCTTCTGAGCAGATCTTTAAAGAGGCCAAAGTCTGCTCTCCTGAAGTCCAGGGCTGTGAGCTTGCTGTTTACCCACCTCCCTCCCCTCAGGATCCTGAACAAGATACAGTAGATACAGTAACTTAGATTTAGAAAGTCATCCATTCCAAAAGACAATTAATATATAATACCAAAATATGTGGTTTCCAATATATTGGAAAATTCAGTTCCCCATTTGGCAATTAATACTTTTCTGAATACCATCACAGCATTCCGGCTATCAGTGCAGCCATTCATGCCACATTAATTCTATGTGCAGCCATTCATGCCACGTATCCATCCTTTCATATGATGAGATGCATTAGGTAAAGGGATGGACATATTCTATGTTAGCTGAAGACTAATGGCCCTCAGATGGCGTTCTTGAAAATATCCAATCATTATTCCCATTCTCCCTGCATAACTGCAATGGTGATTATGATAATAACATACTGTTTATTAAAACTCATTTAAGACTGACTTCTGGGTATTCTTGGAAGATCATATTATTGCATGTAAAGGAAAAGCATCATTATCTGGAAATAAAATTTGAACATATCTAAAATTCATGTACTATACCCAGTCAAGAAGAGGATCAGGATGCTGAGTGATGCTTCACTGCCAAGCAGTGAACAAGGGAGCCACACGTCTTTGAGTAGTAAAGGAGAGGAGAGGAGAGCTTGCCTTGGTGTTTTAGAGGAATACAGAATAACTGAAAGTGAGTGTGCTGAAGGGAGGGCTGG
This sequence comes from Pygoscelis adeliae, assembly GCF_000699105.1. Classification (NCBI taxonomy): domain Eukaryota; kingdom Metazoa; phylum Chordata; class Aves; order Sphenisciformes; family Spheniscidae; genus Pygoscelis; species Pygoscelis adeliae. Next base: position 37,552 of record NW_008825449.1, on the reverse strand, counting down.
AAATAGTTAAGAGTTATCGGAGGTTAGCATATCTTTACAAACAGAAGTGAGAGAAGACTCATCATCTGAGTAAGGTCAAATGGACTAAAGAGGGAGCCTTGGTAGAAATGGATATACATGAAATTCCAATCAAAGTGACAAGAAGTGGTCCCACAGGCCTTTACGCTTCTGATTTCTTTGGCTGTAAGTAATGCTTAAGATATCATCAGCATCAGTAAGGTAGTGGTTCTGAACTAGAACAACGAGACTAATATCTTGTCTCTGATTTGTAGATATTTGTTATTGCTGGTTCTTTTTATCTGCAAAGTCTTTCTGTCTCTTTCCCATTTTTGTGTTTGTGTGAATGCACTAGGAAGAAGGGATGGACTCTGCTCTGAATGTGTATTAAACATTATTTTATGCCCCTTCTTTGAAAAATCTGAACGTCAAAATGTTCTTCACACTCTTCCAGTTCTTTTTCTGCTGATAATCTTTTTAGATCAGCTGGACTGCTGCCTTCTCACAGATCCAGGGATATTTCTCATAACAATTCTCACTGTAAACTCTTGACTTACGATAAAACAGGTATGCACAGTTCTGCTTAGAGGACAAATCAATCCTAGGAAAAAAAACCACACCATCTTGTTAAAAACTCTCGCATACAAATTTAAAGAAAAAACCATAAAGCCCTTTTGGACAATCATACATTATTGCAGAAGTTGCTTAGTCATTTTAAGGTTTATAACAGTTTATACAAAATATTGAAGAATATAACAGCTCATATAATTCAAGTCTGAAGGATCATTCTCTCACCTGCCTTCAGCTCAAAGATGTAAAAAAGAAAGCCTATGTATGGAGCATCATCAAAGCAGAAAATAGCACTAATTCCTCACCAGTGGTTATGTCACGCCAACCATTGCTTTATGTAGTGGTAATTTGGAAACTGAAAGGCGGTGGTCTGCCCGAACAGAAGCCAGATCATTCTGCCTGATGTCTACTAGCTGTGGCAAGTGTAAGAGTTTGCAAGACAAAATGAGCATGTGTTTCCAAGGAGGTGCTGGAGAATCTTCACTCAAAGAAGGTTCTCCAGACCCTGAAGAGGACTCTTATATTACTGCATACAGTGATCACTTCACACAGAACAGAATGGGAATTTGATTTTTTTCCTCACAGTTAGTAAAGGAGAAATGCACCGAGTAAGCTGATGAGATTTTACAGAAAACGTAAACAGGTTCTCTCCACCTAATGCTGACTATTTTTGTGTAATAAAGGTTTCAAAATGTTGATGGAAGAGAGAAGTGAATTTGGGACAATGGTGGCTGAGTAGAAGAGGCAGGTGCAGGCAGGCTTTGCAGGAGGTAGGCTGTCTTGAAGGAAGCGTGGGTTGCTTCCTGTAAAGTCATGGGATGTTTCATAAAGCGAACGGGTTTAAATAGTGAGAGCAGTCACTGATTGCACCGGTTTGTTGACTCCTTCTCCTGCTCACACTTCCAGTTTTCTGAAACTCTTTCTCTATTTCAGGGTCTCCACACCTAAAAGAGTATTTTAACTCCAAATACATCTGCGGCTGTATTCTGCCTTGAAGCTCTGCCATTAATGGGATTTTGGTTTCTTCCTTCGTCAGTGCACAGGGAGGATATTGTGCAAGAAGAGATTAAAAACCACCAACTGTTTAAGTTCAGAAAACTTACCAGTCCCTTCTCTTTGTAGAAAGTTTTGTATCATCTACCCAAGACCAGCCATCAACTCCATATGATAATCCAATCCAATAAGATTGTTTTTGTGATATTTGAGATATGCTAATCTATAAAAAATGCAAAATCTTTATCACCAAGGAGTTTGTGGGTATTTATTTTGCTGTACCGAAACAACTACTGTTGAGAGAGGAGGTGATCAAGAAATAACCAAAGGAGGCAATTTGACAATGACTCTCTGAACTCCGCATCAGGCCCTCACAACAGTTTCCAAGAGAAAACATCTCTATTAGGCATGCAAACAGGAATATTTTTTGTCTGGCATCTCTACTAAATGTAAGACCAGGGCAACAATTCTTTTTAGAGCCCTATCTCTCAGAGTATTCAAAGAGTTTTCCTGAATGAAAGACTCAGGGCTTATAACTTTCACAGGATCCATGGCACTCACGTCCACTGATTGGCTGAATAATATCCTGTGTTGCTAGCTACCTCATCATTACACATTTGTGGTTAAATGCTCTGCAGTCTGCATTGCCTCAGACCTTGGGGACAGTACCTCTATTACTATGTAACATCAAGAAGTACTTGCTGACTGGTGAGGAGTTTTGAACAGTTGATACCAATGCAAAGAAATACCAGTATGATTGGAACCATACCAACTTGCTTTTCCTTTTCAGCATAAGAAGGGTGGCGTTGTGGGAGAAGCAGTCGTCTTCACTTTCCTGCCATGTGGCCTCCTTTTCTGAAAAGTATAAACAGGTGTTGCCTCCAAACCATTTCCAGTTTACAGGGCAGAGTGAACATGCGGGTCCTAGAACAGAAAGAAACCATCAGTCCCTTATAAACAGCCAAAGGAAGAGTAGAGGAGTCTACATCCATAGGCCTGGAAAGAAAGTTATGCAGAGCTGAAATGTATATGGCACTTTATAGGTCACATCTACACTCATTATTTTTTTTTTAAACTCTTTACTTAATCTGATATGGTATATAACACCCTTGTTTAATCTGATATAAGGCCTAACACGTAGATTTCAGACTGTGTGAGCAGTAGTTCTACTTACTATAGTTCTTACTGTTTGCGTCACCCATCAAGCACAATTTCTCCTTTAGTCCTTGCAAGTTTTCGTTCTGTCCTGCAGGTGCCTTAGAACCTCTGAGACCTGGAGTTTATAAAGATGTTCTTCATGAGACAAAAAAGCTGTGATGATGCTACTGAATGATACATGCTTCATCATATATTGCAAATTCACTTTTTGCAACAGCGTGCTCGCATGCAACTCTGATGTTACAGTGTCACATATTGTTAGGACATTAGCAGATGAGAAAACGATGGATAAAGACATTTCCAAATTTTAAATGCAGTTTAGTCACAGTGCCGTTGCAGGCCACTTGGTAACCTAATAAAAGACTAAAATAATGCAAAAAAATACACTTAGGAAGGACTATCTTGAATTAATCATCTTGATATTAAAGGAAGTTTTATAAGCCTTTGAAAAAACCTAAAATTCTAAATATACTTCAGGTTGAAAAAACCTTTTATTTGTAAAGGCTGGTAAAACTTCTCTGAAGAAAGTGGGGAGGGTTTTTTTATATATCTTCCTCAACAGTATTTAGATACTGGCTTTTGGTAACAATGGCTCAGAATGACTATGTCCGGGCTCTGTGATAGAAAGTATAGGTACAGTCATGTCACACATGATAAAAGCTAATATAAATATGAGAGTATTCAGTTCTCTTACACATCTCAGGTAAACTGGGATGACTGGGTGAAACAGACAGAAAAAGTGAGATTTCCTTATGAATCTGAGTGCTAGAAGTATGTCCATTGTTAACATACTAGTATGAACTAATTTAAGCGGTAGTCTACAAACATGAAAGGTTTATCAAAGGAGTGAGACAAGAACTGCTATTCCAGTAGAGAGACTTGAACAACAGGAGAAGAGGAGAAGGGAAACAACAAACTGATTTATGAAAGTCAACATTAGAATTTTATAATTGAATTCAAATTAGCAAATAAATGAGTAATAGATGGATGAGGACAGAATTGATTCCTCCCACAAAATATATCATCTTGACGTCTATATCCTTGTTTTGCACACAGGTCCAGACTTAAAAAAATTGCTTCCCTCAAAGCCTTATGTGCACCAAGCTGCAGAGTGTTCACTGCAGGCAATTAGGAGGGGAGGAAAGGACAGTATATGTGGGGAAGATGAGCTATGGCTGTCCTCATTGCAGTCAGTCTGCCACCTTTCTTCAATGCAGTTATTCCCAAGGGGTCAATATGAATATAGGAACACAATATATTTCAGCACTTACCTAGGACTATCATTCCTATGGTGAGGGCCAGGCACAGTACAAAAAAAGTGAAGATAGCTGGCCACCATACAGCAAAGGGAAGAGAGCGCCCTAGGAGAAACCAACAATTTATCTAAGGGCAGGCACCCTGTTCAGCAGCACCCCCAACCCTCCACCCCTCCACGAAGAGCCATCTGGTGACTCTTGAAAGAGTTCCTCTTCCAGGCTATATTACATTTTAAGGATCAACCCAAATGCAAGTTGAGAAGAAGATGTGGTGCCTCTGTTAAAGAGGTCTGTTTGGAAGGAGACACTGGACGTGGTTTAAACAGAACAGGTGGGAGATTCCTTGCCTTTGACAAATAATGAAACTATGAAACATTGTAGTGATCCTTTGACTTAGAAGTAGGTGATGCTCCTGTTCTCCTTTGGCAGTACTGTATTACTCTGCTCTGTCAGAACAGAATGTTTGCACACCATCTTACACTTTGCACAAATCCTTCCTGCCCTCAGGGCACACAGTGCTCAGGCTGTGTGCCAGCTCCAGGCTGAAGTCCAGTTCAGGAAAATTCTGGAGTCCAAAATATCCACTGAGGTGTCCCTGGATTCAAAAGTTCCTGAGTTCCTCATCATTCAAAAGTTCCAAAAGTTCCTCATCCCTTCTGGCCTTAAAAACTATGAATCTTAAGCAGTTTCTGAACAATTGAGGTCCAGAGGGCAAAATGTGAATCTGACTTCCTATTAAAGTCAGATTGTCCTGTCTCTATAGCCATTTCCTGTAATAATAAATAAACAGTAAATAAAACTAACCACATTAAAGCTGATTCCTACATGCCAGAGTTTGATCCTGAAGCCACCTGTCTTTCCCTACAGAAATTTAAGGGAAGTAATGGCAGTAGTTCCACTCTATGCATTTTCACATTCATGCATGCTGGTTTTTGTCAGACAAAACAATACAAGTAGTGCATTAAACCTATAACTTTAAGCCCGTAAGTACATATTTTTCTTATTTACTGAGCTGGACAAGAGAGACTGTTCCTATTGTCATTGTCTACCATAGCGCAGAAAGTTCAAAGAGCAAGCGTCAGTCGTACCTTGGTTGATGTTCAGGGACATGTAGTGTCTGTCTGTATGCTGTGGCAGGTTATTTAAATTAGAGTATCCATCCTCTTCCTCTGTATTCGTATGCATTATCTGAGAACTCATTTGTGGTTCAATAACGATCCTCGTAAAAGACAGACTGAATGATTCGTGGAGGAGAAGCAAAAAAAAAAAAAAACAGGAGGGAGGGGATAGGAGAATGAGTCACATTTCAAGTGCCCTAAGGCAAGATATTTGTATTTAAGTGTTATGTGTGACTCCTCCTTTTCCTCCCTCAGGGGAAGAACTCCTCTCTTCCCACCCATCACCTCTCAGCCTGAGTCTGCATCCCCAGGCCTAGAGACATGTAGATGTAGCCATATGTTTGGGTTAATACCTATCCTAGACTGTAGTCTTCATTGTACTAGCCTGATTACCTTGTATAAACAATGCATGCCTTACAACCACTGTGCCCTTGAAGAAGAACTAGAAGACTGATAAAAGGGGAACATCCTGCCCTAGAAGGCGTTGGAGGCTGGATGGTTGCCAAAGAAACAAGAAGTCAGCAAAAACCTGCGGTAAGGAGGAGAAAGGTAAAGGCGGCAGGGGGAGATTGCAACCACCAACTCAATTCAAGACTGGAAAGACTTGCCCCCCCACACCTGCAAGGAGCATGCGTGCTAATTTACACGGCAAGTGAGGCTAATTTGAACACAACTAACCAATGAGCATGAACTTAGGCAGGCGTTTACTAATCATGTAGCAATATAAATACGCTGTAGTTCTTTTGTGTGGTGTGCTAGCTTTGTGGAATTACCACCTAGCACCCATCTTTGCACAAACATGAGATAAAAAAATATCTCAGGTCTGTGTGTAAGATTGACTTATTGCACACCGGGTACCGGATCCTGCTTGTGGGAAAACATAGGGATGACATGAGTCCCAGTAAATGTATGGCCTGGTAGTTACCCTTTTCCATTTAGACTTCCCATGACTTTCATCTCCTTTGAACTTTCTACGTTGTAAAACAGAACAAACACCTTTGATTCATCTCAGAGGCAGACTAACTTCAGCTCTGTGCCTTTTTCATTATTCAGTGTTAAGGGCTAAAAATCTAGGTGTCTATTCAATTGAGAGCGAAGTTTGCAGCTGCAAATAGCTGCTGAAGCTATTTAATCACACAGAGGAGGTAGGAAGTGCTGTCCAGAGTCTAATGTCATCTTCTCAGAGGGAGAATTGGGAAATCAGAGTGTGGAGAAAGAGACAACAGACAGGATTAATAAGAGAAGTGAGCCCTTGTGGCAAAGGCTAACCACATACTGGACCGACCTAGCAAGAGTGTATCTAACAGAGCGAAGGAGGTGATGATTCTCTTCTCTCCACCACTTGTGAGTATATGGCTGGAGTACTATGTCCAGCTTTGGACTCCCCAGTAAAAAAAAAAAAAAAACAAAAAACATAGAATACATGAATACTAAAATTGGTCAAGGGGAGAGCCACCAAGTTGCTAATGAGCTGGAGCACTTGATTTACAACGACAAACAGGGCTGAACAACTGGATTTGTTCAGCCTGGAGAAGAGAAAGCTGAGGAGAATGCAATTGCAGTCTCACTGCATAAAGGGGCTATGGAGAAAATGGAGCCAGACTCAGAGGTATACAGTGAAAGGACAAGAAGCAATGGTCATCAGTTACAGTAGGGTGGTCAAATATTGGAAGAGGTGCCCAGAGACGGTGTGTCACGTCCATCCTTGGAGATTTTCTGAACTTAGCTGGACAGGGACTGGGCTTATCTGATCTAGCTTTGAAATTAGACCTGCTGAGCAGGAGTTTGGACCAGATGGACTTCAGAGGTTCCTTCCAAATTAAATCTTTCCATGACTCTGTGATCTCTGAGTATGAAGGGAAGACTCACTACAACTTAAGGGAAAATACCCAAGGGCATCACCTGGGCATCATCAAGGGCAATAGGCGATCACCTGAAATAGTGTCATCTGTTCCCCTTCCTTGTAACTTGAAGAGAAACATTTAGAAAGTGAGAAACAGACTGGATACTACTTTCTTTAGTAACTCAAATTCTCTGCACCACCCAGCTACAGTAGGAGCCCATTTTTCTTTTTACAGAGCTTGGCTCACAGCTTGCTGGTCCTTCTGCACAGTGCTGTGCACTTCCCTTCTACTTCTGGAAGTTCCCCTACCAGGAGAACATAGGAAGTATTAAAGTCATGATGTCAAGAGAGAAGGTTCTGAAAGGTTGGCACCTCACCTGCTGCCTCAGATGTTTCAGATGAGTAGAGGTTTATTTAATTTAACACAAAACAAATAAAAAAACTGACCAAGTGAAGGCAGGGACAGAATGAAGGACCATGCTCCATGGACAAAATGACACCAGTTGAAAGATCCTGTTAAGGACACAAGATACTATGGGAAAGACCAGGCAGGCTTAGAGCGATGTGAATCTGTAGGGTGATAGTGAGATTGTGTAACTGGAAACCTGTCATTAGAGATGCATGAGCCAGAGCTGAGACCTGTGTCAAGGAGTCTGGGCACCCCCAAGGAAAGATGCGTGGCAGAACCATGGTGTCTTAAGTCTTAAGACTTACGTCTTAACTGCTGTTGTTTAAAAGGAACCTCTGGAAGTCATGTGGTTCAACCTCCTGTTCAAAGCTGGGGCAGCTTTGAATTCTGATGAAGTTGCTCAAGGACTTGTCCAGTCAAGTTCATCCAGTCTCCAAGGATGGAGATTTCCCAGCCTCTCTGGATACCTGTTCCTGTGTTTGGCCACCCCCACTGTGAAGAATGTTCTCCTTGTGTCTAATTGGGATTTCCCTTACTACAATTTCTGTTAGCTGCCTCTAGTAGTGCTCTAATCAGCCCTGGCAGAGTGTAAGTGTGAATATGGGGACAAGACAGAGGGCTCCAAAGGAACACTTGCTGATAGATGATTCCATGTCTGCTGTTGTAGCTGTGCTCCTGGGTACCTTCTTGTAGTCTTTTAGTCACCTTTTACTGATTTAAAAGCATATCAGTGAAAGATGTTATAATGGTTAAATGTTTTAATATTCTCATTTGAAATAGAAAGAACAAACAAAGAAGGAAGATCCAGGGACAGATGAGCATCAAATTCTTCAGTAAATTGGCTGACCTTCACAGAGAAGGGGTATTTTTCTTTGTTGCTTTGTACAGACAGTGTCTGTAAACACAGATTGGCACCATATCATTTGGCATCTTGCTGACAGTGTGTTTCAGCCTGTGAGCACCAGCATCTACTGACAAGTCTGAACCCCCTCCAGGGCAGCGGGTGTGCTCATAACAAGGATGATGGAGGCCACTGGGAATGAGAGAGGATGCACTTGGTGCAGGGCCTGGAGCAGAGTGTGTAGTGGAGGATGTGAAGAGGCGCTGTGCAGCTGGGGTGTTTGGTTCAACACTTTTATTTCTGAACCTGCCTCCCTGACACCCATGAACTCTGCTTTTTTCTGTCCAGAAGCTGACATTTAGGCTCCTCCCATTTCACTGTCTTGGTTATCTTGTTGTAGATGGGCAAATGTGAAGCTGTTATCCTCCTTCCACTTCAGAACGGCACTGCAGGGCTCGTTCCCCCAATGCACCCCTTTATTCACTTCACCCCTATCTTCTTCACTGTCCATATCCTGTTTGAAGGGATGTTGAAACCAACAACTTCTCTTTAGTTCCCAAACCTTTCAGGATTTATGATGTCTCAGGCTCTACCAAGGGTTTTACTTTCACACTTAGTATACAATACGAGGTTTTATTTTCCATACAAAATGTGTTCAAATGAACCGCTTCTCTGAACTTCCCAGTGCCATGGAAGGATTGTGGACCTCCCCTATCTCCAAAGATAGTGGGCCTCCCTGAGCAGCTTGTGTTTTGGGCTCCATACATGTGTAGTCAGGAGAACTTTGACAGCCTCTGAGATAGAAGGCAGACTGGATGAAATAATGGATTTGCTTGAATTTAAAATACTAGATACTATAAATTCTTCCCTCTGAAATACGCCACTGTTAACAGGGGAAAAGCCCTTTCCAAGCTGCTGGGGCCAAGATTTGGGCTGAGACCAAATGGAGTTTGCTATATGAAGATACGGAAATAGTTTATAAAGATCATCCAGCCATAGAAATGAAAGAAATGTACCCTGCAAGTTATCATCACTGACCTGACCTTCCTGCAGTAATAGCGAATGCTCCCTAAAAAGTCACACCAAGTAGCCAGCGGGAAACCCAGAGGCTAACATTTGTTTTCACAAAGCAGCCATCGAACAAAGGCATATAGCAGATTGCTAGAAAAAAAATCAAGTGTTAGTTTATAGGAAGAAAAAGGGGTAAAATGTGCCAGCTTGGGTGCCTGCTGTGAATTAGTTTTTTCAAGTTGAATGGGTTGGAACAGATGAAACATTGTACCTTACTTGCATTGTGCCTTGCACTTCCTACTGCAATAGTAAGGAATTCTAGGTAGTTCAACTGGTAGTTGTGCCCGTGAATTACGACTTGGCTCTACTGAGTATAGTGAATTTATTCAGTTCACAAACATCTTTTGGCACATTAGGAAGAGGGGTTCATTTTTTCACCAAGGAACTGCTTCAGTCTTTGAGAATATTCTCCAAGGAAATATTGAATATTAAAGACATATAATTATTTTTTTCATTTATTTTAAGGAAAGTCTCCAAATACTAAGGCATATACACATAGATACAAGGTATATATATACAAGGAATATATGCATATGTGATGCAAAACAGATGCTGATATGCAAAACTTCAAAGAACTCATGCAATGCAACTCCACCCAGAAAAGTGGAGGCATCATTTTCTTTCAAGAAGTATGACAAGTGCTTTAATAACACATGATTCATAGTGTGTACCTTGGGCTCCAGAGATCCCAAACAGGGTGGATATAACACAAGATCTCAAGCAGGATCTGTGGCAATGGATTCTGCATCAGTTTGAGTACTGATTGTGAGTGGCTCTGAATGGAGCACATAATTATTATCCTCACTGCTATTTGCATAGCAATTAATGTTATGATAGCACTGAAATTATTCAGGTAATGTTTTAATCCAACCATGACATTTGACTCTAATTTTCACAGAGGTTGCTTCCAGGGATTCCCTGTAGTCTTCTCACAAATGTCCTTTTGTTTCTATAAATATTAATGCATATATGAAAAGAATTTTATGGGTAAATAGAGCCTTGTGTTCTTTCTGTATCCCTGTACCTCAAACAGAGGAACAGTTGGAAGAACAGATTTAGGAAAGAAGGCATACCTAGGCAAACTGCTTTAGAAGAGGATTATGAGTGGACGGTTGTTAGGTGTACAGTAAGTATTTCAGTGAATAAAATCGTCAAGGATGTAGTTGGACTGGTTTATGACTGGCAGGTGTTAGTGTAAAATGCTGACTGTAAGACTGTAAGAATCATTGCTTGACTGTAGGGTTTTTTTTCTCTCTCTTATTTGTGAGCCTGGAAGGGAAAATGCAGACTAAGAGGAAGATTTAGTCTCTAATGACTTGTCCATTTGAATCACCATTCTGAGAAAACTGCATGGTGAACAAGCAAAAATAAAAATATATTTAAAACTTCCAGTTCCTAAAGTTGGTATCTCACAGTGGCAGATCCCACATCCCTTCTTCCAATGCTTCTTCAGGTGAAATGAACAGCCACTTTCTCACAGATCCAGAATTGCTTTGTCAAACAGGAGTGGCTGGCATAAATAATCCGTCCATATAAGGAGGCACAGAAAATGTTGTCATATAACATAACCCTAGAAAATTAAAAGATATGGCTTAATAATGTCCCGGTGACATCATGCAATCTATATTTGGACCATTTGTAATCATACTGATTTGCCACTGGAATGTAGAGTTATTTCCCCCTTGGAGCTATTTTATTTGTGCTAGGTGGTCCTTTTGAGGCTGGTGCATGTGATCGAGCTGTACTTTGCCACCCATTGTTCTGCATACAGGACACGAATTCGGAGCTCCATAGCAGATACTATGGTCTCCATGCTCCTTCGTCATTGCACGTGACAAACATGGGAAAGTAATAGGAAGCACAACTCTCATATAATTTACTGGGGCCCATCGGATAGAACCACACTGGTCCTAAGTTATGAAGGCTTACCAATTCGTTGCCTCTTTCGAAAAAGCTGTTCCATCCTCCCAGTACCAGCTGCTCCTTTCAGATACATATGACAATCCAACCCAGTAAAACTGTGAATCCTGTGGCAGAGAAACCTGTAGGTATGACAAAATCATCACAACGATATTTCAAAAATAAGACCTAAGTTCCTGTATCTTCCAGCTGTGAAGGTTCTGCAACCAAAGGAGATTACTCTTACTCAATAAAAGAGTAACCTGTTGTCCGTGCTTGTTTTCCATGAGGCAGTGCTGACTGCTGTGATTATAGGATCATTCAAATACCATTGTTTATTGAATTGCCACAAGACAAATGTACCCTGGATCTGTAAAAACACTGCTTTTTTAAAGAAGACAAACAAACAAACAAACAAACCAACCAGCTTTATCTGGTCTGCCTTCAGGTATCTACACTGCCTTTAGATATCTGCAGTTTAGATATAGATATGGGAGCGCCATTTAAGCCCCAATTAGAGTCAGCAGAGACCTGGCCAACAGATCCAATGGAGCCTGAGAAGTGATTCATCTCACCCAGTGGGAGTGCTACTGAATAGTGACTGTATTGGCCAGATCTCCCACTGACTGTAACGGGGCCTGAGGAAGTAGCTCTGAAGTTGCAGACAGCTTACACTGTAGATGCCTGAAGTTAAGTTAGATGAATCCCAGCCTAGAGGGCAGAGCTTGTTGCCTAAATACAGGCCTCTAGCACCTTTTGAGATTCTCCAACCTGTCTGAAGTCTTCACATATGGCTGACAGACAAGACCCAGAACCTATGGGACAACTGTGCCTTGCTGAGGCATTATTTGGAGGTCAAAGAGAATACCCCCAGGCATCTCAGATTGCCCTAGAAACCTCTGCTTAAGCACCTGAAGTGTTCCCTAGATGTTTAAGTGCTACCTAAGAGGTTCCTCACCATCTTTGCCTGTTCAGATTCTCCAGATACTCTACTGCTGCTTAGTAGCATGTTTAGGGACTCATCCAAAACCTAAAATCCACAGCTGGCTTAAACTGGTCTGGCCTCAGTCTGGCTGCAGCTGCATATGCCAAACATGGAAGAAAAAGCAAGCACCCAGACATCTGGAATTAAACTGTCCAGGGATTTATACAGCATACCAAAATCATCTCTTGAATTCAGCATTGAAGGTGTGGTGTCTCCCAACAGTGTGAACCACAATTCTGACCTCAGGATGCTGCTAAACTCAATAATAAACCATTTCTCCACTTTCTATTTTGTCTCTACCCATCTGATTTTCACTTAAAAAAAAAGAATCCAAAAGGCCAGCCTTTATGCCTTAAAACAAGAGTTGTGAACCCCCCATCTGAAACTAACTCTCTCTGGAAAAAGGAGAGAGATTTCCAGGGAACCTTGTTTCCTTTTAAAAGTTTTATGTAGAAAAAGAAAATAAAGATATTTGGGCTTTGTGTAAGCTTAACAGCTGTTGAAAAAGAGGTTCCTAGATATGTATGTACAAAAAGGGAAAATATGGTCTTTATAGCAAATTACAGATTTTTCATTAGTCAGCAAAACACCCCCAAATTAGTAAGACTACTTAAAATTATTAATTCCTTAAACCTTTTCAGTCATCATAATAAAATCCTCTGCTGTCTAGCCTTTGTGCCATCATTAACACCACTCTGTAAGGGTATAACCCAGGGTCAGAAAACAACCTTTTACAGTCACTTTGCACTGCAGCATGCAAATGACAGTACCATGGTGAATCGTCTGCTCTCTAGATTTCGCATAGATGTAGGTTTGATGCTGAGAGCCCTCAGTAATGAAACTTGTGGAAAGCGATAATGAAAACATGCATTCTGTGTGCTGGGTCTCTCCTCCATGCTGATAATATGCAATTTGTTTTCTCTGTGCAAACCTAAGTATTAGCTAATTAAGGTATTTTATACAATGGCTTATTCTATTTCTCATAATACATAATTTCACTGTTTCTCACAGCACACAATTTAGAAAGTGTTTCGAGTTGTGACAATCTTGTGACTTGCAGGAAGGCTACTTGGCCCAGAGAAAATTAAATACATGCACTGTAAACAACCAAATTATTTTCCGCCTGCAAGATTGCTGGAAGTTAAAACATGTGACATAAAGGAATGCATGAGGTTAAGACTGTACCATCTTTTCTTTGTCTTTTAGCACAAGAAGAGTGGAGTTTCTTGAGGAACAGAACTCCTGGCTTTGCTTCCATGTTTTCTTCTGCTTTGAAATGTAGAAGCAGTTGTCAGCTCCACTGTTTTGCCAGCTTGCTGGACAGAGAGCACATTTTGTTTCTAGAAATCAGAGAAAGTATTATGCAGACCTGCAAGGAATACAGGGGCTTTAGCTACTGGCTTGACCGAAAAAAGATTAAGGGTAGCCATGAATCAGCTGAGCTCTTGAGGGGCGAGAGACAAGTTGTTTTGCATGTTAGTGTACACATATCCACATCTCAAATACTACCACAGTTAAAAGCAGACACTAACCGATCAGATCTTTTCCCTGTGATTTTATAGTCTCTCTGTCAATGCGGGCTCTGAGAAGGGGGTGATTTGTGTTTATTTACATAACAACAACATTTACCATTTTTCTCTCTCCCTTCAAAACACAATGCTTCCTTCATTTCCTGCAGCTTCTTTCCTTCCTCAGGATCTTTGGAAACCTGAAAAACTGAAGGGCATGAAAGCGCTTATCAAAGATTGTTTTTAAAAATTTGTAGCTTTAATTGTAGCTTTAATTTGTAGCTTTTGGCATTCCTTTATATTTTGTCTACTTCATCTGTATGTCCACCATTGTGTGTACATCATCCACATTTTCTTCACCAGGAGGGTTGTGCAGCACTGGAAAAGGTCACCTGGGAAGGTGGGGGCATCTCCACCCCTGAAGTTTTTTTTCCAAAGTCATCTGGCCAAAGCTACAGATGAGTTTATCTGGGGTTGGTGATAGTCCAGCTTTGAATGGTGTGGAGGAAAGGGTGGGTGTCAGACTAGAAACCTTTAGAATTGCCTCTGATTTAACATTTCCATGATGCCATGGACCACCCTGAGCGTTCATCCTGGGCATTTGCAGCTGCTTCCCTCCTGCCAAAAAGAAGCCAGGGACTCTCTGTCTCTGCTTCCAATTGTAATGTGGCATCATCTTTGGTTGTTAATTGAAATGTTTTTATGGCAAATCTGCTGTAATCGTTGGGCAAGTGCACCAGTCACAATGCTTTGATGCCAGGATTGCCCTCCCTGCAAAAAGCTTGCAGTCCAAGAAAAAGAGGGAACTGTGAAATATTCCGCTAACAGTCACAGGAGGGCACCATTATCCAGATAGTGTGGCTAACGAGATGAGCTTCTAGCTGTGAAAACATTCATAAGCGTTTCAGAAATGGGTTAGGGTTAGGGTTTAGGGTTAGGGTTTAGAGTTAGGGTTAGGGTTAGTCAGTGGTTAGGGTTAGGGATAGGGTTAGGGTTAGATTTTAGGGTTAGGGTTAGGCTTAGGGGTATAGGTTAGGGTTGGGGTTAAGGTTAAGGTTGGGGTTAGAGTTAGGATTAGGGTTAGGGTCATTATGATTAGGGTTAGGCATTAGGTGTTAGGCTTAGGGTTATGGTTTAGGATTAGGGTTGGGGTTAGGCTTATGCTTAGGGATAGGGATTAACTTTAGTGTTACGATTAGGGTCATTAAGGTTAGAGTTAAGGTTAGGGGGTTAGGGTTAGTGTTAATGTTAGGGGTTAGGTTTAGGGTTAGGGTTAGTTAGGTTTAGGTCTTGCATAAGAATTAGTGTAACCTTTAGGGTTAAGGTAACTATAAGTGCAGATATTAGTGATTCTGAGTGAACTGTCCTGACACTCAGTTGCGGGGGGACTTCTGTGGGAGAGCTGTGCTGTTGCCCTTCTTGCCATATTATTTCCATTTGGGGGAATGGGGACACCAGGGACAGTCTGCAGGGGGAGAAGAAGCAGTCGCACAGCTGGAATTCACTCCCACAGCAGCAGCTTGGGACACCACAGTACTTACACAGGGCCAGTAGGGCTACCAGCCCCATCAGCAGCACCAAGCACAAAGCGAGGAAAGCAAAGGCCACTGGCCGCCATACGGAAGATGAGGCAGAGGCTCCTGGGATAAACAAAAAACCCGTTCAGCAACAAAAACAGCAGCTCTCCTCATCACGCAGTGGTATTACCTCCTCTCTGACATCATCAGTTCATCTTTATCCCACCTGCAAAACCTCTTATTTTCTTACTGCAGTTTTTGTTATCACTGTTCTGAATTTCCTGCAGTCATTTTGAGAAGTATGTATTTATCCACTGAGAATGTTTACTAACTGAGGCTCTAGTGTTTTAGTATAAGAATTCTCAGGAAACAGGTAAACAGATTAGATTTTGCAGTTCCCACAGTCCTGGAAATAATAAAACAATCTCTAAGACTTTTCCACCTTGAAAAGGAAAAATTACCATCTAGTTTTGGATAATTAATTCTGGAACCTGTCATTGGGATTTCTAAATGATTGCAATGTTTGAACATTAAACTGTGCATCTTTCTTCAGGCTCTTTCTCCAAATTTCCATTGTTGTTCAATGTCTAATCAGGAATATAGTTCTCCAGAATTTTATAGCTGACTATCCTCTGATTAAAATCTTTTCTTTCATATATATGCATTTTTCCCTTTTGGGAAGCAATACTCTGCAATTTTCTGTAATATTCTTTTATATCTATTTAGAGTGTTCAGGTTAATTGAAAAGTATTACACACATCAAGTATTTTACTTGAGTCCAGTACACCAAAGCAAGCACCTGCAGGGAACTAACCTTTTGTTAGGTGAGAAGAATCACCCTCCAGAGGTGTCCAGAAGTCCAGATAGACTTGGCAGCTAAAACTTACATAGCCAAAGTTAAGGGAGATGACCCTAACCCTGATCAGTTAAGGTAATTTGAAGAGGCTGCAGATGACACCACATTGGGTTGGTGACTGATATGCCGGAGGGTAGGGCTTCCTTTTAAAGGGACCTAAAAATCCTAGGAATGAGCTGTAAGTGCAACAGCTCAACTAAAGCAAATGTGATGTCCAGCACCTGTAATAGTACAACTCCATGCACCAGTACAGGTAGGGGACTGACTGGCTAGAAAACAGCTATGCTTCAGGGTCCTGGTGGACAAGTTGAACGTGAATCCTCAAGTGTGCCCTTGCGGCAGTGAAAGCTGACCAGCACTGGGCTGCATTGGCAAGACTGCAGCCAGCAGGTCAAGAGAAGTGATTATTCCACTCTACTTGACAGTCATGAAGCCACGTCGGGGTACTGTGTCCAGTGCTGAGCTTCCCAGTTCAAGAGAGATGTCAGCTAACTGCAAAGAGACCAGCAGAGGAACACTGAGTTGGTCAGGGACCTATAGAGAGGCTGGAGGACCTAGGCTTGTTTAGCCTGGAGAAGAGGAGGCTAAGGGAGGACCTAATTTCAGTCCTCCACTACCTAAAAGGGCTTTATAGATGGAGCCAGACTCCTCTCAGAAAGGCACAGTGAAAGGACACAATACAACAGTCACAAGTTGCATCCGGGAAACTTCTGATTAGATGTGAGGAAACAGAATTCTTCCCCTTCAGCACTGGAACAAGTGCCCAGAGAGGCTGTGAGATCTCCACCCCTGGAGGTTTCCAAAACTCAAGTGGACAAGGCCCTGAGCAACTTGATCGGACTTTAGAGCTAACCCTTTTGAGCAAAAGATTGGAAAAGATGAACTATAGAGGTCCCTCCCAACCTAATTTGGTCATAAGTCTATCTACTTTACATGTTCTCTGTGCATATCAAAAGGCCGTTTTAGGAGTTTTCTGAGCTTGCCAACCTGTTTCGTTTCAGGAAGCTCTGCCCCTAGACCACACTGCCTAATATTTTATCCCTGGTTTTCTGGCTGCTGCTTCTCAAGAGCTTCTCCTCCATCCTCCTTGTCAAGTGGTCATTCTCAATGGATAGCCCTAGATCTTTTCCAGACAGCACCAGAGTGATGTTAATTTACTCTTTGACTACTCTGCCCAACCTGCAAGTAGCAGCAATGAAATTTATTTCACACATAAGCCATGTGGTGAATTTATAAGCAGCAGCAACAGTACTCAAGTCATAATTTTATGGTCTCAGGCATTCCACAGGCACAATCCAATACCTTAGTTAACACTCAGCTTGTTTATAGAAAAACTTTGAGTATAAACAAATAAAAATATATACTCTTATCAGAGCTTACATTCACTATTAAGACTGATAAACAGGGCACCTTTCTACTCCCCATAGCTGGGGAAATTGCTTCTATTTCCAAGGCTTGCCTTATCTGATAAAACTATAGTGCCTTCCTCTCTTGTAGTGCCCTGCTGTAATAAATGAGGCCTACCAAAACAAAAAAAATCCATAAAAAGGTGGAATTTGTCTTCTGTGTTGAAGTAAATGGAAAAAATAATTGGAGTAAAGATAGGCTTCAGAAAAAAATATCTGTGATCATAAACAATATCACACAAGACTCCATTATGATTATTTTTTCTGCTGTTTCTATGAACATTTATCTAAGAATATACTATAAAGTTTAGAAAGATTCTAAAGCAATCAACATGAACATGCAAATTTAAGTTATGCTCCGATTTAGATAGAAAAGCTAATTTCCATCTGTACTTACTGTCTACTGTAACACAACTGGCTGGAGCCTTAAATGCAGAACATTTGTTGCTGCTCGAATATCCAGGAGTGATAACTGAAGCTGAAGGTCGTAAATTTAAAGCGGTGTAGCCTTCGTCATCCTCCATCTCCAGCTCGTCACACTTCTTTCCTGCAATAGCAGTACTTTGGGAGTAGGGGCACACTGCAGCAAGACCAAAGCTGAGATGATGGGAATAGTTCACGTTTCAGCATTTCCAGTAAAACCACAGAGGAAGCTGGCTCTGTTCTGATTACTGTGTCATAGTAAAAGTGTAGTATATTGAAAGCATGTTAAGGAGTTAAAGTGGCACTGTCAAGGATGGGTGTTTTCTTCCTGAATGTGAAGATCGGGAGTCTTGGTTCCTTGCTGGAACCTAAGACTGTTTCATTTAACTATCCACCTGATCTGACCCTGCAAATACAGCAAACATCAGGATTTTCTACCTCCTTAAAATAAGATGCTCCAGAAATAGTTGCTATTTTGAGTTAAGGTATGAAAGATATCTGTTCACGTATCAGGGCACAAATACAACACATCAGCTGCACTGAAAGCAATAGGCTGCATCTCTATACACTGTTATGAAATAAATGAAGAATGAAATTATTTTACAAAAAATTCACTGAAATAAATGCTAGAAGGGGAAAAGCTGAGCTGAAAGGATGGTGAGGCCAGGAGCTTGGCAGGATTCATGCGACCGCTCAGCCTGTGTCAGGGAAAGGCCTTGGAGAACAAGTCTTATGAGGAGCAGCTGTGGGAACTGAGGTTGTTTAGCCTGGAGAAAAGGAGGCTGAGGGGAGACCTCATTGCTCTCTACAACTACCTGAAAGGAGGTTGTAGCGAGGTGGGTGTCGGTCTCTTCTCCCAAGTAACTGGCGAAAGGACGAGAGGAAATGGCCTCAAGTTGCACCAGGGGAGGTTTAGATTGGATGTGAGGAAAAATTTCTTTACTGAAAGAGTGGTTAAACATTGGAACAGGCTGCCCAGGGAAGTGGTTTAAATCCCTGGAGGTATTTAAAAGGCGTGTAGATGAGGCGCTTAGGGACATGGTTTAGTGGGCATGGTGGTGTTGGGTTGACGGTTGGACTCGATGATCTTAGAGGTCTTTTCCAACCTTAATGATTCTATGATTCTATGATTCTAAGGCCAGACTACACTGAGGACCTCTCTGCTATTGCACTGTATGCAGAAGTCACTGTGCAGAAGTGGCTTATCCATTCTCACTCTCCATCTCTAGCTCTTTGCAGTGCCGTGCTCCACTGCTGAGCTGTAGTTCTTAAACATCTTCAGTGACCAACTCTCCTTAACAGAACACTTGCCCAGACATGATGAGTCACATCGTGGTGACAGGGTGAGTCAGAAGGAAACTGCAAGACAGGAATTTCTGTGGTGAAGCTGTTCCTGCTCTTGTGTGTAAATTTCAGAGAGTCCCATTTGCAAAATAATATCAACAGACTGGAAATACACTGTAATGACCAGGCTATGCTTCCTGCCTTGCTGTGCAGATAGATTTTTTCAGAGCAGAAATATCTCTGGCTGCATGCATTTCTTGCATTATATTTTACCCGTAGGCAAAGAGAAGGTGTGAGGGAAAAGTTGGGAGTAAAGGGTGCTTACAGTCAGTTTTGTTACACAGACAGGCACGCAAGGAGTAGCATTCACTGTATATTCATGGTGTGTCCATAATATCCTCATAAAAAACTCATGCTAAATACAGTCCAAAAATCCTTGTCTATCGGGCCCGAAAACTGTATGTTGGCACCTTAGGGCTTTTCTGCAGAGAACTGGGAGTCAAGCGTGTCTATGCTACTGAATTTGGTTGCAGGTTTTCATGACAGTAACCTCTTCAGTCTTAGCAACAACTTCTCAAACATGTAATGAATCTCCTTTGGGGAAACTTTTCTCCAACCTGATTTTACTTCTGGAGAGAAAACAGGAGGTAAAATAATTTTCTTGTGTTACTTTTCTAGCTCTGAATTCAATAAGCAGTCTTAATTATATAACTTTTTTTTTGAGTCGTCTTTTAAAACAGATCCTGCCGCAAGAACAGAAGTAACAAAAGCATTAAGATGGCTTTTAACAGATGGCCATTACACTGTCTGTTCTTGTAAGGATCCAGGGCAGGCAAAATTGCTTGTTTTTTCAGACTAAAATAAAAAGAAAGGTAAAATAAGGCAGGAAGTTTGGGTCTGCATTTGAACACAGCCCATGTATAAATGTTGTCAGCAGGCTGGACAAAACAGCTCTGTTTATTAACCAGAATGTGACCTTGCAAATTGCATTAGCTAGAGTTTATGGGGAGGGAGGGAGGGATGTGGGGAGGAGTGGATTTTAGATATGGGAAACACACTATTGCATGGAACTATGACTCAAAAATGCCATCTCAGCCAACACACAAAGAGTACATTTCTGTATCTCTTCCCCTGTAAGGAAAATTTCGTTTCAATGGAAAAGAGGATACCGTTAGTCAGCGCATCCTTAAGCCCTACCTGGTTACAACACCACCAGGGTATGTCCTTTGCCAGTTTCAACCTTGCTGGATGAGGTTGTTTGCTGCAGCACTCCAAATGCCTGCAATGAATGGTAGGACACTGCCTGCCTCCTCCCTTTCTTCTCTGGGGTGATTTTTTCTTTCTCTCTTTTTCTTTTTTTTCTTGGTGTTTCAGTCATTGTTTTTTGAGAAGGAGCTAGCTCCTTCTGTTTCAGTAGCATGGCACAGTGTGAAACCGTACTCTAACCCCACCTGCCTTTACGGTTACAAATACAGTTGCTGCACCAGAGACTGCTTTTGGGCTGACAATAAATTGACCCGAAAGATCAAGGCCACAGTAAGATATGGTGTAGCCTTGTGGCTGCCTGTTAGCATAGGGAGCTGTCAATTTCAGCTCACATTTGTCTTCAACAAACTGCAGAAACACCTAGGATTTGCCCCACTGCTCTTAGGTATGCCTCATTAATGAAAAAACATCCTGGAAATATGTTTCCTGTTTCCTCACAGTCACTCTAATGTAAGAGAAAACAAGATCAGAGTTGCTTTTTTTTCTTTTTAAATTTTTCTGGCAAATTACAGCAAAGCCCTTCTTTATCAAGAAAGGATGATGAATCATGAATACCGTTCAGGATACCTTCCACATGAGATTTCTTATTTCAGTGTAGCTGGTATGAATGCTGAGAGACACTCTGGGACCTCACCAGGGCTGTGTCTGCACTGCAGGACAGAAGCAGTCTGCATTTTCACCCCCAAAACCAGGAACAGCTAGGAGAGGAACTGAGAGGAGTAGCTAGGAAAAGTTACGTTAGAGATGTGAGCGATGAGCGTAAACAGCAATGAGGAAGAGAAATCCACTAAGGCTTCTGGAGCGTGAAATTGGTATTTGAAAATAACACCCAAAATGTTCATGTTGGTGATCAGAAACTGCTGTGTAGTGCTGAGATCAGTGAGACACTGGAACAGCCCCTTGAAGGGAATGACTTTCAAGTAATTTTCAAGTAGCAGCCCAACTGCTACACCAGTGGCAAATGATCCACAATAAATAATCTGGGATGCAATCCACAGGGAATACACAAGTCTCCAGAGGGGACCAAGCTAGGAATTTGTGGACTTTTTGCTCAAATCAAAACACTGTTATGGGATTGAGATTTCTTATTTCAACCTGACCTTCATTGTTCTACGGAGGTGTGGAGGGAGACATTTTGTTCATTAACACTGCTTGGGGTATTTTCACTATGGTTAAGTTTGTAGACCCTTGCTCAGCACATTAAGTTAGTAGTATGGCATTCCAGGAAGTATCCTAAAAATACATAAAAGGAGGTTCTGTTCATGCCTCTGACTGAACCCTAGTGTAACTCTTGCAATAGGTCAAAAAAGTAGAAATTAGAAAAGTAGAAAGGAAGAGCAGAATTATTACTAGGAAAAAAAAAAGAAAAAAAAAAAAAGGAGAACTAACAGGCCAGGAAGAATTATAGAGCATGGAAGAGAGCTAGACGGTTAGAGGTAGCTGAAGGTTATCTTGTCCTGTGACACATGCACAAGTCCTTACGAAGACTATGAATCCCTGTGCTCCAGAGCAAATATGATTATTAATACAGTTTGGGAACACCTTGGCCCACCTTCTGAGGATAACTGTGTTTGTGTGTTGCATACTCCAACCTACTAGTGTATTAAAGCAGTCAGATCAACAAGACATCAGAAGCGTCTCCTGAATGAAAGTGTTTAATGCTCATCACTTGTGTTACGTTACAGCTGTACAGTTATGAACTGACAGGTGGTATTAGGAATGTATCAGTGGATGCTGGGAGAGGAGCAGTATCTTACATGCTTGCCTTGTCACTGTGCTTCTTTTCCTGGCCATCACTTTTGGCCATTTTGTCCATCACTTATGTTGGTTAAAACTGAGTAATCATTTGGCAGTTTTGGATCTGGAACGGCAGACTTGGGTCGCTCCTGGAGCCCGTCACCATGCTTATTTCCTTAGTATGAAGATATTTTTACATATGTCTAAAAGAGAATGAAAAAAGGGAAATGTAATAGGTTCGATCCAACATATTTAAATTCTCGTGTGATAGTTCTGAAAAACAAATAATAAATTCCAACCTTGCAGAATGTCTTCTAGCTTCTCACAATCATTTTGGTTTGACAAACCAGTCCTCCTGCCAACGGTTGTTACCTCGCTGTAATTGGATGGTGGGCTTTTCACAGACACAGCAAAGCTTTTCTTTACATGATTTGTTATATATGGTATGATAATGAATATATCCACAGGGTGGGAAGAAGCTTATATACTTTAGCCTAGGAAAGAAAAATCTTTATAGTTACATCTCACCTCATTCAAATGGTGCATCCTTGCCCCTTCCAAAAAGAGCTGTCTTTGCAAGAATTACTTACGTGGCTTTCACAAAGAATATATACCCCCAGCAAAGAAATAAAGCATTTAGTGACATCATGCACCAGCTCCTAGGAGGCTGACCCTGTCCTGAACATGCCAACGTGCACCCCCAGCAGACTCTAAGGGTGGATCCTAAACCATTTCTTGTACCTGACAGTAAGAAACGCTAACTCCTGGGTACTGACTGGAAGGTGTGAGTGGCTATTTCAACAGAAATGTTTAGAGGAGACTGCCCAATAATGAAAAGCAAAATTGGCAAAGCAGGTTTGAAAGCAAGAAGAAAAATAGATTGTATTCCTGAAATAACATGTTAAACTGAAGTGAAATGAGTCTAGAGAGTAAATAGTGTCTTATATAAAAATAAAAAAGTATAAAATAAAAAGCATGAAATGAAACACCTTTCCATTGAAGTTTTTTCCATGTGTCCTCACTGAAACAAGATGTCAAATACAAGAGAAATATATGACATTTATGGTCAATCTGAAACTAAATTATGGACATAAACTTTCAGGGTACTTTTTTTGCCCGGTAATAGTGCCTAGATCACCCCCCAAGGAGTCCCAGGTGAGGCCTAGAAAAATCCGAAATGGAAAAGTGAGACCCAGAATACAGAGAAAGCTGCATAAAAGTTGGCTGTTAAATGTTCCCTTTGTGTCAGAGAAACTGGGAGTTGCATATGGGTGAGGACCAACTCTATGTACTGTGGGAAGGCTGCTCGCTTACCAAGACTTTTGTTCTTCTGTAACAGCTGTGTTGTCTGCCCAATACCAGCCTTTCTGTTCGGTTCTAAATGATAATCCAATCCAGTATGTTTTTTTAGGAATTTTTTCTATCAGTTCCTAAGCAGAGTAAGCACAATTCAAATCAGATATTCAGGAAGATATTAAAAATAAATATTTAGGCTCAGAAGTTGAAAGCATTGATGGAAATTGCTTAAAGAACATAAATACAACAAATTGTTAACCTGTCAGGACAAGTTCTGCTCTTAGAGGAAAAGCCTAGTATCAACGGAGAAATTATAGTAGAGCTTTTTTTGGTCGGAGAGAAGATACATTTATAGCTCTGAAGAGCAATGTCACCCTCATCAACCTGACTTAAACCTTCTGGGTGAAACACTGGGTCGTTCTCCCCCCTTTAGTCATGAATCATTCCTCCCCGTTTACTCTGTCCTTAGCATCCGTCAACAGCGAAAAGGAAGCCTCTGCAGGGAGCTGTTGGGCTTGATTTGTTCAACCTTCACACTTGGCTCTAGCATCATTTACTTATTCCCAAAAGCTGGACCATGACAAGTAGAGGAGGTCTTAAAGCTAAGCATTTAGCAATATTCTGTTCTTAAAAAATGCTCTGAGCAGAACAGGTAAGAATGTAAACTTAAATAATGCTGCCTTTCTCACTGCTGCTTGAGGGAATTCTCTCAAGATTTGAATTCAATTTTTTCTGTTGTTCTCCTCCTTCCTTCACTTATAATTGTCACTCCCAGTGCACTTCTCCATTTTCTCTTTTTCCTTATACCTCTCAATGCCGCGATTAAGACAGCTAGAACAGGCTGCACCTCACAATCTGCTGTCACCAATTTGGGAGGGTGAGAATAAAGCTGCTCCCCTTTCCTTCTGGAAGAAACCTTATGGCCTGTAGCTCAGTGAGAGGGGACCTGACATTTGCCAAGTGCTGGAGAGCAGACAGGCCCAGCCCTGACTGCTAGCTCTTGGGACATCTTTTCTGCCTTCAGTCTTCCAATATGTCTGCTGGCATCCAGAGGCAAAAGCATTATTTCACTCCACACCTAGCATTTTCTCTTCCCACCTCAGTTTGTTTTCATTTACCAAAAGGTTAGGCCAGATTTCAGCAACTCGCTGCCCAGTGTTTTAATTTTGATTTAAAAGATGAGATCAACTTTTGTGGAAAGAACTTCCATGAAACAGGGAGGACTATGGTTCGCCTGTGAGGAGACCAGGTTAAAAGAGATTTTTCACACTAATGTCTTACAAAATCCTTGTATGGATCTGTAATACTTGTTAAATTAGTGAAAATACTGCCCACGACAAAACAGCCATGAACCTGCTTTCACCAGTCATCCCAGTAAGTAGGCAGCCACGGCAAGCTGTGGAAGATGGGCTGTCTCCAACCGCCAGCCGCTCAAAGGGCAGCGCTTTGTGTGGCAATGACCAGTCCTATGCCTTAGCACTGCCCAGGACAACCTGATCGCTGTAGAAAAACTCCTGCTCACAGTGCCATTTAAGAAAATTACATGTGAATTGAGTAGCTGACAGAGTGCGTGAACTACCTCCGTGCTAAACAGAGGGAGAAACCAGTCCATACCAGCTTTGCTGCCTCTTTTATCATAAGAAGAGTAGAGTTTTGTGAGGAACAAAACTGGTGACTCTCTTCCCATGACTTCATTTCCTCGGAGTAGTAGTAACACATGTCGCCACCTTCCCAGTTCCAGTTTGCAGGGCAGAGTACACAGTTCTGGCCTGGAAAAGGAAAACCATCATGCCGTTCCTGTTCCCAGGCTATCCCTCACAGAACATCGCTGTTGGCCTGTAGCAACAAGATCCCTAGGGACTGAGGATGTTTAAGACGGTCCTCATTCAGTCAAAATCCCACTGTGGTCCCAGAATGTTCAGGTAATGAAAGAGATGAAAACTGAATCATCCCTTTATCACCGGGAGGAGGTTCAGGTGTTGCAAATGGGATTTATTTTGCCTAATTTTAGGAGTCTACAAAGATGACATGAGTCAACCCATCTGGATTCCCATTTTAATCAATGGATGGAAGTAGTTGTGTCTCACGTGCTTTTTCTGTCATTTCAGGTGTCTTTCTTGGGAGGAAACAGACTGTATCCTTGCACTACCAATTTCTCTTCATTGACTAAAAGGGAGACCTAGACAGTTAGCTTGTCTGTGGAACAATATCCAGACAAATGAAATCCCCTTTTCCCGACAGTCAAAATAGGATCCCTTTGCCCGATGCCCCTACTCGTCAGAGTATAATTTCTGAAGAGAACTAATTCTCTGGCTGGCTCATTGTCAGATGCCACTTAAATAACTGAGCTGTGGCAAACTGATTTCAGAAACAGCCCTGCACTGGACACAGTCAGGAGACAGGGAGTGAACTCCCAGGTTGGTTTAGCTATGCTTCACCGTACATCACTTCTGACTTTAGGAGATTTTTGTCTTACCTGGGGTCGGTACTAGCACACTGTCCTGTGTGTGGACTGCTGTTCACATAGACTGCAGTATGTTGTTTAATTCTCAGGCACCACTGTAAAATTGTCTATTAGATGCAGATGAACATGTTGTAGAGATCCCTGAACTAGTGCTGATGGGAACTGGCATGTCCAGAAGGTATCCCACAGAACCCTTTTCTTATTGAAACTAAATCCTGAAACCCTGGTACCACTGCCAGGCCCCATGCCAGTGCACATATGGCCAGGCTGGGTGCCTTTCTCCAGACACTGCATGAGGCAGACATGCTCATTGCCTACTTTCTAGGTGGTCACATCTGAGAAGACACAGGCTCACCTGAGGAGACAGACCTGAGTAGACACAGAATACACATCTCATTTCATTCCCTGCCATGTTGAAAGATAAGACCTCATCAAAAATTGTTGATTTACCATTATTTTTAAGGTCTTTTTCCCCTTCCAGGCACAGCTGATTTCCTATTGATTGCAGCATATTTGAGAAATTTGCATGCAGCTCATTCTTTGTCATGTTGAGGTCTCTAAGTTGTGTCCTGTAGTTCTCGGGAATCTGGAAAACTGAAATTCACAGTAAGACTTTTTGCAGTGCTGTCCTTCAGAAAGGGTGGGATGCAGATAGAGAATGTCTTAGCAGATCATTAGGGATAAATAAACCATTTGGGACAAATGTTATTCCTCCCTGAACAGTTGCACATAAGGGCTGCTGAGATGGAAAACATTTGCATAGTGGATTTCTTATTATTTGGCTGTGAGTGAACAATAAAATTAAAGTATCACTTTTTATCGTATATTTCCATTGTGTATCTTTCTCCTATATTGGTTTGCAGGCTGTGCTTTTTTCCTAAAAATGTGAACTTCAGCTCTGGATCACAGTGGAATTGTTGTGGATGGGAGGTACCTGATGGCACAATCTGTTTACTGTGGCACAAAGCTTTTCCCTTCCCTTCAGATCCAGCATTATCAAAGCAGAATTCACTCCATCCTTGGTCAGTACAGCAGGACTGTGGATACAGTTTTTAGGACATCAGACAACGGCAGCCAGAGCAAGCAGTGAATCTCCTACTCCACCCCTTTCCAGCTCCCCTCCATGTTACTCATTTCTAGCCTCATCATGTCGAGAAGAGGACAAAGATACTGCAGCAAGGGAAAATATCTACTTTGCCTGGTTGCCTGTTCTCAGCTGAACCAGAAATTGCACCTGAAGTAGATGTCAGTATGATGTTATTCCGTAGCTTGAACCCCCCAGCAAACAGAAATGCATTAGTACTTACATAAAACTGCCAGGGTCACCAGCGCCATCAGCAATGCCAAGCACAGCGTGAACAAAATCAGGACTACTGGCCAGCAAGAGTGGGACGAAGTGGGAGGCCCTGGGAGGAATTCAGTCATGAAATGGAGGTGCGATATTAAGAGAATGGTGAACACATTAGCCTCATTAAATTGCAGCCATCTTTGTGGCGCATTGGTCAATAAGTAATTGCTTTTACTTTACGGTTGTATATTCTCTACACACAGCAAAAGATGCCCAAACAAAGTAAGAGAGTAAGAGATCACAGCAGTTCAGTGGAGAATGTGGACAGCTTTGGTCCTTTTGAAGGCCATAGACTGTGGCAAGAAAGATATTGAGAAAGCAAGATATTGCAAAATCTAGAAAGTTGATTGCTGAAAGCTGAAAAGAAATATGCACTGTATGGTTGTAGTAATTTGTGATGTGCATCATATATCTGTGGTAATCTGGTTAAACTGAGTGCTATAGTAAACTCCTCTGGTACTTTATGGTAGTTTGAGATTTTTAGCTAGGAATTCACACAGAATTTTCCTATAATAAGGGTTACAGCCTAGATACAGAAATAAGCACTCAATGAAGAGAAAAAGGAACAATCTTTTCCTGAGCAAAAGAAATTTTAGGTATGTGGGTCATCCAAAAGAGACCTTGTTTATAGGAGTTAGAAGATTTAATGGGTTAAGATGCACTGAAGGAGGGAGAAAAAGCATTCAGTTTGTCAGGGAAGCACTAAATCTAAGGCAGATATTAAAGTTGCCACTATATGGACTTTGTGGAGAGCTGCACCCAGCTTGACTTAATCCAATAAAGGCAGTAGAATGGGAATGCGGGGAGGAAATTGCTAGTCTAGAAAAGGGAAAGGGGTATTTAAAATTGGGGACTGAGTTGCTGAAGGAGTAGAAACTGAAATTTAGTGCGTCAAGCTGAAGGAACAGGAATGGAAACTATGCGGTGTGCCTCTCCTACAGATAACTGGTGGTCAGCTTCTGTGGTGAAGAGATCCTGGGCAGAATGTTGTACAAGACCTCACTCTATAGAAACTCAAGTTGATGAATTATAACAGGTGAAAGAAGATCGAGCAATGGACGTTGCCTTGAACTGGGGCACAGATCACTGCTAGCTTGTATTCAACCTCCCATTCACCATAAACCCGAGGTCCTTTCCAGCAGAGGCCTCTGCAGCCAGCCTGCTCCCAGTCTGTACCACTGCCTGGGATTAGTCCAGCCTCAGTACACAATGACTTGTGGAGTTTTGTGGGGTTTCTGCTCACCCAGTCCTCAAGTTTCTCAAGGTTCCTCTGTACTGAAGCTCTACCACTTGGTAGTGTCAGCTAGCACTCCTAGTTTAGTATCATTATAAATTTGCTGAAGACACACTCTGTGTCATTGTTCAGGTCGTTGATGAGGATATTAAACAATATAGGCTCAGTATTAAGCCCTGATGGACCCCTGAGGGACTCTGCCACCAAACAGATGTTGAGCCATTAGTTACTCCCCTTCAAAGCCTGGTAGTCCAGCCAGTTTTCAACCCACCTAACAGTCCACCATCCAGCCCATACTTCCTCAGCTTTAAGACGACAATACTGTAAGAGACACTGACAAAAGCCTTGCTAAATATATATTGCATCTGCCACTCTACCTGCACCTGCATTTCATAACAGAATGCAATCTCAGCCTAAGGAAGTGCTCTAACTGCTTGGTATTGCATAAAAGAGAAATACCCAGGCCCTTCATGAAGAGAAAGAACATCTCCCTTCTGCATTATTTTCCAAAGTCTGATCTCACAGGCATACAACAGATAGACTGAGAGATAAAGCCTGCACAGGAGAATCACATACCTTATAGATCCTAACAAGACTTAAGGACACATTGACTCCTAGGACATACGGACATTTTTAAGGTCAAAGTGCTTCTGTACATGCTCTGAAGCTGAATATTAGGTGTCTGGAGAACTTCAGTAATAGAAATTTGACTCCCTAAGGCAGGCTGCTAAATAGACTCTTATGAATTGGAGCTAAAGGGCAAAAAAAAATTGTTCCTACCCCTACAAAGTCACAGCCCCAAGCTGAAGACTGAAAGCATAGTCCACGCTTCCTGGAGGATTTAGATGAGAAGAGACACAGATTTTGTAGTTTGAAAGTGAGATTTCATAAACAAATACAAAATATTTTCTGAGCAGCAATATGAATGAAGACCAAGCAGTAGTTTTAGCTTTGGCTGTTTTGATTAAAGTATTGCCTCAAGAGTTTCTTTAGGTAAGGGTTCCCTGTACTGTACTTTGTAACCTCACACTGCTTCTGCTACATCTAGCACAGCTGAAGGGGCCTTGGGCTGGGTCTTCCTTCCTGTACTGTACTTCTGTTGTCCTAAAATAGATATATTTATTCATTGTGGTTGTTTCAATTTGATGTTTGTGAAATAATGCACAGACTGTGCTGTGCCCTCTCAGAATGGTGCTTTCTTATCACGAAATATGCATTGTCTACCCTGGGACACAGAAGCAGGACATCTGGAGTCGTATGAAGATACTGGTGTCATTGGACGTTAAAGGAAAAGAAGCCCAGAGCTTAACACAAAGGCAGTGCAGATTTTGACTTTTTTTTTTTTTTTGCCCCTGAATTATACTTTGGCAATGCTCAAAACCGTAACTTAACATAACAATGTTTAAAAAACTTATGTTCAAAAAGCATAACATACTTTCAAAAACCACAAAAGTGTTTGAAACCACTGCTCTTTGATACAGAATTCCCTAGAGAATTCCTTCTGAATCACAAGCAAGTTGTCCTCTTGTTTGTAAACCTCTGCTCCAGAGCCTGACCTCACAAACAGCTAGCACTTTCTATGTTCTTTGTTCCCATGAGTTGCACCACTCAAATCTAGAGCTCATCTTCACAGGTACTCTTAAGCAATTTAACCAAATTAAGCAAAATTAATTTAAAATTAGTATTTAAAACATAGTATTTAAAATGCATGCAGCCTTTTAAAGGATACAACCATTTCAAAGACCAGTGCCTTAATTCAGGCTAGAACTTCGGAAGTGAAATAAAATGAGTCAGATAAATTAATTCAGTTCAAAGCTTGAATGCAAATGCATGGAGAAATTAAATAGAACAGATCCACTTTAAAAATTAGTTCAAGCCAACTCTTTTGAGGTTTAGACAATTAGGACTATTTGTGGAGCTTACTCTCAGTTATATGCTTTTCCTTGACATAATAAAATCACTATTTGAGGTATACCTTCCAAACTCTAAAAAGTTCAGGCAGAAATGACAGCAACAAAACCCAGGACACATTTATAAGTAGTATAACTTTTCTGATAGTAGCAAAGCTAACAAAGGCCTCTTGGGCATACAATTAAAAATATTTCCCATTCCATCTACTTTAGCAAGAATAAATCATAAAAGCTTCACAGATACTACACCTTTTTCCTTAGTATCTTCATGCCCTGTGATATTATCCAGCTCATAGGTGTTTTCAAATTTCAGATTGGCATATGTTACTTCTT
Organism: Pygoscelis adeliae; assembly: GCF_000699105.1. Classification (NCBI taxonomy): domain Eukaryota; kingdom Metazoa; phylum Chordata; class Aves; order Sphenisciformes; family Spheniscidae; genus Pygoscelis; species Pygoscelis adeliae. The sequence continues at coordinate 6,830 of NW_008825449.1, read as the reverse complement.
CTGTCATAGCTGGTAAAAAGAAAAGCGTCAGAACAAAAAGGTAGAAAAAGATCTAGCATTTGCAGCTAGTAAGCTAGGAAGAAAATCTATTTCCTTATATCGGCAGACACAAATGAAGCAGCAAAGACATCCAGATACATCTGAGCTTCCTCAGTCACAGTACTGCCACAAAAATGTTCCTCTCTCACTCATTGCTATATTCTCTTTCTTCCTCTTTACCTCACTTCTGCCCTCCCTGACTGGCATATATTTCTTTCTGCCATTATTGAAGAAAATGCAGCCACTTTTGTAGAACTGTTCTCTTTTCATTAGAACTCTTCTTCTTTTGGAAAGACAACATTTAACTCCTGATTACATCAGGTTCAGGCTTGAAACACAGAACTGAATAAAATGTTTTACAGCTTTGAGGCTGTCCTTTAGTTTGGGCAGCTGTTTTCAGCAGCAGATTTGTGATCACACCTTAGTTTCTGTTTCCTACCGGAACATGCCAAAAGAAAACCAGAAGGTGGATTTGCATCCTAAAGCTGGCAAATTCTGCTCTGATCCAAAAGAAGTAAGCACTTGTAGCTTGAGCACCTCAGCTAGGACATGTCAGTGTGTTGGCTCTTACCTTCCATGCCACTTCCCAAAGTGATTGTTTGGTCTGGGCACTCTAAGTCACCAAACTAGAAGGACCTCTTGACAAAGGCTGTCTCTCAGAAGATATTTTCTTCCACTCAGTTTTCTGGCATTAATGTTTTATTTCCATTTCTGGAATAATTTTCTTTATTCTTTGTTTCTTCTCCAGATTTATGGCATGAGGAAAAGCATACACTAACACTCAGATTTTGAGACTGCACAGTAAAGTGAGTCTTCAAGAAAATACATTTCTTATATCTCCCTTGCAGAGATGGACACCGCCGTAGAAACTACCTTTCTCTGAGGTGAACAAACAATCCTAGAGAGGAAAAGAAATGACAGGGAGACCTGGTTAGCCAAGGAGGGAGTACATGTTTCATTGCATGAGAAATTGTCCACCTGCTCGACTGTGGTGTGCCTCCCGTGAGTCTGTTGGTCACTGCATTTCTCTGGAGAAGAGCAGTTCTTTGTTATCCTGGTAGGGCAGTGCTTTGCTGGACTATTGCTATTATCCAAAGAATTGTGTAGGGCAAATTTTATAACAGCTGGCATAACTGAGACCATGAGACACGATCTTCTAGAGCAAGAACAAAATATTCAGTTGATGTCAAAATGTCAGTGATTCTACCTGGAGTAGAAAGGCAGACAGACACACTCCTTAACGAAAACAGGAGCAGGAGACTAGATTATCTGTGGAGTTTTAAGCCCCTCTTCATGATGTTTCTTAACACTTCCACAGTTGTGAAGCCTTAAATATGCATGACAAAAGCAGGATGTCTGAAGTTTCCGGTACAGTTTTTGAAATTTAGAAAAAATGATGAATGGAACAGAAATAGATTAGGCATGCACATCACCACTGTAACTGAGACTTAATTTTTCGCTTTACTGAGAAAATTAACCAAACATTATTCTTTATAGCAATGCTAAAATCAAAATGACTAGTCTAAATTAACCAAAGAAATTTAGATCCTTGAGGTACTGGGTCAGCTATGTAGATGGAACATAAAGGAAAATATATTTAATACAAAATGTCAAAAAAACAGCCAAGGTTTCCAGAAACCAAACTCTACTAAAAATCAACCTGACCTGTTTTGGGGATTTTTTTGTTTGTTTGTTGGTTGGTTGTTTCCCCCCAACACCCCCCAAGTGTGCTTGTTTAGGGAAGTGTCATTGGTAAAACATGTTTATTTGTAAATACCTAAAATAATCCATCAGCTTTGTGCACCAAAATAGTCCTGGAGCTTTTGAAATTTCCACTCTACATCCTCTCTTAGGCACCAAGTTAAAGGATTTCAACTTTCAGAGGCTCTTCTTTGGCTTAAAGGAGGCAGGCCAGCACCCAACACCTCTGAAAGCTATAACATTTTCATGTAGGCATTAAGAAAAATAAGCATCTGTATAATAATATCCTTTTAATTTATTTATTGCCTATTATAATTTAAAATTTGACTATTGCTCCAGGCAATAAAAAATTAAAACCATTTAAGAGAAACCATACGTAAGGTCTAAAATAAAGAAAGTAAGATAAGGCTTTAACAGAAAACCAATATAATCTTCCTGTTGTAGTATGACTACTTATCTGTTGAGAAATGCTGTCTCTTCTCCTTTTCTTAACTGACCTTTATATAGAGTGAGAAAACTTCTGGCTGTTTGAAGTATTAAAAAATAGCGTAAGTGTGAGAATTTCAAAATTTGTTTGATCTAGGCAGCTGACTCCAACAAACTTCTGGACTTACAGGAAGAAGCCCTTGCTCTTTATTTAGTTGATGCATAATTTGCTGTGCTGCATCTCAAAATGCGTTGTGAATATCATTTGCCAGTTGGCAGTGCTGAAGGTAAATTGGAGAAAGATTTCTTGACTGAATCTAAAACATAAAGTGTTTCTAATTTGTTGCAAATACAGCTACAGTTCATTCTCCTGAAAGTCTTAAGGAACAGAAAAATCAAAATGGGGTGAAATTCAATAATGCAAATGGCAAGGCCACATATATGGGAATTGGTAGCCAGAATTTTCTGAATCAGAAAGGGCTCAAAAAGAGAAAGACCTGAGTATAATAATATTTCTTGTGAGTTTGAGTAGGAACTAGGAATATACCGTGCCTGTTAAGATCTCATGCCAGTTATGAAAGAAATTTAAGTGCTGGTACATAAAGCAGTAGTGACACCACATCCAGAATACTCTGCTTCATTGTTCTGATCAAAAATGGAAGGCCATGAACTTGGAAGACTAATAGATAAAAGGACTGCTTGGAACAATAAGTTCATCTGCTGGAAATGACTGTGAAATCTGGTCACAGGATGTATATGGACCATTTGCATCCTTCGAGCACGATAAACTTTGGGAAATGCTCCTAACAGAAACAGGGACAAGCTGGTGCTCAGGCTCTGCTTCATCTGGAATCCCCTTATGGTTAAAGCATCTCTGGTCAGAAAAGACAAAAACTAGAGCACAGAAAAAGGCTGTGCTGATGACGGGAATGTGAGGCCTCTCTTACAGGAGAAAGACTGAAAATCTTGTCTCAGTTAGTTTGGCAGAATGCGGTCTGGAAAGGGAAATGGTTGGCTTCTTACAGATAAAGAGGGGCTAAACATCAGTGGGGAATGAGTCGTTTAGATCTGTGTGATCTGACATCTTCTACAAAGGCAGTGACTGCAGCTAGAGGAGCAGGAGAGGATACCCTCATCTCTTCTGCTTCCCACTCCCCATAAGGGCACCATAATGCGACATGGGCAGTTTATTGGAGTAAATAAAGCAACCATTATTTCTGGTTTATTCTATCACATGGAAAAGAACCAATGGTAGAAAAAGAGCTTCAGTCCTTTCTGCTAAGGCTGGCCCTGTATTTCTGAACACTGCTGAATAGCAAGAAATGCTTCCTGCTGCTCTTCGGTTCAAGCGGACAGTTCAGCTAGTGCCAGAACCTTGTGCAGTTTAAAGTAACCCTGTTGCAAACTATCAAATAGCATTATGACTTTCCAAGGTTCTAAAAGCTTGAAGCCACAGCTCTAATGAGGCCTGAGCCTGAGAAACCAACACTAACTATCAAAGCTGGGTCTTAACGGTTGGAAAGTTTGAGGGCTTCCAGCTCTGATGATCAACCTGCTATTAACTAGTTCAGCTGATATTTCCTCTTGTACATCTTCTCTTCCCTATTAGACAATGCTGGTCTATTTCCTTTCTTCTTTTTTTTTAATCTTTCCCCCTTTTTTTTTTCTTCTTTCTTTTCCTTCTTCTTAGTCTGGAATTCTGCTTCCCTTTGACCTCTCAAGACTTCTTGTTTCTCCAAACAAGTTACCACACGTCCTAGTGTACAAGTATTTATAATGTGTCATATTTTGTTAGAAACCTCTTCTATGTTATTCAGTTCAAAGAACAAAATAACTACAGAAGTGGTATTTGACGTTCATTTCAGAGCAACAGGGTAGGACAAATTGCTGGTTGTCTGAGCACTCAGTTATTTAAGTCAAGAAATTGGTTCAGGATGTTATACTTCTCGGAGGAACAATGAGTTTCTGCAGCCCCTAACAGCTCTTCTTTGGGAAATGAGTTTTTCTGTTGTAAATTCCCTTTTCCCTCATTTAAAAAAAAAAAAAAAAAGATTTGGGGGAGTCAAAGATCACAGCCAACATTATTTAGAACACCTTTTATTAATTAACAGTTATTATTGGTAGAGCCAAGCAGTTATTACTAGAAGCAGATGGCTATTCACAAAACACATTCTCTTGCTCCCCTCGTGCAGTTCACACATTCGTTCACCCAGTCGGAGCAGCAGCAGTGAGGCCAAGCACAGCATGACACTCAGCAGCAAAAGGATATATTGACACACTGCTGGCTTCTAGGCAGGTGATCAGAAAAGCCATCGGGGGCCCTGAGTTTCATCAGATGTATGCACAACCCTGTAGCCTGTGTTGGAAACAGCAGTCACTGCCCGGCAGCAGTCTGGGTTACTGCACGTGTTGTAGGTGCTGGTGTGTGCTGGTGGCATAGATTTGGCAGGCTGTTGGCATTCTGGGCTGACCAGGTCTTGCAGCTCCAGCAGAACTCCTGGGCTCCAGAGTTTATCAGACCTTGGGAGGTTTTCGCATAGTACCTCTCAGCGCATACTCTCCTTCTCCTTGTCTTGTTTTCTGGTAGCTTTTTCTCCATCAACAACAACCAGTACCTATAGGATCCATTCATAAAAACTCGCACAAAAGGTTACTTACAGCCATCCATCGAATTTGTGTCTCTTGCTTTATTCTTCACCACTCTTTAAATTTAAAATTGTATTATGCAAGAATAATGTGGGTTACTAGGTAACATTCTTAGTAAAATTGTAAGAGAATTTTACTTCCCTGAATCATGTGAATCAGAGAAGTACACAGCAGAGGGTGTGTCAATGCAAGTGACGCAGTAAAATGATGAGCTGCCTCCTGTGCTTGAGTAACGAAGGCTACAGCTTCCCATTGGTACCAATCCATCCAGTTGGAAGGGATATTTATTCACTCATTTAGAGACAGACTCAATCACAAAAGAAACCTCCAGTGCCCAAGAGCTGCTTACATCTATTTTACAAGGCTGGGACAGAAAGTAAGTGAGGATAGCAGTTCACAGGTAGGTTAAGAATGCCAGGCAGAGAGAACTGAGCTACCCTCTAAAAAGAAAAATGTTTAAGCAAATCAATCATGCCAGAAAAGAAAGTCAGGAAAGACAAAAACCAGAAAGAAATATCAATATGAGCTAAAGAAAGTATGATGACAGAGCACTATCTTGCAAAATGCCTAAGAAGGAGACAGGACGTGAAACTGCCTTTTGCAGGCCTTTTGGAAGAGAAAGAAGTGAAGACCAAAATGAGCTGCTTCTCCAGGGCTGGGCTGGCCGCCTCTGTGAGCCACAAAGACAGGCAGCTGCGCAAAGGGAAACAGGCAGCATGTATTGGGGCTGGAGCCCCTGTGTGTCTGGCTCCTGTGCTCCAGTACTCGGCATACAAGACTGTAGACATGGACAAGGAAATTTCAGAGCAAAGCGAAACAGCACATTTCTCCATGGCATATTCCCCAGACTGTCAAAAGATACTCTGAACTTAAGAAACTCCTGGCAGGCATCACCATCTGCAAGGCAGGGGCACACCAAAGAAAGAAGTCAGTTGCCTCACCTCTCAAGAAAAAGAATATTAAACAGTCAGCCATAAGAAGGATTGTACATAGGAGTATCGCCCTCAAGTGTGAAGAAAGCAGAAACTCTTGCCCCACACTGGCAAGGCAAGGCAAGGCCTATCCTGTTTGCAAGGCTCTTGCCAAATCCAGCGCTATGGCTAAGGGTACAATAAAAGCCTTTGCAATGCCGTGCAGTTCCTGGGGCATGCCTCGCAGGTTTTCAGTAGCAAAGCGTGAAGAGCAACTGCCTCTTGTCCAGTGGGAGAGAGCACCCCATTAGTGGAGCATTTTGTTTAAACAGTGACACCCGGCACTGCCCTGGCAGGGAAGAGTATGTGGAGGGATTTCTCAGGGTCCCCAGCTGCATTTTGGCATTTGAACACTTGAGCCCCAGAGCAGAAGCAAACCTCTTCTGCTCTTTGACTCCTGCAGCCAGTTCTGCCAGCTGGAAGGTCCTCTTTGGGCTCCTCTGCACCCCGTAGCAAGCAACTTCCCTGGGCCTTGGGGGACAGGCAGGAGGAGGGAAGGCAGGATAGGACATGTGGGCAGGAAACTTCCTGCCAGACCAAAGACAGATGTCCTCCTCTCGGGACAGTCAAGCTTGCCAGCCCTCCCTGGACCCCGGCTAGAGAGTGCTATAATGAGTCAATGACATCTTATTGCTGTGGCCAGTCCATGGGGCCTTTTGTGCTGTGTGTTAGACTAGCATCTCCTGGCTGGACAAACGCACACAGCTGGACATGGGGATAAAACTCTGCAGAGGGAGGCTGTAGTGCAGCCCCTGCTGAGAAGGTTACTGGGGTTTCCCTGCCTGCCTTTGTTTCTTCTGCCTAATTCTGTCCCTCGTGTTTGTGGGGATGAGCCTTTAATCACACAAATTAACCACTTCTAGGAGGCTATGCCTTATATTTCAACCTAGGGGACACAGCAGTAGTACGACACCTACCTGGCTGCAATGTGCATCAGTATGCAGGATGCATAAGGGCCAGCTGCATGTTCTTGTCAAGCTGGATCTTCCACTATTTTCATACAGAAGACGTAGTCAAATAAACCTTTGCTTTTAGGAGATTTTTCCC
>NW_008825448.1:0-481 GCF_000699105.1 Pygoscelis adeliae | reverse complement strand
CGGCGGGTGCTGGGGATGGAGGGAGATGGCGGGGAGGGACCAGCCACCCCTGGGATGAAGGGAACGGGGTGCCCCTGTCCCCCCTGCCACCTCCCTCCAGGTCTGGGACACCTGGTTTGAGGCAGGTGACCCGAAAGAGCATCTCTGGGGTTGACATGGAGGCAGGTACCAGCAGCCCCCCCAGATTATCTTCCCACTCTGCCCCTTATCACTTGAGGAAATCCTATTTCAAGACTGCTATAAAGAAGCCTCTGATCTTCGCAGAGGCCAGCTCGTTCCCCTTTAATCCCGGATGGGCCAGGGTGCAGGTGCCGCGGTCCCGGGGGATTAGATGGTCCCTTCCCTTTGTGCGAGCCGTCACTCACCGGCGGCCGTGCCCCGGCCAGCCGCACCGACCGGCGGGGCTCCTTGTTTGGGCCATTCACCGGGGAATATTAAACTTCGCCGCTGTGGAGTCATTACACGGGGAGGCAGGGGCCGC
>NW_008825447.1:0-602 GCF_000699105.1 Pygoscelis adeliae | reverse complement strand
AAAGCCTGGCCTGGCCGCGGTGCTCGCTGGCTGCATCCTCTCACGCCAAAACCCTGCCGAGGTGCATGGGGCAAAGCTCTCCGGGAGGAGGCTGCTTGCTCCGGGGAGTCTCTCACCGGCATCGGTAGTGGGCGGTGAGCCGGGGTGCTCCCTGCCTGGGCACCGCGGTGGCAGCCGACATGTGCATTTTGTCACTGGGGTGAGGTGGCAAAGCGGACGGGCGCTCGGACCGGTACCCTCCCTCCCGGGGCTGCATTGTAGCAGCACCCGGTACAGGCAAGGGCAAGAGGCAAAATGAACCCCAGAAGCAGCTGCACTGGAGGGGGAGCACAGCGGGACCGTGCCTGCGGGCACCGTGGTTAGGGGTGCGGGCGCTGCTCGGCTGTGCCCCCGTGCTGGCACGGATCTAGGCGCAGGAGGAGGCTGTGCGTGCGCGGGAGCCTGGTTTTGTTAGCACGGAGGGCTGTGCTGCCTCCTGGCCCCCGGCCCTGATGGACGCGGTGCCGGAAACGCTTGCTCAGCTGCATGGCGGGGCCGGGATTAGGACAGGGATGAGGTTATGGAGGAGAAGCGGCTGCCGGGCCCTCCCGGGGCCGGGGGCG
>NW_008825446.1:0-506 GCF_000699105.1 Pygoscelis adeliae | reverse complement strand
TTCTATGATTCTATGATTCTATTTTTTATTTTTTCCTTATTTCCTGAATTTTTCTTTCTTTCTATCTTTATCCATTTGCTGTTTTAGTTTCTTCATTATTTCTTGTCTTTCCTTAGTGCTCTCACTTTTAAAATTTTCTTTCTATGTATGCATTTTCATTTGCTACCAACACTGTTTAATTATTTCCTCTCTTAATCCCTTGGCTTTTAAAATGTTGCTTCTATGTCTACTTTTCTCTATTTTGCCGTCTCTATTTGTAGTTCTTTCCTGTCTGTCCTGTACCTCATTGTTTTTTATATTTTCCTTCTATATCTACTTTTGTCAAGCTCCATATACCTGTTTTTCATTTGTTTCCTGCCTGTCATGTATCCTGTCGCTTTAAAAATTTACTTTGTATGTCTCTGTTTTAGTTTGTTGTCGCTATTCTTTAATTTTTTTCTTTACTTCTTCTAGTCCTTGTCTCTTTTAAAATGTTCTATGTCTGCTTTTATCCCATTTGATGTCTT
>NW_008825445.1:0-243 GCF_000699105.1 Pygoscelis adeliae | reverse complement strand
GCACATCCTCAAATGCAGGCAAGCTGGGGGAGAAATGCTCCTGAATGCAGAAACAGTCTGGACACATTTCATATCCATTATATGCTTACTTAGATCACAGCATAAATTACATGAAAAATAAAAAGTATAAATAAGAACAATCCTTGAAATACCAACATACTTGCTTAACTGGAATCACCATTAGGAATCAGAAAAGTGTTGGCTCGTTTTTCTAAGTTTCAATACTCAAGGGGTGCTTCCATG
>NW_008825444.1:0-743 GCF_000699105.1 Pygoscelis adeliae | reverse complement strand
GCTCCTGGCCCTCCTGGCTGGGCAAGTGCAAAGCACCAAGACTGGGTGCAGAGGAGGTTACCGTGCTGTGGTGACTGGTACAGGCAGAGCTGAGGGCACAAGAGTGTGTGCTGCCTGCATTCCCATGTGCTGCCCCATTGACTGCCTGACCATGGGCCACCAGCAGCAAGGGGTAGAGAGAGTCCAGGCACAGGGGGAGTTAGGGATGGGGCAAGGAGAGAAATAGCAGAGATGGACTGGGGCAAATGGGAGCAGAGGGGAGACGGCTGAGGACCTGCCACTGGCAGCACTCTGGGCAGTGCTGGAGTGGGCTCTGGGTCAGGGGAGATGCCAGGAAGAGCTTGGAGCAGCAGGGTCCATCACTGTGGTTTCAGGCCCCCAGGCTGTTCCTCTGCCCAACCTTGACCTCCCCATGGCAGGGCATGGGCCATGGGGCAGAGAGGTGGCAGCTCCAAGGGGAGAGGAAAGGTGGGAGCTGCTCCAAGCTCAGCACCAGGGACCTGACCCAGGGGCCAGAGGGGCACAAGGGCTATCTCTCAGGGGATGGTGCAAGGGTGTTGCTGCCCCAGACCATCTCCATGGGACATTGGCCTCAGTAAGGAAGTGGCAGCAGTGCCCGGACGCTACAGCAGGGCTGTGCTGTGGGGACAGCCCTGGGCTGGCCCAGGGGAACAGGACTGTGGGAAGAGAGTGGGATTCCGTCCCTTCTCTGCCCATTAATATCTTCATCAATGACATAGACA
>NW_008825443.1:0-252 GCF_000699105.1 Pygoscelis adeliae | reverse complement strand
GTTCAGTACACAGATTTCTTGTAAATCTCAGCTAGTCAGGTCACATTCTTTGTCAGTGTTGGAGTAAGAATTTCATGTAAGATGGATTGATATCTGTATGCTGGTGGGATTTTTTTGGGGGGAGATCACAGATGGCCTTCAGCTTTGAGGATCAAATTTAACCATGATTCTAAATGAGAACTAGAAATACCTGCCCCCCTCCCTTGACCAGCTTCAAGGTTTTTAAGTGAATTGGCCTCTATATTCCTTGTG
>NW_008825442.1:0-504 GCF_000699105.1 Pygoscelis adeliae | reverse complement strand
AATTACTGATTTCAACTCTGACTTAACTTATGTTAAGTAAAAATATGTTAACATATTTTCGTTTTGTTTTTTTTTAGTATTTCTCTGTTCCTTAAAAATACCTAGATATCAATTTGCTCAGTAGAAGCCAACTAAAAGATCAGGCATGTGACAAAATGATATGGTGAAGTCAAACAACCTGAGAAAATGTAAAATATGTATTTATCCCTTACTTTACATCATGACTTTAAATGACTAACACCTTAACTTGTCTTCCTCCATAGGTTAATGAGTACCAATTAATGCTAACTGATGACACTTTAAAAAATATTCTGTATCTTCTAAAAACAAGTTTAATGCCAAGTAATCATTACATATTGGTTACTGTTTATCTCAGTTATATTTCACTGAGGTAGAAGTGAAAGGCTGAGTATTCATACATCTGGGCTATCCAGTACTTCATACTGAAATATTTAGTTTAAATGAAAGTTGAACTGGAAAAGGAAGGAAGGAAGGAAGGAAGGA
>NW_008825441.1:82416-82859 GCF_000699105.1 Pygoscelis adeliae | reverse complement strand
TCACCGGGCGCGGCGGGGCTGGGCAGGGCTGCTGGTCTGGCAGGGAGCAGCAAGGCGGCCTGGCAGCCCCGTCCCTGCAGGCAGGCGCCTGGCAGCAGGGCAGTGCTGCCCATCTGCGCGGGGCCCTCAATCCGGCACGCGGCACTGTCAGCAGGCAGCCTGCTGTCTCCTAGACAGTGAAATATGGCCACAATTAGCCCGGATACAGTTCAATTATGATAAACAGCGTTTGCACCCTTTAAGCCGTGATTAAAAGGCCTCCTCCCGTTGATAGAGAGACCTAATTTCACATTATTATCGCTGTAGCTTGATTATAAAGCACTCCCTGGATTTACAGTTGGGAGATGGATGTGGAGGCTTCTTTATCATTTACACATCAGTAATGATGCAGCCTTCCCTCCACCACAACATCCATCCAGCGGCGGCAGGGAGAGGGGGGTCCT
>NW_008825441.1:80356-81348 GCF_000699105.1 Pygoscelis adeliae | reverse complement strand
CCGGGATGCAAGCGGCCAGTGCCGGGGAGCCGGGGACCCCACACTCGCCCCACACCACTGTAAGGCACTTGGGACAGAGTGCCTGGACTGGTGGGGATACAGGGGCTTGTGTCCGGAGCTGCACGGCCCCCCGCATCCCCTTAGGCTGCTGCCGTGCAGCTCCGGGCAAAGCCCCGGCGTGGGACTGGGAGCTTGATCCGACAGCTCCCAGTCAGATCGTGGCTCTAACCCGGCACCTCTGTGCTCTCTCCGCAGATGACTGTAAGAACATCGCCAACATCATGAAGACACTGGCCCATAGAGGCTTCATCTTCAAGCAGACCTCCAAACCCTTTTGATCCCCAAGGCAAGCCAGGCAAGGGCTGCATGCGCCCGGCGCCGGCGAGGCGGGGAGGACGGGCTCCAGCATTAAAAAAAACCGGCAACCGAGGCCAGAGGAACCGACACAAAAAATCTCAATTTCAGCTGTTAACTCCAGTAGAGGTTGTATATATGGGAAGGCAAATCTGTGTAGACCTGATGTGACTCCCTCTCTGGGCTGCTCCGGACATTATGCCATGCTAGCGGACAGCCGCGTAGGGCGCTTGCACCACATTTTAGACTCGTAGTTTGTTCTTTTTCTTTGGCTCCCGATTTCCGTCCCTCCCTCCATATCCCACCCCGTCCTCCCTCTCCCGCCCCGTAGCCAGAGCATCCCCCATCTCCTCCCCGGCATGGGCCGTCCCCGCCTTCCCTTCTTCTTTCTTTTCTCTGGTTTTATGTTTTCAGGCCTCGACGGCTGCTGCAGTGAGGCCGGCGCGTGCCCGCACCCGGGCAGCGCTCACGGAGACTCAGCAGCGTCAAGACGGCCCCTCGCCCTCCCCGCCAGCCCCCCCCGCCTCTCCCCCGAGCGCCTTTTCCCCTTTTTGAGTCAACACTAACCCCTCTCTGACTCCTGTATGTGACAAACGCGATCCGTCTCTTTATGTTCAAGGTGAAGTGCCTGCATTCTC
>NW_008825441.1:78069-79796 GCF_000699105.1 Pygoscelis adeliae | reverse complement strand
CTGGGTGGGCGCCCGGCCGCCCAGGGCAGTTGGGGGGCAGCCGTGGGGCAGGCTGAGGGCGCGCGTTCCCCCGGTGTCACCCAGCCCCGGGGCCCTGCTGAATGGAGCCCTCATCCGGGCGCTGACCTGCAGGGAGGCTGCAGCCCCGGGCCCGTGCATGCATGGCCTGGAGCGAAGCCGGTGACGGCAGCCAGAAGGGCAATACAGGCACTGAACTTGGCGGTACATGACTGCATGGTGTGTGGTGTTCCAGTTAAACCAACCGATAATGCAAACCCAGCATTTTCATTGTCTAGTTATTCCAATCCTTGCTGTAAATGTGCCACATGAATAAAGTTTGGGGGTAAAGGAGCCCGGGCTGTGCCCATGCATGTGCGAGTGTGTGCAGGGGGCGGAGGCAGGGGTGTGCCACCTGGGTACGCAGGAGCAGGGTGCTCCAGCAGTGGGGCTGCCCTTACTGGGGTATGACACCCCAGCATGTCCATGCTCCCCAAAAAGGCAAGCTTTCTGGCTGTGAGAGGGGGGTTTGGGTTCCTGCTGTTGGGAGCACTGCCCCGCTCTCCAGCATGGCCACCATGGGTGGGCCCAGCAGTCTTCCCCCACCACCTCGGGTTTGCTTGTGCCCCAGGATGGCTCTGCCCCGAGGATGCCACCAGCCCGTCCCAGCTGGGCTGCACCCACGGGTGCACCCCAGCACAGCCTTCTGCCCGGTGCAGGGTGACGGCCACCACCATGTCCCACTGGCATCTGTCATCCCAGCCTGCAGCCTGACACGCTGCACCCGCACGGCCACTACCGCACTTAGAGCATCTCCGCTACAGGCTGGAGCCAGCGTGGCTCTGCCGGGAGTGCCGGGGCACCCGCTCTGTCCCGGCCAGCAGAGCCAGTGCGAGCACAGCACCATGACGCGCAGGAGCCATACCAAGCCATGTAGGAAACGCCACCACGTCCAGGTGCCCAAGGGACCCTGTCTAGCGCCACGGTGCCGCTGGGTGACAGGGACGTGGCTGTCCAGCTGGCACGGACTGGGCAGCTCCAGGGGTCAGCCCCAGCTCACTTGCTCCAAGCAAAGGTCACGGGGGTTTTAATGGCTCCCTCTGTGCAGCCCCTGATCAGCTTTATTGACCTATTTTCGATGGAGTCATCTAATTAGTTTTCTATGAAAACTTAAGAACTTGGCCTTTGCCCTTTACTCCTGCAGGTGAGAATGTGACTCGGAGGACGTTGTCACGGTGGATCAATCGCCAGTTACACTTGAAAGGCAGCGCGGAGGGGACACGGGGTGGGCAGGTGGGCAGCGGGGCAACGGCCCGGAGCAGGGCAGACGGCCAGAGCCACCCCTGCCCACAGCGGCCGCAGAGGCAGTGCACGAACCCAGGCTCCCATCGCTGGCATCAGGGATGCATCAGCCCCTCCAAGGCCCCGCAAAACATGGGGCGCAGGGACCAGGGCCCCCCCTCTCACCGCAGACTGAAGCAAGAGGTGTCTGCCTGCCTTGGGCAGGGCAGCAGGAGGAACTGGACCTGACGGAGTGCTGGGGACAACACGAGTGCTTCCTGCCAGGGGCATCCCTCACCCAGGCGAGGCAGTGCCTGCAGGCGCGGGGCATGCGAGAGCCGCGGGAGGAGAGCAGCTACACGGGGGCTGAGCCTGTGGGATGCTGGAGGGAGCTCCCCAGCCCGGTGCAAGCAGCCTGGCGGCCCTGAAGGCAGCAGGGGCTGCAGCAA
>NW_008825441.1:76579-77758 GCF_000699105.1 Pygoscelis adeliae | reverse complement strand
GCAGCCATGCACGGCCTTGGGTGGAGGAGCGGGAGGCAGCAGAGCCCTGCGCAGCCCCAGGGCCGCCCTCCAGCACCTGCTGCAGGTGTCCGGAGGTCGCACCGCTCCGGAGGTCAGGTGGGGCTGGGGCCGTGGCACTGGGCAGGGGACAGCTCCCGCTGTTCTCTGGAGCACTGCAGTGTTTGCCCCAGCAAGGCCCCCGTCCTGCGCCATCGCTGCAGGCTGCAGCCTGTCCCTGGGGGCTCCGGGACAGGACGGCACTGACCCTGCACACAGCTCTGCACCTCCTCCTCGCCCAGCGCAGGGGGCTCACGGCTTCTTCACCTTCTTGATGGAGGAGGAGCTGGAGGCCGACTCCCTTCCCTTCCTCTGCTCCAAGAGGGAGACGGGAAACAAAAGAAAAACCAGGGTCAGCGGGTGGGAGCGCTCAGGTCACACAGAAAACACAACCACGGGTCCTGGTGTTGGCCACGGGGCTCCAGCATCACACCCGGCAGTGCCCAATGGACCACGCTGCCATCTGCCCAGCTGAAGGCAGGGCCAGGTCCTTGCGTGATGGGAGGGACACAGCTAATCCAGCAGTGACGAGGGGCTGGGATGGCACCCTTGCGGGGGATGTCACCTCCCTGACATGGACAGGGCTTTGGGACGATCATCTTTGCGGTGCAGGGTCTGGGAGTGAGCAGGAGAAAGGGGCTGACCTCTGCAACAACCCAGTGGTCCCAGGAGCCCTGACCAAGCAAGCTGGCACGCCACTGGCCCTAAGGAGCAGGGCCTTGAGAGAGGGACGGACCAGCTCCACGCTATGGCCAGCTGTACCGGGGATGCTTGGCGTGGGACAGGGCAGAGCCTGGAAATGCTCCTCCACCATCCAGACCTGTCGCGAAGTGGCCTAGGAGCAGAACAGAAGGCTGACAGAACCACGGCTCCTCAAAAAACCCACCTCTTTTGTGGGCAGCGCGCACCGATACGCCTGAGCGAGACTGGCGGGCTCTGGTGAGCCTCACCCTTCACAAACAAGGTTTCAGGGCTGAATCCGGCCGTAGGAAAGATGGGGCCGTTCACACCAAATGGGGAACGTGACCCTAGCCGTATCGCTGCATTGCAGTGAGATTCAGTGCCGAGCGCTGCACGGACGCTACGGCCAAGGCCGCGGCGGGGTCAAAACCCAAAGCCCGG
>NW_008825441.1:71650-76221 GCF_000699105.1 Pygoscelis adeliae | reverse complement strand
GCTGGTCCCGCCCGCGGGTGCTCCCGGCGGCAGCGCGCGTGGTGGGAGGCCCCGCTGCCTCCCCCGGCGGAAAGACGGCCCCCAGTCCCCACTGGGCACCGGGCAGACGGCAAACAGAGCATGGAATTTGCACGGCTAAAAGTTAAATACAACACACACACGGATTTCGTCAGAGGCCCTGGCACGGCTGCCTTCACGGGATCCGATTAACGGGGAAATAAAAGGGCCAGAGAACCCACACAGCAGTGTGAACAGATGCCCTATAAAAATCAAATACATGGTAATCAAGGGGACCGAAAGGTACATTTAAAAAAACAAAAACCCACCCTGGAAACAAAGGAGCTGAGCTTTGTGGCTTTCCTGGGAGGGCTGCGGAATTAATGGGGAAGAGCACATGTGTTTGATAATCTTTATATGGCAAAAGACCCATCTTTCAAATATGTCACAAATTCATATTAATCACCTTCCTATTGCCTTCTGTGGCACAGCTATTCCAGTTGCCCTGGGCAAAATTGGGAACTGTCTGGTTAAAAAAAATGTTTTACATTATAATTTACAAGAGCCTACAAGTCTAGTTTCTTTTAATGGAAAGAACGATTAAAAAAAAAAAGAGAGGAATATATATACACCCTGGTATATATACACTATATATATATTTAAAAAAATATATATATAAAAGACAGATATTGTAACTCCATCGGGAAAGAGAGAATGTTTGATCTTAACAATGTAACTTCTAGCTTTCAAACAGGCTCAGAAAACAAGAAGTCAGCAGGAGTTCAGATAAAGGAAGCTTAAAAGTCAAATAATTCTGACTCTGAACCCGAGACTTCTTAGACTCAAGGTCCTTTCCTTTACCCATTAATGGGCTGACTTGTGAGCTCAGGAACAAAGTGCTGCAATGTGAGGATTTCTGAGAGTCACTCATTACAGATCACTGAGTGGAGTCTGAGTTGCAGAAATCAAAGGATCCAATCTGGAGTAACTGGCTGAACTTCTGCTCGGAACTAATTTGTTCCGAGTTCAGCTCACCTTTCACCTCCCCAAGGCCCCGAGTGAAGTCCCTACCAGGGTCAGCAGCAGACGGCACTGGGGGGATCCCAGCTCGGCTTTAATGGTCAGCAACGGGCACCGCAGCCCCCAGGAGAGGGTGGACAGGCAGCAAGGTAGGAGGGATGTGGTGGACAGGGCAGGGCAAAACGGTGCCGGGCTTCTCGCTGCTGAGACAGACACCTCTCCTAACCTGGGCTAAAACACCCTGCTGAGATGTCCCCCATGCCTACTGCTGGCCAAGGGGGATGGTGGCAACCAGCGGTTGCCACAAACAGCATCTCAATACCCTGGCGTGCCTCTGCCCATCTGTTCCAATTCCTGGAAAGAAATCCAGGCATGCCGGGCAGGGCTCGCGAGTCAGGACTCCTAGTCCTACTCCTGGCTTTGCCACTCACTCCCTCCAACATCTGGAGCAATGTACTTCTCTCCAGGGAAACAAATCTGGCTTCAGGGGAGCAGCTGGTTTGGAGGCTGAACTAATCCATGCTTAAACCAACATGTGGAGTGCCATGGACGGGCAGTGCTAGACAGCACAAAGGGACTCTCCAACTCAGAGGAATTTGAAGCGGGAAGATTAAATGATTCCCCCAAGGGCCCCCGGCAGCTCAGTGGCAAAGCACACACTTGAACTCAGGAGTTCGAGGCTGGCGTAGCAGGGTTAAACCGCTGAAGCAGCCTTGGCGAGGGGAAGGGCAAGGTGTCACCCGCAAGCGCCCACAGCTGCAGGAGGCGAGGGAGGGAAAGGCCACTACAAAGCACCGCTGCGCTTGCTCTACAGAGACCTGCTTGTTTGCACTACCAATATTGCTACCCCCGCTGCAAGTGCCCCAGGGTGGGGGAAAAGCGCTGTGCTTGCGGAGGCAGGCTGCTTTCTCAGCACCGTGTCCTGGGCCCACTGCTTCCCACGCTGTCCCCATCGCACCAGGGCCGGGGACACCTCAGGGTTACCGCTGTGCAGGGTGGGGACACACGCATTCACCCCACCAGCTGAACAGCCAGCGACTGCCCCAGCCACCCCCCTTCTCAGAGCTGACCCCGGCCCACTGATCTTCCAGAGGCCAATTTTAGCCATGACACTGAGCGAAAGGCACTGGGGCTGCTCCTGCCAGCTCTGGGCAGGGCAGGGAGCATCACCAACACACGGCCTCCACTCGGCTCAGCCCATCCTTGGAAAAGCTGGTTGTGGGCCCCAGGCTGCTGGTCTCTCCCACCACCACATCGCCCAGAACCGCAGGAAAGGTTCAGGGCAAGCACAGTGCCAGGCCCTGCCTGACTCTCCAAACGTACCTGAGCCAGGCAGAACATAGTACAGCAGCCCCATTTCCCTCCTCTCCAAGATACCCCTCCAGCTGGGATGTAATTTTTCCCCCCCTCGAAAGGTAGCATAAAATGGTCACAGTGTGAATGTGCTTGACCTTTTGTCTTGGACTAATCTAATTGTGTCGTCTTTGTGTAATCAGCCGGTAAAGGTCAGTGCTGTATTTAACATGGGGGCCCTTTAGGTACTGAATTTGCCTTGCAGTGAATTAACTTGATTATATTTCTTTCAAATATGTCAAAGACCAGGTCAGTTTAACCCCCTCCGTGCTGCCTGGGCCCACCCCTTTGTTTCCAATTCTAGGAGGTGGCACTGAGGAACAACGTGGTCAGAAACACACACATGGGCTCCCTCCTCCTGCAGCCATGGCCACCACCACCACCACCACCATCACCACCACCTCTCCCACCTTCCCAACAAGCAAAGTCTCAAGGGAGAGCAAGTGTGTTGTGAATCAGCCCACAAAGTTTGCAAAACAGGACACCCCGGACCGCAGGGAGGGGTGAGGTTTCAGATTGAATGCAGTAAGGGGAAAAAAAATTCAGAAGACTCCTTTGCAAACATGAACCTGTCTCAGTGGAACGCTTCCTTACGACTCCATATTGTCACAATCAAATAGGACATTACTCAAGTCCAGATTAACGTGTCGCCTCTGCCGTTGACAGATAAGGTGTTCTCAATATCCTGCAATACATTATACATTTTAGAAAGTAAAGGTCTGTGCCGCTACCAGGGACAGTATGTCTGAGGCGTCGGGGATGCCACTGTGTGGAGACGGGCAGCTTTTATCAGGCAGTTCAGCTCAGCTGTGCCAGGGGACTGCACAGAGGGGAAAGCAACCTCAGCTGATCCCCAGGCATACCCTTGGCCCTGAGGCAGTGGTGAGGGGCTGGGCAGCCTGCCCTCATGGAGGCAGGGAGGAGAGGCTGGTGATTCGCATCCTGCAGAGGTACATGCACAGGACATTGTCAGAGGACTCACTGTGGAAGAACCCCTAGGACTGGCTTTCCTTTCTTGGCACTGGAAGTAGGGTATAAAAACACCCCTTTGCTCTTCAAACACCTCTCTCCTTCCCAAGCCTCCTGCTCCAGGCAGGGCTACGGCTTGACTCCAGGAACTTGGGCAGGTCATGGCTCATCATCTCAAGACTGCTTTCCCCACTTGCTTCCCTCTGCTGAGCAACCCTTATGGGGCTGTACCTAGAAGGAAAATGCCTCAGGCCTGCAGCTGTACTGGCATCACTGTTGCTGCCCTAGTGCAAGCTCTCGTCACCCAAAGCCTTGCTGCTTTGGTCCACGGTGGCACCCACGTCAAGCCATCTGCCTGCATGCAGGATGTAGAAAGCCCTGCTGACCCCACCTATAGCACCAAGAACACTGTCCAGCACAGGAGAGAAGCCCAGAGAGCAGCACTGGGACTTGGGGGGAACAGGCGTGCTGTGCTCCTTTGGATGCGCACGCCTGGAGGGAGAGCAGGGCAGCATCCCCAGCGCTTGTCAGGGCATCTGCGTTGGAGACCTGAGTGCTCCCTGTTCTGCCCCCCCAACCTTCCTTCTCACCGAATTGGGGGTCAGCGGTGCTCCTACTACATCAATAATCTGGTCCTTGGCATCTCCCTTGCCCTCCTCAATGCCGAGCCCTGCCTGGCCATCCGGATGGGCGCCTTCCGCACTGAGGGGGCCAATACTACCAGCTTTGGCCAGGGCCTCATAGCGGTGCCGTAACATCTGCAGCTCATATTCGCAGTTGGCAAAGGCTTGCTTCAGCTCATACAGCAGCACCAGGTCGCTCCGCAGCTCGTTGAACATCTGCACGATCTCCTCTGTGGGCATAGGGTTGAGATCTAGGGAGAAAAAGGGGTTCTGTTAAACACCCAGACCTGCAACCCTACAATGGAAGATCCATAGAAAGGTTCTGGTTGCCCATTCACTCCCACAAAGATACGCCAGAAGCCTCACTCCCATCACATGGATCATTAGCAACTGGCATCCCTAAGGGTTGGAGACCTGAATTTCCAGGCTGTCCTTTGGCTCTGGCCAAGGACTAAGGGTGAACCTGCAAAGTCCAGGACTCAGCAAGTGAAGGATGATGGAAGACACAAATCAGACCAGACAACTGAACCTTGCTACCCACCAGGTCATGTGAAGGGAGCTCAGTCTTGGGAACAAGTCCTTACACACTGCTGCAGAGGACAGAAGAGC
>NW_008825441.1:63560-71631 GCF_000699105.1 Pygoscelis adeliae | reverse complement strand
GGGTGGACAGGCTGAGCTCCCTTGCCTCTCTTGTTGCTCCTCCCAGGGTAGGACTGAGGCAGAGAATTGCTCTGCCGCTGTGTTACAGACATGTTTTAATGCAGACCTGAACTCCTTGTAGCAGGGGCTGGCAGATCACCTCCCCACACCATGCATTCTGCTGCAGCCCATCACACACGCACGCAGAGCCAGGAAGAGCTGCGTGTTCTGGAGAAGACAAGGATGAAGCTCTGCGCGTTTGTCCTGATACACAGCAGTGGCCCCCTGTCCGCCGGGCTGCCCACATGACCCCTTCCTGCTAGCACTGTGTTCACCCACACAAAGCCCAGGTGTGTTTCTGCATTCTAAGCCACAGCAGGGCTAGAGCACCAGGAAGCCCTCGAGATACGTGTGTTTTGTAAGGCAGGAGTGGGGAGTCAGGAACCCCTCCTTACCCTCGTGGAAAGTGAACTCTAAGAAGCACTCAAGTCCTTCCCCAAGGTTTCCCTAGCAAGCAAAGACAGTAACTCCCTTAGTTTTAAAGCAGAAAGGGGAAACAACCCTGGTTCAGCCACTTTCACCAGCCACAGGAGGCCTCCAGAACCACACACAGTCTCTGAGACAACATACCAAGCCATAAACCAATTGGCCCAAAAAACTAACAAGAGTTAACGGAAGTCAGTGCTGGGAGCAGGCTCAGTAATCTCCTGTAAATCACCAATAAGGCTTTTTTTCTTCTTTTTTTCTTTTTTTATTTTTAAAAATCCCCCCAGCCACAGTGGGGGGGAAAGGGATCATCAGGTGTCTAATCAAGGGGCACTGCATGCTGGGACCTGTAGTACCTGCAAACTGTACCCACTGCATGGAGGGCAGCAGCTAGCCATGGGCTGCACTTCTTCCCCTCTAGCTACGAGCAGGTATTGTACGTGTTAAGTGAACCCTTCTTTCTGCTGCTAAGACACTGGAGTTCAAGAGTGAGGGATGTGTGTTTACTCGCCTTTCAGCAGAGATGCTCCAGATTTTTACACAGCATGCAACCTATAAAGGGGGGATGAACAGTCCCAGACGCATTTTGGACTTGCCACCGTGAGCAGTAAATTAAGAGGAAACGAAGCTTGAAAGCAAGACAGGGCATCCCTGAACAATGCGCGTGCCATGGTCACTAACACACTTAGAAGTACCTCTCCTGGCAAGGCTGAGATTTGCCTTCCTAATACTGTGCTACCTCTCTTGATGGTTAAAAAGGCCCAAACAAGAGAGAAACAAAGGCTCTTTTAAAACATTTTTCTACTGGGAGGAAAAAAAAAAAAAAAAAACTGTGCATCTTGTTCTGGCTTTTACCCTCTCTTTTTTTTTTTTTTTAAACACATAAAATATTTTAAAAACCATTCACATACTGTTATTCAAGAAACTGGCTGTATTACTAGGGGAAAAAATAGCCCATCTCAAGAACAAAGGCTAGCTCTGTGTGTCTCTTTCTCTCTCGCGTGCCCCCTTTACTCACCTACTCCGAGTTCCATCAGCATCTGCTCCAGGGCTTTAATCTTCTTCTGTCCCACCGAGCTTGGCAGTTTCATCTGGAACACAAAGGTAACAGAGCCACACAGCTCAGAGATAGCCCTCACTCACAGCCGTCTAGTTCAAAAGGCAAGAGAGCTTTTCTTTTTATAGTGCAGGGGGAACAAAAAAAGAAAGGGAGAGAAAGGAAAATCAAGTGGTAAGAGAGGGAGACAGGGGCTGAAAGTTTTCAGACTAGGTCCGAGGGCAGGTATTGAAAAGCCCGGTCGTGAGGGCTTTTATTTTCTCTCTCGTGTGTGTGCAAGACACGCTGTTTTACAGTTTCCATGTGTCACTGAATTAACAACAAAAGTTCTTCTTGGCTTCAAACCCTCTCCCGCGGTGCCCAGCCCATCAAAGGGCTCATTTACACAGCGGCTAATGTGCAATGCTGCCCTACTTTATTCGCTTTAGCCGGCCTGATTAGACTCATGCGCTAACAGACTCACTTCTCCTTTTACCTGCTGAGCCCCAGACCTGTGGGATTCATTTACAGAGCAGGCTTTATAACAAAGGGGAGAGACAGAGAGAGCACAGTTACTTGACTGGCAGAAGTGTGAACACACATTTACATCGGAGCTAAGGGGCTAGGTGAGAGAGGAAGCATCAGATGTGAGCTATGAAAGGGAATCGGAGCTGGCCAGGAGAGGAAGAATGCATACACTTAGCAGGGTCCTTCCTCTGCATTCATTTGGGCTCTAGCAGGAGTGCTAGCTGCTCAGACCAAGCATTTATTAGATTACAAGCAGCACAAATGCAGCTGGCACAATATGGCAGGCAGAACAGGTTTCCAAGCCCTGCGGATATATCCAAGAGTGAATGAAAGCACTTTCCTTCCTCAGCAATGCTAGAAGACAGACCAGGAAAGAAATTATTCTCAACACCACAGTGTCAAGCACCTTTCTGCACAGAGTCATAGGCTGTCCCTCTATTTCCAGCCCTGGGAAGGTGAGCTCACACCTCCACTCAGGGATCACCATCACCAGCCCAAGCTGCCCAGCAGGCCGTTGAATAGCCAAGAGGTGAGAGCATCCTGCAGCCATCCTGCACACCACTTACTGATCAGTGGCCCCAACCTTGGCCAAACCAACCATGAGCCTGCAACGCTGGGCTGGGAATGACCTAAGGAAGAGCCATTCTTTACTCCACCTTAAAACTGGCCTCTGAGGCGAGCTCACCCCGAGGGTCCCATGGTCACCTTACTTCCCATAAGCCACAGGTTGAAGTTCCCCAAAATAGACAGCCCAATGTAAATCTCCCAAATTAGGCCCACCTTCTCCACAGTGTTCACTGCCCCAACACAAAAATGACAACAAGAGACACCATCTGGAACTTCTTAATTCCTCTGAAGGCAGGAGCACTGCGCGCACATACCCACGTGGTGGAAGCGCTAACCTTAACTCAGGTATGGCTGAACATGTCCCATCAGCAGCTCCACAACCCCAATGCAGGACCTGCTGGGAAAACCTGTCTTCTCCACCACATCATTTCAGCCAAGAAACCAGAGTACAGACGCCACGGAGTACCCCAGGGAAATGGGCTTTTCACAGTATATGCTAAGAAGCACCTGGTCCTTTTGCTAGATATTACCACCACAATTAAGACTCCAGCAAAGGACCAAGAGGACTATCAGGGAAGGATTTCTAAGAAACCAACCTGATCCAGAGGATCCAAAAGGAGCAGTAGGGAAAAAGGAAAACCCACCCTCGAGCAAACAGCCAGCACAGGAAAGGACTAGAGGACACCTCTGTCCTTTTTTATACCCTGAGGGTCTTTGGCTTAGCACTGGGGTTTCTGCACAGCAGTGAATTTCATACTTCAGAGACTGAATCTTTACAGTTGACCACAAAATGATTGTTTTAGCAGAAGAAAGGCTACCAAAGGTATCAGGTACTTGGATTTCAGTCAAGTCTTTGGTCCAGAGTCTTAACTTAAGCAGAACCTTACTAAAACAGGTTTTACCAGGAGCTCGGCTGCACAGACTACCTGCACAGGTTCTGCTAAAAACCAGCAGGACAGGGCAGAGCCCTAAGATAAGGCAGCCCAGAGCACTGGGACAGGAGATGGTTCTGTTTATTTGGTAAGCGCCATGCTGCAGCTAGCAGTAGAATGCCAAAGAAGGAAAGGTCACTTAGCACAGCTTAGCAGGAGACAGAATGGTTAGCCTGAAGCATCAGGAAGACATTCCTGAGAGCAAGAGGCCTTGGTCCAGAGAACTGTTCTGCCCCACGAGGAACCACACAGAACATTTAAGATGGGCAACATGCCCAGCTCTGCCTCAGCTGGAGGATGTATGGGCTGACCTAGTCAGACTGTGCTATCCTTAACTTGTAGGACACAAAGAGTTAACAGAGCCCAGCATCTCCTCATTGAAGAGCTCTGGACACACAATACTTGTGTGATTATCACAGCCCTGAGAGTCTGTCTTCACCCCTATCCCTAACACCGACATCACGGTCTTTCTAGCTAAAGGCAGGATTCCCTTCTGTTAAACACCAGCTGGCAAAAGCATGCTGGACTTCAAGCCAGCTTCAGGAACAAAGGACAAGAAACAGGAAAAGTTCATGCTTGGCTAGGCTAGGCAGACAGACAGGAGGTCTTGGTTTGTTGGTGAGAGGAAGAACACAAGCTTTTCTCCTGGGAGGCTTCCACTAGCTCAAGGAACTACTGGCAACACAAACGATTAACCTGGCAAAGCCTTCTACTGTGCTGTTGTGTACGTCCTGCTCACGTCCCACAGGAATCTGGTCAATGAACACCGACCCAAGGTATTCACTGAAACTCCTGAAGATTAGAGGATGGAGCTGGGAGAGGCAGGACAAATCAATTTAACTTCAAAGATAGGAACATTAAAGATGCTCAGGAGGAGTGGGGCTGTGAGTTTAGTTTAAAAACACATCAATTAAGCTTCCTTTTAATTCAGGCAGGAGGATCTGGCCTGCAAACAGGAAGGCTTCATTGGTTTCTCAAAGCAAGAGTATATTTTAATTTTACCATCATTAAGAAAATGTTATGATTTATGTGGCTGCTGTCGGACTAATATCTTTAGAATTTAGCTGGCTAAGCCAATTCATCTCTAAGACTGATGAAGGCTGATTGCTCTCTATGCAAAATGTATTAAAACTAAACGAGCAGTCTATTACTCAAATGTTGCTGATAATCTGTTAGCCAGGGTCCGTTAGCTGGGCCGCCTTGTTGGAGGAGAGAAGCCTTCATGCCCTGTACAGCTCTGATAAGCCCAAGCTTACTTCAGCAAGCCCTTCTTTGTTTTGGTCTTTTAAGTAGATGTCCAGAGATGCACCAGAGTGCTGCAAGTGGTGTATCACCTGCCCTCATTCCCGAGGAATGAGGCAATCCGCAGGGACCGCAGGTCCCAGCCAATGGCACAGAGAACAGCTCTCTGGCTCAAGATGTGTGAGCTGGGATATGTGGTTTCTGCAGGCCATACCTCTGCGTTAATGAAAACACCGCTCAGGGCAATCTCGTCGCTTACACCGCAGCTCCTGGGATGTTCTTGGTGTTGTCATGGATTGAGTCCTCTGCAGAGGCTGAGGAAAATTATGTTCCTCAGAGAACTCCAGTGAGCAACCACAGCTTCTGAGGTGAATGGCATTTGCCCTTTTCTTTCCTTCCTTATACTAGACTATTATTGTTATTTATTATCTTTAAAGTCCCCATATAATAATAATACCTGGGAAACAGATTGCTCCCGTCAGAAAACTGATTAGCCGGGATTTTTGAGGTTACTATATTTTGGATGCTCTTCTCCTTTGACAGCCTCTCCCTACAGCCCTCTTTGCAACACCAGCCTGCGCTTATAATTACACCAACATCGCTTTTGATTTAAGGACTGTAATCCTTTGTCCTTGCTATAAACAACCTGCATTAAACACATGAACTGCATGTACCAAGAGAAAAATAAATAGAGCTACAGAAAATTGTGTGAATCAACACCACGAAGCCACAGCACCAGAGCCTACCTATTCAGAGAGGAGCCTTGCCTGATCCTGGGATACACAGCCTCTGCTGGCATGCACTTGGCCTGAGCGGCACAGAGTACACCAGTACTGCGCCGGTCTGCTCTCCCCTGAAGGAGGAGGGCATTGCTCAGGAATTGGGCCATGCAGCTTAAATAGATGAACAGAGCATCCACCGTGCTTTCACGGCAGGGGCTGAAAGTCTGGGGGGTGGCCCTGAGCAGTTCGATTTCTATAGAGGGTCTCACCGCGGAGTACCCTTGAGGTTTTGAATGATACAGGACTTTTATTTAATGTTCAAGACATTCCACCAACAAAACCTTGCTAATTCACACTAATGACTAGGACACCTACTGCAAATTACTTGCTAATTGGCAAAATTCATTAAATGAACAAACATGATAAGAAATAACTGAAGATACAGCCTCCCCAAACAGACTTGGTACATTTATTTTTGTGTGCCATGCAGTTTTCATGATTTATGCTAATACTTTTAAGCACAGTTGTAAATGTATTTGAGTATATTTTGGAGGGGTAATGAAGTCTAAGAAATAGCAGAGCTTGCAACACAGTCCCCTGTTATGTCTTACAGCATCATTACTTGGCAGGTAGAGACTGTCATGGGGATCTGCACTAGGAATGGAAGAGGTCTGTAGGATCTACAGACAGATTCAGCTAGGTCCCACGTGTGATTATATCTGTGTGGTCATCTTAAATGTCCTGCTCTCCATTTATCGCTTTCTCCATAAATGCTTCATTTCTGGTGCTCACAACTTCAAAAAAAAAAAAAAAATCCCACTTTCATGCTGAAACCTTTTGTTTGGTCTATCACCAAAATACAAGGTTTTTAAAATTAATCAATGGTTATTTGGATATTTCACATGTACCCTCCCTGATGCTGCGCTTCATTTTAATTCAATTTTGAGATAACCTTTTCCTTAAGCTCAACCTTCCCCAACCCTAAACAATATGACTGTCCTAAAACCGTTAATCCTAAAAACTCCACGCATCTGACCTGTGTCTGTACAGCTATAAACTGTGGTTTTATGCACCGGCACTGGTATTGTTGTTCAGCATTATAATACAGCTCACTGACATTGAAAACCACCTTCTTCATGGACTTCAGCAGCAAGAAAACTTTCTCATTAGGCACTTTCTTCATGGATATCTTTAGAGTACTGAATTGCTTAGTGGGTTTCCAGGAAGGAGTGCTAAAGTTCCAGATGAATAATGTTTTTTGCATTTCCTGGCTTAAGACGGGGAAAGAAGGTCAACCTTTCCCCGGCTGCATGGCTCTACTCTGCAGCAGCGGAGAGCCTCCACTCCTGCACAGTTTTAAGACTCAAGGAAGGAAAGAACCACATTAAGTATTTTAGCCTTAGAGCTCTGGAATTTAAAAAGCCCCAACAGAGAAATTCAATTTCAGATATGAATGTGCACATTTCTGGAAATCTGAAGTGCTTAACTGCTCAGAACTGAAGTGCTACAATGGAAGGCAGATGGGCAATTGCAATGGATATACACAAAAGTTAGAAAAGTTTGAAATTGCACAGGTATTCTCTGCCTCAATGAACATACATGCTTCCCCCTGCCCCAGCTTACAGCCATGGACCCCGTGTCTTACGTCAGTGCCTGCTGATCTGCCAGACTAAGATTTAGGACAGATAAAAATAAAGAGTCCTACCGCTATGCCATGTCTACTATGCTATGTAACACATTAAACACACAGCGATCACTCCGGTATGGCACATGACCATCAACTTGTTCCATCAATGAGGTTTAATGCTAAATAAACCAATCTTTTAAGAAGAAAACATTTCTATATTAAACTTATGTAAATGGTTATTTCAGGGTCATACCTCACAAATTCCCAAATCAATTGTGCAAAAATATAAATTCTGTACTTGAATCCTCCTAGTAAATTAAACCAATTTTACTTGGTAGAGGACTATACCTAGTGAAAGCTTTGTCAAGGATGAGGGAGGCCAACAGATCCCGGAGAAGCACAGCACACTCAGGCATATGGCAAAGTAGCAGCTCACTTCTCTTATAAACATTAATGCCTCGTTATGCATCTGTAGCACTGATTCAAGGGGTAAAGCTAAGAAATACTTCCTAAAGAAACCAAAGGTCCTGGAGCATCAATGTCTCAGCATGATGGGTTTTCACCAGTGCAGGTAACAAGGTCTTCAAGGTTTTTATACTCTCCCACCCCTTCCCCCGCTAGGAATGGGGTACAGATTGCTTTGACCCAGCACAAGTGGCCTAAAATGAGAATGACCAGGAATCCACACAAATGATGGCTGATAACCTGGAAAGGGTCAGCTTTCTCCCAATTTGACATACAGGTTACAACAAGAAACAAGACACCTGAGAAGACAAGAAGAATTCACACCTTGCCCGGACTGCCTGCCATCTAGAAGACGGCCATCTTCTGGCAAGCAAAGTATTATCTGCCACCTAGCAATCCTGAAATTTCCTTGCCCTTAAATACATTTTGCTTTGAATACAGTGCAAGCCTGTAAAACAAATACAAAAGGACTACAGGAAGTGTTTGT
>NW_008825441.1:43810-63529 GCF_000699105.1 Pygoscelis adeliae | reverse complement strand
AAAGAACTGCACAGGACGTTTTGACTGGAGGGTGTTTTATGTTAAAAGCACATTACAAGTATGACGCTATAGTATTTTGCTTTAGGAGATCTGCAGATTCCCAGACAGTTCTACCTCTGCCTCTCACTACAGGTGCGAAAACCAAGCTGAGACCTGTAGAGATGGCTGCAGGAAATGGAAACGGCTGCAGCCTCTGAGCTGCATGTGACTGAAACAAATCCAGAGCACAGAAGAGTGTGCTATGATCACAGAGAGGGCCCTAAGATAGGCCGCAGGAGGGGGAGCTCGGAGGACAGTTTCACATAGTACGAGAACATTATGTAAACTTCCAGATCAGACACAAATCCAAGAAAGTGTAGCAAAACATGCCTCTGGTCTTGAATTGATGTTGCCTTTCTCTTAAATAATTTAACTGAAACTACACTTACAAATACAAAAAACCACAGTGACTAATTACACTCCAATCATTATATTGGTTACACTAATGAAAGAAAAAAGTAATATATATGGTGCTCTGCACAAGTTACATACAATCAGATTACGTGATGAATGACACTTAAGACTGTGTCACTATGGGCACACAAAGGTAGTAAAAGCTTCTCAAATCGGTCCAGGACTGGCAGACAAAGGTCCCCAAGGCCTCGTACTGCACAGACACTGTTTGGTACCTGACGATTCAACAGAAGCAGCAACACAGAGTGTCCTTTCCAGGACTACAACTTATTTTAAAGACCCCATTACTGTACCCAGAGCGCTCTCTTTATACCCGAGAGCCTACTAAGGCTTTGGTCCAGATGCTCTCCCACACCAAAGAGCTCCACAGAAAAGGTGACGGATGCATTTTCTTTCAACAATTTAACATTAACTGCCTTTCAGTTTAGCTAAGAATGAGAACGGAGGAAGAGAAGCGTTGGATTCACCTTCTCTAGTTCATTCAAGATTTTGTATCCTCTGCTGTTCTCTTTAAAAATAAATACTCCAATATTTTCATCTTATTTCATTCTCTACAGGCAGGAGTTTGATTAGGAAATGCACCAGCACTCTCTTGGCCCTAATTAAAGGGCATGTAATACAACAAATAGATGGCAATACCACAACACGAATTCGATCCAGCCTGCATCATTTGTTCATAACTTTTATTCACAGAAATGAGACTACTACTTTCCTTCCACACCTCTGTCAGGCTCCCCATGGAAATTACTCTCATCCACTCTCTTGCAGAGTGCAAACATACAACTTCGCTAATGAAAAATTGCTAGCAGAAGCAACAAGCACATCTCAGCTAACTAATCCATGGGATGTTCAGATCTGGAAACATAAACTTTCCTACCTAATAAGGGTGTGCTGATCTCCATCAGATTGATGCCAGGATGCCTTGGAGTGCGATCAATACAAAACAAATAAATTATTAATTGCTCCAAGTAATTAAATTTATCAAATCCAAATAAAAATAACTGATATTTTATGGAACTGCTTCCAAAGCTGAACCTCTGAAGGGACAGTATTGATCACAGTAGGACAGACAGATGTTTCACATGTTCACAGCCGATGAGGTCTGGGTTTGCATTAATGACAGGGAAGGAACAGAGCCAACAGCCTCCGATGCAGAGTAAACAGGCGGCGTGCTTGGCCATTTAATTGTGGGTCAGATCAAATATGGAGAATAAACATGTCTAAACACATATACATATACAACCCCATCTTCCTCTAGAAATATCATTCACCTTGGAGGTGTAGTAAGCACTCAGTTTCCACTCCAAGAAAAAACAAATGGAAGAGAACTCACACACACACATTCCCCCCACAACCACAGTAAATTCTTACTCATTAATCAGTGCTAAAAAAAAAAAATGCTCAGCAGGCTAGTAAATATTTAAAAGCTGGTGAGTGTGAATGTTTGAATCAATGGGTACTAAAGCTGTACTTGTAATTTTCCTTCCTCTACTTCTTTTTTAATTGGTCTGACTAGCAAATTGTCTACAAGATCCCAGTTAGCAGATGGAGTCAAGCCGCTGGCTGGAAGCCTTTTCTGAGGGGAGGTGGCCAGCTTTGAATGACTAAGCTGGAGCATCCCTCAGTCCTTTCTGCAGGCTGAGATCTCTACAAACTCCTTTTCATCCCGGAGTTTTGTTTTGTTTCCAGATAAGACATCACTCAATTGATTCTCTTCCAGTTCCTTTGTTTCCAAACCCGTGACAACAGAGCAAGGACACAGACTTATACCTCAACATGCAAGAGTGGGGACAAACATTCACCCTTTTCTTTCCATCACCTTCCTTCTTAAAAGCACTGCAGCAGCAATTCAACAGCATTAACGAAATCATAACTTAAAATTCACAGATAAGGCTGAGAGAGAAGATGAGCAACTTAAAATACACTGAAAAGATGTTAAGTGTGTCAAAGTCAAGTGCTCTGAACACAAGACAAAGGTTTAACTTAAGAGAAAGCTGAACATGACATGGTACAGAAACACTGCGGTGAATTCAAAACAAACTCAGCTCTGCCCTACAGAAGCAACACGATGCCTCAATCACAAATGTGCGGTTATTGTTGGTTTGTCTGGGTCCTGGAAAAGAGTCAAGTTCAACAGCTCCCATTTTCCTTTCCTTCAGGCAGATCCTCAGCAAAGCTTTCCTTCCTCATAGCTCCCTGCTTTCCCTTTAGTCTCTTCCTCTCCTTTCCCTGTACAAATTCCCTACCCATCTCTCATTTCCTCTGGCTCTTTGGCTGCCTGCCCTCCCAGCTGAGCAGACCTGGTATAACAGGAAGTTTTCCAGAAGTAACGCTTAGGATTAAATAATACATTTCTGGTGTTATTTTCATAACACTGTTTTACTAACAGCAAAGGCAAAGGTCTAAAATTCCTTTTCAAGAAACTCATGAAAGGCTTACCCCCTTCCAAAACATCTGCTACTGCCTCCTGTTCTCAGTGGCACCAAGGCAATACACTGCCTTGAATTAAGATGAAGCTTTTCATAATGCCCAGCTTCTTACTGCTTTAGAGAAATTTGCAGTCTGTCCTGTCAGGAGACAGAGGGGAAATCCCACGCAGAGCAAGGGCACAGGGGCTGTGGCCGCCTTTGCCTGTGGCCACAGCCCCATGGAGAACAATGGGAGACTGAAGCCATTGTGACAGAAGGCAGCTTGTCGAACTCACTGGAGAAGACTACTCTCCAGCGTCTGCTGAAGGAGAAACTTTCAGTTATGAAGAATAATGGCCATAAGTGACCAGTAATCCTGGGGGGTGGGGAAAAGTCTTCAAATTCAGCCTGTGCATAAGATTTTGTAAGCTTTAACGACAGGGGGAATTTGAAAAGCCAGGGCTATTGTCCTAAAAACTACAAGGAACAAATTAAGTTGAATACAGATTGCTAACTTTTTCTTCAAGGACTCATTTCTATAAATTAATTTTAACTCAAATTTGCAGACTAATTGTAAATCCTCAGGAAAAAAAAAAAAAGAGTATCTCTAATCAAAGAGTAAGTGCTATTATCCTGGGGATGATATGGTACATTTTTCACACGTGACAGAGGTTAAATCCCTGATCTCAGTGCAAAATCCAACTTCACCTAACTATGAAGGCGTAAAGCACGGTAGCAAAGTACAAAATAAAGGAGGACAATAGAAGCCTTTAGGTGAGGAACCTTTTAGGTCCTCAGGAAAAAGAACTTACTGCAGGATGTCACAAGCCTTTAGAAATCATTTTCCAATGTGCTCAGGGCAAAACATCTTACGCTGGATATTGCCAGAGTACGAGTTTCCAGCACAGCATCCCAGTTCCTCACTTAGTCCTAGCTGGCTCCCATCCTTACCAATTCGACACCACTGCTGTGTAGAGGGTTTGCCACACAAGTGAAATAATTCAGATTAGCATGGATTGTCAACTCTATACCACTTAGCACTTCAGCATCTCTTACCAGTTCAAAAGGCCCGTCCTGACCTCATGTAATTAATTCTCCCCATCACCCATATGGGAAGCAAGTGAGTCTATTAGCTCCCGTTTTGAAAACAGGGAAGACTTGAGTAAGGAAGCCAGGTGACTGACTAAAAGCCACAAATGAATTCATTTTGCTGGGTTGGAGGCAGGTTTCATATTTCCAAGCAACAAAGTGTTGTTTTTTCACCTAGATCAGTGATTTGCAATCTTTTTCAATTTGCAAGCCACTGATACTTCTAATAACAGCACTTATCTCCTTAAAAATTTCAAGCAGGGCGTAGGAAGTTGCTCCAGGTCATCACAGGAGCATGGATACTGCAGGCTGAAAGTTGCTGAATCAGACTGCCGTGCCTCAGCTTATCCCTGCATTTTGTGAACGTTAAAGAGAACAGGAAGAAGCACGTAGCACCCATTTTCACAAAGGCTGGGATTTGAATTGCCTGTTTGGCACAGGAAAAGGCTGCTGGCTTTGCCAGATGGTTCCATCAATGACAGGTTATTGCTTAGCTTCTCTTCCAGGGGGGGTAAAAAAATAGAAAAGATCAACCATCACTTATTAGTTTTCAAAATCCAAATCAATCTCCATAAATTACTCTATTTATCTTAGTGCCGGAGAACACATCTGCCACATCTCCATAAATCTCAACACATGCACTGCAGTCTTGCCTGTCACTTGCTGGGATTTTTTACTTCCTCAAGGCTGTAGCCCCTCACTCATACAGGTAGCCTGCAGATGGTGGCACTTGTACACTAAAGGGGTCCCCCAGCAGTGACCTTGCTGAGGCATACCGCCTCTAACGTGCACCTGTATGTCGAAGCAGCATGATCCCAAACACATTTCTATTAACAGCCCCAGGGTGCTCCCAGCAAGATCTGAAACTATTCTGACATCAAAAGAACATCCCATAAAACAGTCTTAAAAAGTGACCTAGAAAATTACTATGCCAAGTGAGGGTGCAAGACAAGGAACCTACTTCTCCACCTTTGCTACAATAAAGCAACTAAGGATTATTTTATTTGGCTAGAAAAAAAAAGCACTTGTACTGGGCAAACAGGATTTTGCTATCAAAACCCCACTGAAAACATTCAGTCGACCAGGCAGGTTTAACTTACTCAGTATCCCAAAACCTGTCGCTAAGAGACAGGCATCAAGTCCTGCTGATGAAACAGCAAGAAAGTTCTTTTCTCAGGGATATCTGTGCGACAGAATGAACAAAGGGGCTTTTCCCAAAAATATTTTCTGAAGATAATGGAAATAGGAAGGCTAATAATTGTATGTGTTTGTGTGTGTCTCTTTTTTTCAAGTCACAACCTGAACATCTGGTTCTTAAATGCACCTCTCATCTGTTAACAGACATGCCCTGTGAGGCCTATTACATTTGGCTGCGTGCTCCGTTTGGACTAGACAGCTCCATTTGGGTCCATCACGTGTGTCTAACAGCAGAGCGGGCACACCAATAACAAACACCAGCAAGTTCAGGTGCCCCTGCAAGGCAATGAGCTAGCTTTCACAGAGCCAGCATTCCAGGTTTCTGAGTCTCCACATTTATGGAATTCCTTTCTTATTTTAGAGGCAAGAACTTGACTTTCTTTAGCTATAAAAGGAGAACAGATGAGGAGACAGACAAGCAGACTGAAAGACATTAACAGCGGTCCCAAGGGACCAGGACAACAGCCTACCCTCTGGCTTCGCAGCGTGACACCTGCAGACTTGAAGTCAGGAAACTTGATGCCAGCAGTCTCAGGAACAGCCTGAAAGAGATCGAAACAGGATGTCTTGATGGAGGAAACACAAGAAGCACAAGATTTCATACACACACTATCTGAAGGGGAAACACTGTTTCCTATGACAGAGAACCACCTGCCACAGCCACATGTCAGAGCTGAGGCAAGAGGAAAATCCCAAGCAATTCACTAAGAAAAATACTGCAGTTCAAGGTATCTTTGGAGAGCTCAAGCATTTTTGCTTGGTTGGTTTAAATGCACTGCTCTACACAGATCCTTACACTCATCCACACATGCATAAACCCTAACCCTAGATGGTACTCCTTATACTAACATACGCATATTTGCACAATATCATCCTTATCTAACTTAGGCCCATTTCACTGATCAAAACAGACCAGGACTTCCCTAAATCTTGGCTTTTGACTGCAAGTCCTCTAAGGAATGAGCTGAGAAACCTCTGACCTGCACAGACATGAGCCCACTAATGAGGATGTAAGGACTGCACCCCTCCAAGGAGGCCTGCTGTTTATACACGTTTTGCCATTTGTCCACTCATTAGACAGTTTTCTTTCTTCCCCACTTCACATTTTAAGCATAGTAATACAAGAAGGCAAACTTCTAATGCTGCTGCTAGACACTAGAGCATTTAGTTGCATTTCAACAAAATGGAAAAATAAAAATTAAATCCCTTAAAAGTCTGTGCTGCTGAGCAAAGCACAAGGTGAGCATACTTTTAAATGATTAAACCAGCCTATCTGCAGGGCCCTGTGCACTGAATGGTGTGGGGTCCTCTGAACAGGTCAGTGATAGTCATGTTTCAATCTATGAACAACCACAATCTCTGCAAAATGCATGCTCAATCACGTTTTTCCAAAAGGAAGAGTCACCTCAAATCTCCCGATTTCTTTGGAGACAGCATTCGCCTTGCTGCTCCCACATTTCTCTGCAGAGAGGCTCTGCAGCCTGTTCTTTGTTCGTTCCAAACAGGGCTGAGACAACCAGGGCTGCCCCAAGATCATAAGAGATGCTGAAGGACAGTGACTCAATTCCTCAAGTTCCCTGCCAGTGACTCTCACATCTCTAGCAGCTATCTCTATGGCTTGGTCTTGAGGTGGCACCTTGCAAACCGCTCTGCGTGGCCAGGCATTAAGATTCTTTTTCAGTTATCTGTGGTCAATCCAATAAACAGAAGGCCCAGGAAGAGATTTCTAAACATGACCATGGTGGAAAAAGTATTCTTTAACTACCAACAGGGCTCATGAACTTGTAGAGATCACTCTGATCTTTGGTGTAGCCAAAGATGTAGCCTTCCTGCTTGGATTATTAGACAAAGGGGACTGCAATCAAAAACCAATCCTCTCTGCTTCCTCTGGATGAAGGCTGGCTTTCAGACTCCCCAGACTCTGCCCCCCAGCCTGTTGCTGAACACCCTGACACAAGCAGCGAGGGTAAATCAGCATCATTGGCTTAGCCGAGACAACTCTGACTGCACTCAGCGCATAAGCAATTAAATGGGTTCTTTTGCCTTGCGTGCCTGTACATGCTGTAAACGCTTCAACCTCAATTGACTCTTTGGTAAATGATTTTCCTTTGTTGAAATGATGCTGATGCAGCTCCTGACTCAAATTCTTAGTTAAAATGCAATTTTTTTCTTAACATTTCCTGGCTATAGTTGGTAATTGACTCCTAATGGACTCTGTCATGGTTGAAATGATGCTAGTGCAACAACAGAAACTGCTTCTCTGCCCACCCTGGCGTGCCTATCCACTATATGCCTGCAGACAGGCACCAGCTAACAGGCAACATTTAGGGCTGGACTCCCTCACCTTGATATCCTCAGCATCTTTCCAGCCCCATTCTCCATCACCACCCTTTTTTCATTACCACCAATGACGAGCTGCTTTCTTTAGAGGGAGATATGCCAGCCATGAGTGAGCTTTATCAGATCAACCCTCAAGGGAATTCAATGCACAAGGTGTCCAATGATACTATATTCACGGGGCGGGGGGGGCACCACAAAAAAAACCCAACCAAAAAATAAATAATTAAAAAAAAAAAAAAATTTAACACCTATTCCTTGGGGGGGGGGGGATAAACAATTAAAAAAAAAAAAAAAAGAACTACCACAAACTTGGAACTTTTGTGTAGAGCACAACATGTGAACTTGAAAGCCGCATGCAATTTTCATTCATGTCAATACCACATCAAAACTTCAAAAAAAATAAAAAAAAAAAAAAAATTAACCACTATTCCTGGGGGGGGGGTGGATAAACAATTAAAAAAAAAAAAAAAAAAGCGTTTTAAGGAAGCGGTGGCCATTAGGTACACTTCATCAAGCAACAACTGTCTAGCATTCACTGCTTCTCTCCCCTCTCTGCACAGACCCTTTTGGAGGACGATGACACAAATGCTCTCTCTTCACAAGGTGGAGGGACAGAAATTCCCAGGGACTCACTGGAAACATCTGAGATTTTGTAACAGCCCTTTCCTACTGAAGGTGCTGAATTTAGCTCAGTCCACGCTGTCCTCTTTCCAGAAAGGGAAACTGAGGTAACATCAAATGTGAATTGAAAGCTGTGTTCTGGGCTCCTTAGACATTAGCTCGGCTCAGGGAGAAATAAGAAGCAATAGCTCCCAGAATACAGGAGTCCTCCAGCAGGGCTGCTCTGATCACAGCTGAGGATCAGGAGAGGGGCATGTCCTGAGCTTGGGGAGACGCTACTGAGACCCAGGAGTGGGGAAGGAAAGGGAAACCTGGACTAGAAAAAGAAGGCAGGTGAAAGACAATGGGTTTGTGGGAGAACCCTGCACAGCAGTACCAGAATACAGTTGGGAGAAGCAGGGAGACAGATGCTTCTCCCTGCCATGAGGCATGAATGGCTGGCATCATTTCATCCCATTTCTCAGGGAGAGAAAGGGAAACAGGACTTAAACCAGCATTTTTCAAATAGGAGAGAGACAGAGAGCACACCAGAGGACTCTGACAATGGCTGCCTTAGACAATTCTGCCTTCCAAAAGACGTAACCGAAAACACATCTGCCAGAAGGCAGACAGCAGCCACTTCCCCCTAAAAAGCTGAGGGCCTGATCCCACTAGACTGTTGAAGGAAAAACATGTTACCCAGCCAGAGCACAAAGCAGGGGGGAAAAAAAGATAAATCTTTACAGGCTTCTCTGTCTCCTTTTTCTGTGGCAGCTTCTTCTTGGGAGCCTTGCGCTCAGCGCGTCTCTGCTCAGTGGTGGTGTCAGCAGCTGTGATGAGTTTCTGCAGGTCTTGGGTTCTCTTTTCTCTCTCTTTCTTCCTGGTTTCGATTTTGCGGAGCTCCTGGATGAGGTATTCTTCTTCTGCCACCTGCAGACCAGAGCACGGAAAGGCAATCAGAGCAGCAGAGGAGGCCTAGCAAGGCAAGGGGGCCATCTACCGACAACTCTGCTCTGGGCCAGCCTGGGAATGCCTTTAAGCTCCCCTGCCTAATATCCTGCAGAGGATTTGGATCTGCAGAGCACATTATCGTCCATAGCCTTACCCTGCATCCATGGCAATGCCAGCCTACAAACTGGCAGGTACTGTGGGGCAACATCCATGATGCATCCTTCAGCAGCATCCATAAGTGATCAATCCCTCCTCCAGACAGGGAGGCCAAGAGCACAGATAGAAGGGTAAAAAAGCCTAAATATACTGTAGTTGCAAATGCAGTGCTGTGAAAGCTGGCTCCCCTCCCCAGATGTAGTATGTAGAACTTAGAGCAGCTATGCCTAGTATCAGCACACCTGTCAATGTGGGAAGGACAAGCAGAGTCATTACACGTGTGAACTTGTCATTAGAGGGAACTACTAACAGAAAAGGATGGTCTCCCCTAGCCTTTGGGGAACAGACAGTTCCTTAACCTCTAAACCCTGGGACCGTTACACAGCTTCAACAAAGAGGAGAACTAAACATGCAGATTTAGAGTCTTCAATGTTTTCTGGCAAGATTTTTACTCCAAAGGAAATAATTATTTCCCCACAGGACTCAGGGACTCATAAGGACATTGATCTGAGAATTTGTTTCTATTCAGAGGACTAGTACAGTAAGTGTCACAGAGAAGGTGTTGGCAGTTACCAGAGACCGTAACTCTGCTCACCTAGCCCTCTCTCCTGTATAGTCAGATTTCTCAGTTATTTTCCTTTTGTATCCCTTCAAATGACATGAACTCAACAACAAAAGCAGTACTTAGGTGTTGCTCTTTTCTTGTCCAGTCTTTCTTTCCCTTTCCCACCTTCTGGCCTATTTCATCTACCTACTGATTCAACTTATCATAAATCTTTTGGAGCAGTGACTCTCTCTTCCCCAAGTTACCTGCTCTGGTGTCCTATTGTACAGCCTTTCCAGTTGTTCCTTCCTTCGTCTCTCATGGCCAGCATCGAAGACTGGGATTTTCAGGTCTGTGCCCGGAGCTGCACGAATATTAGCCAGCTTGGCACAGATGTGGTAATATCGTTCCTTCAGGTCCTCCACTGATCTTTTCTGTGGAAGACATCACAGGAGGACAACATTATGAAAGAACCAAGCAAAACCCTGTGCAGTAGCCAGCTGAGGACCACTGGCTGAAGGATGTCAGGCAGGGTGTAAAACACAGTGCCTAGGAGGAGCCTTGTCAGTCCCAGTGGAACCACAGGGAAGGGGGAGTTTCTCAGTGAACTGCGTTGATTAACTGTCATGGGTTCACAGCTACTGCTTTGAAAACACCCTCCAGAGGGTCCAACATTAAGCCAAGGGTTAGAGACAATACAACAGTGAAGCACTCCCAGATAAAAGGATGCAAGGATAGTTGCCTCAAGAGGAGAAAACCTGTGAACAGGAAACTGTGACAAATGTACTGGAGGTCTCCTCTGAGCTACTCCAGAGGAGCTATTCAAGCCATAACCAAGAAGGTATCAGCTGCAACAATTCACTGCCCATCGTTACATGGAGTCTGAGCTGTGTTCCCTTACTCCAAGCACCAAAGGTGTTTGGGCTGCCCAGCTGGGCAGGCTCTTGTTATTCCACTTTGCTACAGGCTCTTCCTGTGAGCCTTTCAGAGGCCAACAAAAAACTCCAGCATTTGGAGCTGTTCTGTAGGAGTCACATCATTCCCCCACATCACCAGGAGGCATGGAACCAGCAGTTACAGGAGATTTAGGATCATGACACCAGCATTGCATCTTCAGACCACTGATGGTCCCTGCTTCACAGCAGAGATGACAGAAACCTGCATCAGGTCAGACCACAAGTCAGGAGCAGCACCAGGGAAAAATCCCAATCCCCAGGGACCGTTAGCAGATCCTTCTCCCACAGCCTAGAACTGGAATCCAGGACACCTATCCTGCTCAGCTAAACAAACTCCCCAGCTGCCTTATCTTCAAGGAACAATGAGTTGTTCTCCTGGCAGGGACAAACCTTCTAACTTTCTAATAAAACACAACACAGAATGAGCACAAGTCACAGTGGATTTAATTACAAACAAAGCAAGCAGCAATGCCCCATGCTGGAAATTCAATATTCCTTGCTGCCAATAATTCATTATTTTCCCCTAATTAAGTTGATATAAAGGGTAATTTAGTCTTTGCAGTGCAGCAAGCCCTGCACGTGCCGTAGCAGCAGGTTGCCAGCAGCACCTTGGCCCCCGGGACTCACCTTGAACTGCTGGTGATCATAGCGGTCGTGAATCACCACAAAGCGCAGATCAAAACGCCGAGCCAGGTCAAAGAGGTGGTCTGTCTCAGCTTTGGTCCATGCATCATCATGGAGATACATCTGATACTCCTGCTCCGAGTAGACAGGTACCTGCACTGTCTATGCAGGGAAAAGAAAAACATGGCAGCTGTACTGCAGCACTGCCCTTCTCACTGCCAGCTTGTAGGGCCCGAGATACTTGAGCCAAGAACAAGAGCAGCACGCTGACAGGAGGGGGCTGCCAGGACCCTGAGAGATGGGTCCTAGTAGGAGACATGACGAGCAGGCAGGGGACTTGATAAGGAGCAACGTGTGATCTCAGGGCTGCAGACATGACTTTCTGGGGAGCCTGGAACTACTGCCTGGGAGGCTGAAACCTATTTCAGGTGGCTGACACAGGCAGAAGTCAGCAACCCACATCCTGACGATAGGCTTCAAAATTATCAGGCTAACATGACAGTGAAACCAAGCTTCAGCCAGCCTCCCTGCATTCCTCCCACATAGCAGCACCAATACCTTGACATAAACTGTTCTGACAATCAACTCTTTACTTGGGTTGGGACATGCTCACTTGTACAGCAAGAATGGGAAAGGCAAGGAGTGGTGGCTCCTAGCCTTTAGCACACCTCCTGCTTTGATACACAACCCACTTCCTTCATGTTTGGTGCAGACAGTGCCGTGAAGATCTGAAAGGCTGGGTGCTGCACAATTGAGCGCCATAAACTTGGCAAACAACTTTGTCCCCCCCTTCCTCATCCACCCTTTCTCCATCAGAGCCACAGGGCCAAACGACAGTCCAACTCTCAGAGTGTCCCAGGTACCTAAAAGGCCAAACCCACACCACTGGCCCCAGCCTGGAACTGCTCTGCAAGGGCTCTATCCAGAACACAAGCATCACATGAGTACTAAAGGAACAGTAAAAATACTTACTGTATTAGGGGAAGTCCTGGCGCATGGTAAAGCAAAAGTGCAAACAAGTCTGTGCTTTCCTCCCTTACCCCCACCCACCGCTCCCGCAGTTGAACTTTGCTCAGCCTGAGGAGGTCCTGCCTCCACACGAAAACATGGTGCGCATGGGAGCAGCGCACATGCTTCAACACCTCTATGCCCTCCTGAGTCCTACACCAGAAAACTCATCCTCATGAACACCGTACAGACCAGAGGAGCATTTCTGAGCCTCCAAAACACAGTCTCTCTAGGTCTACTACCTTTCATCCATCACTTAGATACCGAAGCATAAAGGTAAAGCATATCTCCTGGGTACATACTGCACCTCAACCTTCAAGTACCGCTTCCACCAGGAGAAGCACCATCCTATTAGACACCGTAAGGATGCCCTATGTACGTCACGAAAAAGAAAAAAATTTCTACAGTAGCATCCATACATGAAAAGAGCCAGCAGGGCCCTCTGCAGTGGATGGAAGGGAAGGTGGCAGATGCCAGGTCAGAGAACAGAATGAGACAAGAGCAAAGAGCAGTCCCCAAAACACTTCCTCAGCCACTTTCATGGCTGCTCAGGTGAGAACTGCTGAGAAGTGAGAAGGTGAGAACTCATCAGATGGGAAGCTTGAGCCAACCACGGGATGACTATAAGTTCAAATGCAACGCAGCCATGAAAATTCAAATATGACCCCCAGTGAGGGATTTCCAGCAGACACTGGCAGGGTTTCAGTTGCACCATAAGACCTTGCCGGGGATACCAACTATAGCTCTACTGACCCATGTTCAGGAAAGATGAACTGAAATGGGAACAAGTACAAAGAAGAGCAATGAGGATGAGTAATGGGGTGGGGAGTTTGTCTTCCCACAGCAGATTGGAAGAGAAAGGAGCCTAGCAAAGGAAGTCTGAAAGGGAATCTGACTGCAAGCTTCAAGTATGCTAGATGGAATGAAAGGAATACCCACAGGAAGAAAAGAACAACTGAAATAAGGACTAAGAAATTGGCTTGCAAAGAAATGCCAATTTAACATGGAAAATTTAACCTGGAAATGAGAAATGGAGCAGAGACAGTCTGGAACAGCTTCCCAAGGAAGCACAGGGGCAGGAAAATCCAAGTGCTTTGTAAAAGGAACTTGGTCAGTTTATGAAAGGGACTGGATGGCGCAGGACCTGAAAGAGCCAAGAAGAGGATTCAGTGGCCCAGAAACCCCCCCTCAGTCCTACATTTCACACTACAAACTCACACAATGATGGGCATTAAATTAGCTGAAACTGCTCAGGAAAGATCCTGGAGCCATGAGACAGTTCTGTGAAAACATCAGCACAATGCCCAGCAGTGATGAAAAGACAAACTGAAGATTAAAAATAATGGGGGGGGGAGGGGGGGAGGGAAGAGAAACACAGCCAATGTGCAAACCCACCACGCTTCCATAAGTGAAACACGAACCCCTAGTCCACCCATTTCAAAAGAAAGGATATTTGAGAACAACAAGGGTGACACAGGGCACAGAAGGGCAGATATATGTCCAATTATGGAAAACACAGTACATAGTAAGGACAATTTACTACATCATGTAACACAAGATCTCAGAGGCACCAAATGAAACACCAAGGCAGCAGTTTAAAATGAAGAGAAGAAAGCACCTTTGCACACCATACAAAATTAACCTGCAGAACTCATTACCATGGGAT
This sequence comes from Pygoscelis adeliae, assembly GCF_000699105.1. Taxonomy (NCBI): domain Eukaryota; kingdom Metazoa; phylum Chordata; class Aves; order Sphenisciformes; family Spheniscidae; genus Pygoscelis; species Pygoscelis adeliae. The sequence continues at coordinate 49,537 of NW_008825441.1, read as the reverse complement.
ATTCACAAAGCAGCTTTCTGCCCTGAATGTACCTAGCAAGAATTATTAAACACAAATTCCAAGTTAAGAAATCCTTAAGCCGAAGACCACCAGAAGCTAGGAAGAAATGATCTATATTTGCCCCATTCTCATGCTCTTTCTCTAAGCCTTTACTAATGGTAGCCAGAAACAGAATATCGGCTGAGACGGGATTTTGCTCTGACACCAGTGAAGCTGCTTTTATATTCCTATTTCACACCCTGGATCAAGGCTCCGTGTACACTGTGAAACCTAAGTTTACATTTTGGATTTCACAAAGAGGAGGATTTGGGTGGGAGCAGAGAGAAAAGGCAAAGCAACTGGGCAGTGACATGGGAGCCGGGTTAAAGAGCTCGAGTGACCAGTAGGACAAACTACACAGGAAAATGGGCATGTGCCAAAGGGAGTAGGACATTCGGGCAGAGGTATCAAGTACGTGAGAAGGAAGGCACAGAAGGGTCTGGAAAAGTAAATAAAATTCCTCTGACATAGTAAATATCTGCAAAACTCCTCAGTGCCTTCTACCCTCTCAACCACGGACCCACAAGGGTTACAACTTGCTCCTAATATTATGTAATTGTGCATGTGTAGATGGCAGAGGACTGTACCACTAATCTAAAGGTTGCAGCCTTGCTGAAGGCTCTTCTGTCTGTCAATTCACGGTACACGATAAAGTTAAGGAAACAAGAATCGTATAATTACAACACCCATGTGTGGTCCCCTCTGATAAACTCAGTTGAACTCAGCCAAAAACTGTTACAGCAGTAGAGTCTTAGAGACAATTACACTCCCAAAGTTTCACTCAGACAGCTAGGTAGGTGCCTTGACTAAGTGAGTCACGCTTCAGACTTCCACCCTAGACATCAGAGAAGAGATACCACAGGAGGCTCTTACCAATGTCCCAGCAAGAGGAAAAGCATCAGTCGGAGCTTGAGCCTTCTAACATATAAGGTCAACCAACCACTTAACTCTGCAGGAAGCCAGGCTTTGTTAGAACTGATGCTCTGTGGGTTACAAACTTAAAATGCTGTATACAGTTATACACAAGCAGAGCTTTTGTGGAATCATGTTATCGCACGCTTTTTTTTTTCCCCTTCAGATTTGCATCATGAAGGGGGTTAAATTACATTACGGAGGCATCCTAACACTGCTCCTTCCTAACTTTGGAGGTCCTGACTTTGAAATATAAATCTTGATGTCGTTTTCTTTGTGCATGCACATGAAAGCCCCAGCCACTCAAAGCAGATACATCTGGGACAAAAGACGGCAGGAGATTACAACAACACATTGTGACAATTTAATATAAGACGCAAAGAACAGGGTACTGTACCACACTGATACCACAGGAGCAATTTCAGAAGGAACACAACGTCATTCAGCATCTGTGCTGGAATCTGGCCAAGAGGCTGCAAACCAGCTTTTTGGCCACAAAGCTCAAGCAAATTTTTTCATACTGGGCAAAATAACAAGACTTCAATGTCTCACTCAGAACAGAATATCTTTTACTACCCAGAGCCTGTAATCAGGGAGAGGATGTTGGTTAGGAACTGAATTAGACGGTACAGTGCCTCCTTACCAAATCAATGACTGCACACCTGAAACACAGAGGGCTCCAGCAAGCTCTGACCACATGCTGAGCCCACTTAGCTTAAAGGATTTGGAGACATCATAGTCTGAGGTCACACGGCTGCAGGCCGCGCTGCAAATTAAAATGTAATTGCCAAACCTAACTCAGCCTTCACGTGTTGAAAGAACCAACTTCCCGTCTGGACATTCAAGAAGCTGACCGAAGGGTATTTTCCAGCTGCTATTTATATGCTTTTGTTTGAAAGTGCTCCCACTTACTTTATTAAACCTGGCAAAAGGGTAGTCCTTTCCTTCCTCTGCTGCTCTCCTCCAGTGGTAGAACATTGCTCCATCTTTTCTCGCTGGGTTGGTGAAAGGCATCCACTTCCAAGGCCGGACTTTCTTGGACCCCAGTTTTGCTTTGACTGTTCGATAACCCTGAGTTGTATCACTTGGCAGCAGCGGAGGTGCATCCCTGTGGTGGAGAAAAGCACCGGCTGACGAGAAGCAAGAAGCAGCCCAGGACAAACCCAAAGAGATTTCAGACTCAGAGTGGGATCTGCCACCACAACGTCTAGGGTGGGAAAACCTGAGTTTAAGCTTTATTCCAGGTTTTGCACTTCCCAGACTGCAATGCTTCCTGCATCAGAGGACAGAATACACAGCACGGATGGGTTTGAACAGAACCATCTGGAAAGCAAACTCTGCAAGAGACCTCTGGGGCAAAGGCACAATCCATAACAAGCTAAACACAGGCTGCAGCAGAACTCTTTTTGCAGAAATAAAAGCAGGTGCTATTCCCAGTTGCAAATAAAAGAGAATTAGATACAGAAGGGTGAGAACACTGCCTTGTCTGCACCAGGCTGTTGTACCTGTACCTAATTCATCTCCTACACAGAGCAAACCCCTCAAATTTAGAAGAGAGAAGACAGACGCTGTCCATGACTGTCTAAGAGAGAAGGGCACAGGCACGGGCCAAGCACAAAGGGGAATCAATCTGGGAAGCGAGACTGCCCGTGGTTTCAAGAGGATGCTGCCCTGCCACCAAAAGCCCAGGCTACCCCACAACCTGCACAGATGACCATAAGCTCTTACTTTTTGTCAGAGTAGAGGAGGGCATAAACTTCTCGGTGCATTCCTTCTGGCCTCTTGAACGTCAATGTCTCTGAAGATTTCTTGGATTTTTTCTAAAACAAAAGAATTGCATTTTAGATTCATAAGTAGCAATCCCTGAGGGAACATTAAACTACATAACCTGGCGCCCTGTGATGGTTTTCACTTTTATCTGTTTTTAGACACCTTGAATGTCTCCAGGAAAGTGCCTGTTCCTGGTGGAAGCCACTGACAGACAAAACGTGCCCACTTTCAGTGATAGCACTCACCAGTACTCAGACACTTGTTGCTGCTGATAACACACACTTAAATTCCAAGTTGAACATCTGGCAGTAGTTTTCAGGGGCTGGTGCACTAAGCCTTTTTTTACTAGGTAAACACTGTCCTCACGTGAAGGTATTAATGCATTTAAATCAAGTGATTCTCTACCTTTTAGAGAAGATAATAAGAAATGTCTTCCCACCCTCTCTTCGTTTTTGTCACTTTGTTCTGCAGCAACTTCAGTTTTTACCAGTTGTGATCAAGCCTCATGTCAAAACTACTGCTATCACCTACAAAAGTAAACCCCCGTTCCCGCCTCCGCTCTCCTATTTATACAGGAAAGAATTTTTTTTTTACATAGTTTCTTCATACTAGGAATTCAGTGTAGACGACTCAATCTGGCCCCTAAAACCTTGTCAGAACTGATGGTTTCTAAGACGCATTCCACCTCACATCACATATACAAGTTTATAATCAGGTTTGGATTCAGGTAGATACAGTAACAGCCACATTAACAAGGTACACTTTATTTAAGCGGGCCAAGTTTACCGAGTAGTCCGGAGCACTTGGCCTAACTGTACCATCTTTACAACTACGAGCCATGTCACTACCTTTAAGTACTTGTTTACCATATCGCTACCAACTTTTAAATCAGAATATTTTGCGATAGTAAAACTAACCCTGTATCATAAATCGTATTAAATCCATACAGTCACCTTTAGCAAGCAAATTCAAAATCCCATTAAAAAAATAATAATCTATCAGCTTGGACTACAACTACTTTCCATAAAACTTCATGACAGACATTCATTATATTAGCACCTTCTCACTCCTAAGCAAACACCTTTCTCCTAGCGTGTCCATCACTTTGCCCAGGAGCGATGCAAGGCCAACCGAGGCAGTTACCCGCAGGTCACCACACACCCAGTTTGAACACGGGCTTCTGGAATTCCCCCAAAGTTCCCAGATTTATTAAAAGTTAATATCAGCGGGTCAGAGATCAGCTCAGCCAGCTCTTTTAGGAGCTGAGAACAAATTACTTGGTCCTGTTGATTTAAATGTTTTTATGCCCAGTAATTTTTATTTTAACATTCTCAGTCACTAATGGAGTGGAAAGTACTTCACGGTTCTCTTGTGATTTAAAGACATCAATCGGTTTCTTTTCTAATTGAGAACAGATCTATTTCCTGAGCAAGTGCTGCACTGTTATTAGCAATTTTGCTCTCTCCATGCAGTAACGGCTTATACCTTTGGTTTGATTTAGTTTCTGTACTTTGTAGAAATTCAGAATGTTTCACTCACGGCCACAAGTGGCCTCCTGCACTCCTCCCCAAACCTCTCACTGCACCTCCCCTTCCTCTCTCTTTCCATTAGACAGGTAAATTTGAGGAGAAACCCATCTTATTCTCTGCTTCAAAAGAGAGGCAGACAGCCACCAGTTCTCCTTCAGCTCTCTGCTAGCCAACAGACAAATGCATCTAAATCAAAGAACTCGCAACTCTCCACGCTCAGTGGCAGAACATCGCAAGCTGAATCCAGCCAACGAGCTGCTCGCTGGACACGCTATTCACCAACACAGCTGAAAACCGGTGATTTTAACATTTCAACCTTTGAATTACTAAAACTCATCAGTTTTCCATTACGCCAATTATACTATGTGTCCTATTCCCCGCAAGGCGGTCATGAAACCACTGCACTTCTCTTCAGAGACAAATGTTTCAGCGGAGGCAAGCAAAGACATTCAGGAAGTATTTTCAGGGATGGGGTGGTTGTGTGTGCTTGTTTTGTCGGGGTTTTTTTCAAACAAATACACAGGGTTTACTTCAAATCAGACCATCTCTGTACCAGAGAGCTCCTGGGGACTTCACCTCCCCTGCCTCATTTCCAAGCACCTCCACATCTCATAACTAGTTGTGACCTGACCGTCCCAACACCTTGCAAAGCATGGGACAACCAAGACCTTGCCCGAATTTAAAATACAGAAGCCAACAACATCCCATAGCATATTACCACACAGAACACAGCACATGACGGCATACGTCCTTAACAGAGCTTACCGACTGGCCCACGTTCCCACAGGCAACACATCCCAGTTCTCCCAAACCCCAGCCGCACACCTTCTCCGCACGGGGACTGCTCCCGTGGTTTGAAGATATTTACCATTCAACCAAGTCAGACAATGTTTTTTTTCTTCTAAAACAGGACTGTGTTATATTAATTCCATCTGCCTGGGGGCTAGATGGTAAACACACTTCACACTTACTCCGCAAAATGGGGATTTTAGAGACTGCTGAAAGTGTCTTGGGACCAGGCCCAGCTCACCAGGACACCACTTACGCAGCTCCAGCTTAAATACCACCCCAAATGCCACAGCGCAGTTAACTAACAACACCAGGAACCCGGGAGCGGGGCTTTACAGGCATTTCCAGGTCCTCTAGAGGAGCCCGAAAATAAACGGACTATGGCAGGAACATGCTTTATTCCACCTTTTTTCAAATATTCACCCCAGACAGCACACGCAAGGTCAGTCAGCGCCTCGAAAACAAGCAGTGGCCCCTCCGGGCATCGCAGTTCACCTTATCTGAGTTGATGATATCCTTTTTGTTGATGGTGCCCGTGTTCTCCGACTCTACGCCGCCCAGCTCCAGGATGTCCCGCACGTCTGCGCCCGTCGCCATCTCTCCGCCTGCCCGCTGGCCTTGCCCGCCGCCGTCCCGTCCGTCCCCTCCAGCCCTGGGGGGGGGGCAACCGCGGGGCGGGGGGGCAGGG
>NW_008825441.1:35102-42752 GCF_000699105.1 Pygoscelis adeliae | reverse complement strand
CTCCCCCCGCCAGCGGCGAGGCGGCCGTGCCAGGTGGCTGTCTGCCAGCTGGGCCCTGCACCATGTGGCACGTTCGGGCTGCCCATCCCGGCTTCGTTTTACGAAGCGTATGCTTCTCGCCTTCACGCTTGACAAGGAAACCCTCCCGAAGCGCTACAGAGCCGCAGCGCTTACCTGAGGCCGCAGGCAGCCAGGAGTGAAAGTTTTATTAATAGGACTGTCCTGTTTCCTCTTCCCTGTGGGAGGAAAGAGGGAGGGTGAAAGGGGAGGAAACAGCAGTGGGGCCAGGAGGGACTGCACGAAATCACCTTCCCTCTGCATCGAGGCAGGAGCAAGGCTGCCCGGTAGAGGTTTGTCCGAAGCGGCATGGGGCACAGAGATCCACGGCAATCTGCCAGCCACCTCGAATAACCCAGGAGAGGGGGTGCCCCTGAGGGGATCTCTTACAGTGCAGCTGCCCCAAGATGAGCTGAACCCCACTGTGCCAGGGTGACTTGGACGCGCAGCCCCTCAACACCAGCCAGGCTGTGCTGGAGTTGCCACTGTTCCCACCCCACTGGCAATCTCTTCCCACGGGAACCGGTGTGTCACCTCCGCGCCAGGGCCCAGCCTGCACCAGTGTGCCCCAACAGGAGCTGGTAACACCCCCGGAGTGTCATCTGTTGTCCCCAGGAATCATTTAACCCCTTTTCTGTCCCCTCCCAAGCTGCCAGGGATGGCTTTTAGCATCTCTGCCCTTCCTCCCACAAGCACAGAGCCGGTCCCCAGGTTTCTCCTGTCCTGCCCATTTGCTCTCGGCTCTGCCACATCCACCCAAGCCCTCTCCCTGCCAGCGCATGTGGCCATTCCTAATCATCTCTAGCATCTTTCCTTGCTCTCTTGCCACAGCTGGCCCGGAGGTGGTGTCCACGCTCCCCCGAGGTGGGTCTGCAGAGGGAGACAGGGCTTTGTCAGCACTGCCATCCCCTGCCTTTGCTGACCCTGTCGCCCCTGCTCTGCCTGCCTGGCAAGCCTGGCACTGCTGCTCCAGGGAGAGCTTTGTAAGACCAGAGAAAGAGGACCTCTCTCTTCGCCCCTCGCTCGCAGGTCATTCACAGTCTGTTCACGTTGTTAAACGGCACTTATAGAAAACACAGCCAGTACTGAAATAAAATCCAGAGACAGGTGGCCATTTGGTGTCCTTGGGTTTTGATTATATCCCCCACTTTTAGGCCTGACCTGGTCAAGCCCAGCTTCCAGCCCTATCCCAGCAGGACTCAGCCCAAGCTCTGCCCCAGTGCTGGGTGACCAACTCACTCCTCTTCAACAGACTAAGCCCCCAACACGTTTTGAGCTTCTCTCCCTAGGGTAGCAGCTTTTTAACCTCATAAAAGGTGGAGATTGTGGGCAGCTGGGTTGCGTTATTCACAGCCCGCCTCCCCCGCACCTCTGTGAGTGTGGGTGTCACTGCAGGGCTGCGTCCCACCAGGAGCTGCATATTGCATCCATACGGACCTGCAGGTGAAACACATTAGCTGGGTGCTTCTGCTAACCTGATCAGTAGTGCAGCAATTAGCACTGCCTTCAAAGGGACCCAGAGATGTTGTTTCTGGGCAGCAGCCACTGCATCCCAGAGCTTGCACAGCCTTCAAAGAGCAAAGGGGCAGAGCTGGAGACCTTGGTCAGCCTGCACACCCCAGTGCCGTCCATGAGAATCCTGCATGGGGAAGCGTGCCCAGGTCTGTCACCTCCCCAGAGCACCGGGGTCCTGCCTTGCTGGGGTACAGGGAGAGCTCAGGGAATGACCTTGGTCAGCCCGCACACCCCATGAGAGTGGGGGTGCCGTTCATGAGAGTCCTGCATGGGGAAGCATGCCCAGGTCTGTCACCTTCCCGGAGCACCGGGGTCCTGCCTTGCTGGGGCACAGGGAGAGCCCAGGGAATGCAGTGGGTCAGGGAAAGCCAGCAATGGGGGGGAGCCCAGTGCTCCTGTGCCTCAGGGCTTTGGCAGGGGGACAGCAACAGCCAGCATCACTGTCCTGTCACTGCAACCTCATCACCCATCTCCTACTGTCCTGCGGGCACAGGATGCCAACCCTGGGTGACCTCACTGCCACCCAGCAGCTGGGGGAGGGATGTCCCCCCGCATTTAGCCCTGTCAGGAGGGCAACGCTGGTCCCCTCCCGGCCAGCCGCCTGCCCACCCCAGGGTCCTGAGGGAAGGATGCTCCTTGTGCCCTTTGCCCATGCCCCGGCTGCCAGGCATGGCCACAGGTGGCCCCACGCCAGAGGTGTGCATGCCTCCAGCCCAGGGCTCAAGGTGCACGTGTGTCTCCCAGCCTGGCACCAGTGGATGAGGACAAGTGCAAACACTGCGGCCAGTGGGGCGGGAGGAGGTTATCTGGGGCCCGGCAGTGGAAAAACTCTCAGTGTGTGACTAAGGCACGATAGCACCAGGTGTGGGTCCAGGCAGGGCAAGTGAGCCGGGGAGTTATCGCTTCCCCGTGGGTTCAGGTGCCTGAAGCCAAATGTTTCCTAAGGGTGCGGTGACAGCCACAGCCCCGTTATCATGGCGCCTGGCCCACCCCAAGTGGCGGGGACGTGGGGACAGGCTGATGGACCTTCCCCCCATGGCAGGGATGGGACGCTTCCCAACATCCCGCCAGGAGGGGGGACACCAGCCCTGGGAGCATCCTTCAGCAGGGATGTCCTGTCCCTGGGGACCCGAGCTCCCACCTTGTGTTGTGGCGAGGAAAGGTCTGTGTCAGCCCCTCCAAGCACCCCCAAATAGTCCCTCCCACCCTGGAGCGCCCAGGCTGCATCCCACCTCCAGCACCCGCATCCGCTCCCCAGCTCCATGCTGTCCCCGTGGACCACAGCAACCCCAGGGTCAAGCCCCTTCTCCCCACGGCCCCACATCCCCAGGCCAGCTCTGTGGACCTGCTGGCTGCAGCACGGGGGATCCCCACAAGCTGGGTCACCCCCAGAGGACAGAAACCCACCTGAGCTGCTCTTTTGCCCCCCCTCCAGCGATGAAACCCCCAGGGCCCCGCTCCTGCTGGCAGGTGACTGCAGGGTGCCAGGCCACACTGCGGCCATGACTCACCCCTCTGTGGGGAGGTGTTTCTCCATGCCTTGCTCCTTCCCTTCCCTGCTTGCCTCCCCGCTGTGCCAGTTTGACTGCACACCAGAGCCATGGGGTTGAGCTTTAAGGTTTGCGGGGAGGCTCAGGGACCTCTGCACTGCCCACCACCATGTCTCCTGGGGGCCTTTTTGCCAGGAGGTGACCAAGGAGGGGAAGGAAGGCGAGGCTGGCAGGAGGAGATACGTCCCGGAGCAGGGTCTGCGTGGCCTCGGTATGGGCACGGTGGCATGGGCACCGCAGCATTGCCCTGCCAGCCAACTTTCCCTCTGCACCGTCCCTGCAGCAGCCCAGTATGTGATCCAGGACACCGAGACCTGCCCCAGGCTGGGCCAGCCACGGACCCAGGGGTTGTACGTGGGTACATTAGCCCTTCAGGAACCAGCCTGGCTTCTCTGGAGCATCCCCCTCTCCTCTGGCCCAGGACACACTGTTACTGCCACGTCTCCTGCAAAGCAGGGTCCCACTCGGTTGACTGGCGCATTTTGCATCCCCGTGTGCCCCTGCCAGGCTGGGGCAAAGTGCTTTCCAGCTGACCACAGGTGCACAGACTGCAGGCAGGGATTGTGCCCCAGCTCTGCCTTCCTCAGCACTGCCGAGGGTGTTTTCTTGCTGCCCTCATCGCTTTGCAGGGCAGGTTTTGCTGGGGACAGGACCGGACACCCTCCTCCAACGGAGAGTGCATCTTGGCCCAGGCAATTGGAAGAGGGTGGTTTTTATTAACAACAAATTAACCGTAATTGCTGTTTCCACTACTGCCACTCCTCTCGCAGGCAAGGTTCCCGGCCATGCCAGTCCCTGCGACCGCCGTGCCCCATCGTGTGCCCGAAGGAGTGCATTGCCCTGGGCCCAGGGGAGTGAACCTGGAGCAGCTCTGCTCAGAGAAGGAGCCAAAGCGCCTTCCCCTGCTCTCGCCTCCGTGTAAGGCAGTGGCAGCAGAGCCAGGCCTTGCTCCCGCCCCAGCACAGCGATGATGAAAGGCGAGGAAGAACTGGTTTGTGCTCTGATCTCAGAGCCGAACCTCAAAACAGCCACGGACCGTCACTCCGGCTCCCAGGATGCTTAAGGAAGACAGGACAGCAGAGCCAGCCTTTCCAGTGGGACAGGATGGTTGGAGAAATTCATCGTTCCCCTGGAAATAAAAATAATAATCATAATAAAAACACAAAGCCAGAGATTACTTATACGCACACAAACACGCAGGCACGCACTCTCCCCATCTGGCTTTGCCAGCCTGACTCATCGCTAATTCAAACAGCCCACACCTTTCCCTCTCCCTCTGTGTGACGTTTTGAACGAGTCTCCGGGGAAGAGGCAGCAGTTTTGCTCCAGCCACCCCGCTGGCATCGGACCCTCGGCCTTGGGTACCGGGGGTCCCAGGAACGAGACACCCCTGGTACCCCATCACAGGTCACTTGTGTCCCAGCACGGTCACCCCCATGCAGGCACCTCTCAGAAATTGGGGCAAGCGGAGGGCGGAGGCGGCTGTGGAAAGGACAAGTGATTGAGCCTGGTGGATCTGTGACACCTGTGGATGCAGTCCCATGGTCCTATGCCCAGGCCCGCGGGCAGGACACGACATCCCAAGCTGCTGCCATCATGCCTGGAGACACCCACGCTGTTGTACCTGCTCAGGGCAGACCCCAAGGCTGGGGGCCAGCCCCAGGACACTCAGCTCGACCCCAAAACACTAGCCACCTCTCAGGGAGGCATCAGTCCCGCTCTGCCATTCCCATCTCTTTCCAGCTCGACTCTCCACAGCTGCAAGCAGGAAAGGAGCAGGATCAGCCCTGCCCAGCCCATGCTGGCAGCACAGCTACATCCCATTTCTTTCCTCTTGCAGTGCAAGGAGCCCCAGGGCATCCCCCAGCACTGGCCGGCCACAGGGGGTTGTGGCAGCAAGAACAGGAGGAAGAAGCCACTGCCACCCTGGGCCAGGGCACTGTACAGCCTGTACTGCACGCTCCCTGCGCTGCCAGCATGGTGTCAGGTCCGGACAAGCTTCAGCCTTCAGAGGGATGAGTGCATCACGGGTAATCAGCCATGAGAGGGAGGGAGGGATGGAGCCAGACCTGCTTGCTGAGCTTGGGACCTGCCAGCATGCTTGTGCTGAGTCACCACCTATTAACGCAGGGAAACCTCAGCACCTGAACCCCACCAAGCCAGCGGGCTACTCCCAGGAGGACAGCAGCAACAGCACACAGGGCCAGGCAGCTGCCACTCCCCCTGCCACTGACCTCCCTGCTGTGACCACAAGGCCAGTGCCACAGAGCTCCCACTGTGGGAGACAGCGGGACAGGACCGCTCAGGAAGTAGATGGGACCAACAAGGCTCCTGCTACGGTTTCGGCTGCCATTCCCCTCAGTGGTGACTCACCACAGGAGCAGTCACGCCATCCTGGTGCCGCAATTGCCCCATCTGCAGATTAGGGAAACTGAGGCACGGGGAAGTGGGGTGACTCAAGAGCTGTTGCACAGGAGATGCTGCTCGGATGCTGAGGCTTGGGCGTTCCCCATCGATCCTCCTCAGCTAACTTAAGCAGAAATGAACATCGATATAAATATTTACTGACAAGCAAGCCCAGCCTCACCCTCTCCTCTTAGAAAGCTTTAAAGTAAACTCTCCTGCTCTTTCATGTTTACATCTTGTTTATTTATTATACAGCAGATCACAATATTTCAACAGTTTGCATATAAAGAAAAGTAACATTTCAGAGTGCGAGAGACCTAACGTGCCCAAGCAGAGAAATGTTAATTAACAATATACACAGACGGGAACAGTGCACTTCCCAAAGCCGAGACTCATCTGTGTTCCCAGCTCGAAGAAAAAATATATTAAAAAAACAGAAACATTATATATTACTGCTTTGTTTAATTTACAACTTGCTTTGCAGAAGCTGCACATAAAAAGACTCATTTTCTTTTGAGTTTTCTCTTTTTTTTTTCCCTCTATGAAAGTTTCAAGTATAGCAGAGACCTGGGCATTCATAGCTGGACTCACTGTCCTTTACACACTAAATTTAAAAAAGCAGCATGGGGAAGGCAGCTGCAGCAGTACCTGGTGTCATCCTGAGGGGAAGAACAAGACAAATGAAAGCAAACGAGAGCCAGGAGAGCCATTTTAGGCTCCTGAGCGGAAAACTGTGGGAATGGCCAGGACCAGACTGCCCGGCGGGGTCCCAAGCAGGCAACAGGAACGTCCCCGCTCCCTGTGCAAGGTGACACTGCGCTGCCAACCCCTGCAAACCTTTATAGACATGAGCCAGTCAGGTCCCACCCCTCGCCCCGTCCAGCCTGGGCTTTTGGGTCAGGATGTTTGTTCCGATGGCCACAACCGAGAAGACCAGCAACCCACTTCCCAGCACCATGACCCACGCACCCAGCAGGCATGGGTCTCCAGCCAAAGCCTGGCCGGAGTCAGCCACCACAGTCCCTCGAGCCCGGGGGGGTGCCAAGATCAGAGGGGGAGGAAGGTTTTTTTTTAAGCTGATACCCAATACAAGCCAGGAGCTCTGGGGACAGAGCCCTGCTGCACCAGCCCCCCCCGCTCACCAGATGGCTGGCTGGGGGGGACCCTCCAGGTGTGGGGAGCTGAGTGGTGGTGCCTGGGCAGGGGCTGGAGACACTTCTTGCAGCTTTGCTCCCCATCTACACCCCAAAGCAGCCCTTCCCCACCACTCGGCTGGGCCCAGCTCTCACAGCAGGGGCAGGAGGAGAAAACTAGTTATCAACTACAAGTGGAGAGGGCTGGGCAGCCAGGCTGCTCCCCAGTGCCATCCCGACACTATTTACACCATGAGCTGGTCGAGTCCAGCCACGGCCCGCCGCCCACATGTGCCGCTTCATGTGGAGGGCGAGGCAGGGGTCGCCCTGAAAAGGCCGGTGCCCTGTGTGCTTGCGGTAGTGGCGGGTCAGCTCATCGGAGCGGGCAAATTTCCAGCCACAGCCTTCCCAGGTGCAGTGGTAGGGCTTCTCACCTGCAGAGAAGAGGGGGTGTCAGTGGGCCTGGAGATCCCCATCTTCCCTATGCCTTCACCCCAGTGCTCCCCTGCTCAGCACCCTCTTTTCAGGGGGAATCCCTGCCCACCACCCTTAGGCGAGGGGAACCCTGCTGTGTACTCATCTCCTGCACACCTCTGCCTCACCCACCTTTCCTTTTGTCCCCTATCTTCCTGCCCTTCCCCATGTGCTCCGCTGTCCCATGTGCCCTGCGTGGGGCTTGTCCTCTGGGCACCCCTGCCCCACTTCAAACCACGGGTGCTCCCCTGCCCATCCCTGCTGTGGGGCCACACCATGTGCCCTGTCCCAGCTCTGCTGGGGGGGTCTTACCATACACTCCCAGTCTGTCTCCCCCTTCCATTTGCCCCCCGCTCAGCTGGGGGGCTTTTCCATGTGCGCCCAGGCCCTGCCCCTTCAGGCACCCCTGGGCCCTGAGGCCGGGGCACGGCATCGCAGGGGTGGTCTCACTGTGTGCCTTGGTCCCCGTGTGCCCCTGGCCGGCCCCACCACCGGGGTCCTTCTGAGCACTCCCG
>NW_008825441.1:32144-32844 GCF_000699105.1 Pygoscelis adeliae | reverse complement strand
AGTGGGACAAGCGGTGCCCTGACGCCTTGCCCCACGCTGCGAGCGGGGAGGGGGGCTGTAGATCGCAGAGCTGGGGGTCCCCCGGCACCCTGCCCCGAGTGGGGCAGGAGCAATGGCCGTGTCTCATGCCAGCGCGCGTGGACACGAGCGGGAGCGTGCCGGGGAGGTCTGGTGCAGGGTTACAGCATGCCGACCGGTGAGGCGGGCACAGCGCTCGCCATGGGGGACGCCGAGCGCGTCAGCGAGCAAAGGTGCTGTTGCAACGGGTGCTGGGGAGCTGGGCCGGGGTGGCTGAGCCCCTGTGCCCCCACACCACTCGCTTCATGTAAGAGCGCCTGTGAGGCCGCGTCCCCCCACGCCGGTGCTGTCGGTGAGGCAATCAGCAGCCCAGAGCGCACCAGCTCCCATCTGGCCGCGCGCAGGGTGCGTGTGCGAGCCGAGATAACTGCCCGGCAGACCCTGCCACGGGGCTGGCACCCTGCCTGCATCGCCTCATCTCGCCCCACAGCCCCTGAGGGACGTTTGTCTGCCCTGCCTGGGGACCGGTGCCGTGGCCGAGCCCCCGACTGCCCTGCTGCGGGGGGCACGGGCCAGCTGGCCGACCCTGCCTGCCCCACAGAGCCCCCGGGACAGTGCTGTCCGCCCAAGGGCTTCCCATGGCGGGGGACGTGAGGGGACCGGGTTGTCCCATCACAGGAGA
>NW_008825441.1:16918-32120 GCF_000699105.1 Pygoscelis adeliae | reverse complement strand
CGCCAGTCAGGACGTGGCACAGAGACCCGGGGCGCTGGGCAGGCCTCCCCGGGGGCTCTCTGCCGCCCTGTCCAGCTCGTAGTGAGACCTTCTCCGCTTGGCCCCCATCCAGCCAGTACCAGGAATGGCCCTGCTACTGTTGCACTTGTCAAGAAGCAATGGCCCTTATCTCCTGGAGCCTGTCTCCCTGCTTTCTGGGGCTTTCCATCCCCAGATACCTTTCTAAGAACTGGGGCTGCTGCCTGCGCTATTCAGAAGCAAGGAGTCGATTTAAAAAAAAACAAATATAAACACCAAAGGTGAGGTGCGCGCACACACACGCACATGCTGCTTCTGGATCCAAAGCTACTCTACCAGTTGCTTTCATCACCACGCTTTAATTATAAGGGTGGAGCATTGCAATAAATTATTTCAGTAATCCAGTGGAACAACAACGATTCAAATCTTCCCCCTTTTACCAGGAATCCCTGCCCTGGTTTCCAGAGCACATGCTGGGTTGCTGCCTGGGCCCCGCGTGCCCGGCTGCTGGTGAGGGAGCGGGTTCATTAATGGCACCCAGCGGGTCGAAACACACTGGCTTCCTCAGAAAAAGTCCTTCCTCAGAAAAAGTCACCTCCGAAGTGGCAAAGAAGCATGTGGGCATCACTTGAAATCCCTTTTAGCCTGGCCCTCAGACTAGCTTATTTAAGTCACCGGTTAATCCCATTGTTTGTTTCTTGGCCAAATAATAATTAATAGCAAGACAGTTCCTGCCTCAAACTTTTATAGATAAGTGAGAGCAGATGCCACAGGAGACAAACACTAATTCCACTTGGTTTTCCCCTTTTCCAGGCAGTTTTAGTGTCTGCACCCGTGCAGCGCTGGCTTATTTTAAAAGAGGCATCACCAGCAGATCAGGTTCATTTTTACAGCCAGTATTTCTTGCAAATGTGGGATATTCCCCAGGAAACTCTTACTACCGATGCTATAGTGGGAGGGCTGGCGCAGAGGGGAGCGGCACCACACCAGGCACCACACCAACACAAGCGCTGCCGGCGCTGACCGCACAGGGAGCTGGGGAGGGCAGCATGGGAGGGATTTGCCTGCCGTGAGCCACAGGGTGGGCTCAGGAGGGTCCCCGCTGCAGCCCTGCCAGCCCCTCGGCCGCGGGAGCCTCCTCCAAGCCAAGGGGGAGGCGAGTGGGAGCAGCTGGTGCGCGCACAGCACGCTGTTGACAGAAGCCCATTTAGGAAACGTGGATTATCTCCTGCGCCACTACAGCAGGCTGTAAAGTTGCTGGCATCCAAGGAGATCAAACGGCGGCCCAGTGGGAGAGCAAACAGAGGGTGGGAAGGGCCGCCCACTCAGGTGATGGCCAAAGAGGAAAGGGTTAATGGTTATCCTTGCTCTTGGCACATCTGGCAGCGGAGGAGCGTGCCATGCCCAGCGTGGTGTGCCGGAGGTGGTGCCATCAAGGCGAGAATATCGGAAGCACCATCGCCCGCCCTCCCACCCCCGCCACAGCACCCTCCCCTCAGCACGCAGCACGCGTGGGGCAGGCAGAGGGGCGATGCCCCGCAGCTCTGCTGGATATGGCATCAGTGCCCGGGTTGCCCAGCGGGACCCCCAGTAGACCCAGGGGAGTCCCCTACTGCACGAAACACCAGGGGAGGTTTTTTTCAGGGACTGAAAAACACCCTGTGCTCCATCAGCTGGAGCTGGGGGTCTGGAGGGAACCCAGGGACTCACCTTCAGGGCATCTGTGGTGCCCCTTCTCCGACAGGAACCGTGGAAACCCTCCAACATGGGCCACGGCGTCACAGCCCGGAGAGCTTCTGCTTCTGTGGGAGGCAAAACCTGAGCCCCAAAAGCTCTGCAGAGGACCCCCTAGGGAGGTGCCATGGGGACCCACGCAGCAGGACACCCCGGGCTGCTGTGATGCTCCAGGGTTAAGTCCCTGGGAGCAGAAAGCAGATCTGTCTGGGTTTTACTCTCTGTCCTCCCCTGTGCACGGGGCTGGCCTGCCTGGAGAAGGGTCCAGGAGCCCACAGACCTGCCTGCACGCCCCCAAGCCCCCTTCCCCTCCTGGAAAGAAAAGAGGAACCGAAAATGAAATTAAAGCATAATTCAATCCGGAGCGGGTCCAGAGTAAAGTCATCTGCTCTTATCGTATGCTGGCAGGCTCTTCCCGCTCTGCAACAAACACAATGTTATCAGGGCACAGAGGGCAGATTCGTTTGCACCGGCCGAGCGAGCTGCTGTGTCCGCCCTGCCTGCCCCAGGCCTGGGGAGCACTGGGATGCACGGCCAAGGACTGGGGCTGCCAGGGGCTTGGGGAAGCAGGCAGCGCCCCGGCAGCACCAGCAGGGAGCTCAGCCCCGGGATCGGGTGCTCTGGCTGGGGGCCACATCCAGGCTCCCCGTGCAGCTCTCCGGCCCGGGTAGCCTGGTCAGGTCCCTCCCAGTGAATGTCACTGTGGAGTAAACGCTGCGGAGGGACGGGGCTGTGGAGGGACAGGGCTCGGGGGTGACATCTTTGCCTACAGGAACGTACATGGCCCCATCTCCCACGGGTGCTGCCCAGCTGCCCGCCCAGGGAGGCTGCTGAGCTGGCAGAGCTGGGCTCCCTGACCCCCGGCACAGCGGCACGGCAGCACCGCGGCACCCCCCAGACCCCGCACGCGCTCCCGGCCCCACTGCGCCGCCTGGATCGCATCCTGCTTAAATCTCTGCCTGCTGCCTGGCTGTGCCCCGGCGGCTGCGGGGCCAGTGCAGCCCTCTCCGTCCCTCTTTATATACCCCTGTTATTTTTAACTCTGCCTACGCAAATCCCGAATCCGGAATGAGCAGCGGCCGGGGGCCAAGGGGAAATGGACATGGTGCAAATTTCCTGCCCTTTTTACCTCTCTTCCTCTATAACATACAGCAACGTTTTTCCTCCACTGCTTAACTTTCACTGGTACAGGAAAGCTGAAAGCACTGGGCTCTGCACAGAGCCGCAGGGTCCAGCACCGTGATGGACAGGGTATCCCCCTGCTCGGAGAGGACATCGCACCCGGCGTGGTGCCGAGAGATGTCCCAACCCGTAACGCATGCTGCAGCCTCCATCGGCAGTGCGACGTGCTCAAGGCATCCGGCCAGCCCTCACAGCAAAGGCCTCACGTGTGAACGCGTGCGCTCATGTGCCAGCCCAGGGCCGCATCCTGCCCCCTGGCCCAGCCAGCCCCCCCCCGGCCCCGGCCACAGCAGCCAGGTCTGGACCACGGCCGTGGGAGCCGTTCACTTTGGCTCCCCCCTACAACAGCGCTGGAGAAGACCTGTGCCACCCCAGCAGCTCCAGGGGTAAAAGGAGGAATTGCTGTTTTCTGGTTCCTTGTGAGCAACAGGGAAGGCCAGGAGGAACGCAGGATATTTTTCCCAACATCTCTGATTTAACCTTTAAAAAAAAAAACACGCAGTGCCAGCAGGTTGCACGTGGAGTTTTGCAGTGGGCATCGTGGTACGGCTGCACAGCACAGAGGATGTGCGCATTAGAGCCCTTCTCTTGTGTGTTGGGGATTAATAGCTGTATACCATGTACGAGCAATTCGACTACAAAAGTTTCAAATAATCCAGGTAAAAATCTCCGCCACTCTTTTCCGAGCAGCCTTCATCCCTCCTCCCTGGTGATACTCTAAAGTATTCAGCCTCCAATGAACCTGGACTCTCAGTGGGTGGGGAAAAACTCCCTTGCCCGTGCACAGAGGCAGGGAAAGTGCAGGCACCAAGCCCAGCGCCGGTCAGCCCTGCTCCACACAGGTCCACGCCATTTCCCAGCTGAGAGAAAGCCTGTCTGTCCCCGGAGGCTGGGCACCGGTGTGGCCACCGTACGCAGGGCACTGCCGCCCTGGAGGGAGAATGACTTTCCGACGGGAGCTGTGGCATGGGGCTGAGTGAACGGGCTGTGCCTTGAGTCACTGGCACCCATGGGGACACAGCCCTGGTGTGAGGCAGCGGGGGACAGCTCAGGGGACAGCACGACAAGCAGGGAGCCGGGGAGACGTCCTGCTCTGCGTGGAAGCTGTTTCCCAGGACATCTGATTTTGTTATTCCTCCCATGCAGCTATCCGCCCGCAGCCACCTTGCTGGTGTAAATTACACACCGTAGAGCTTTGCATGGAAAAGCCGCCCTGCCGCCATCCCGCACCCACGGGACACGCGCTGCTATGAAGCCACCCACTCCAGCACAAGACGCCGGCCCCGGCTCGCAGCCGGCCACACACAGATGCCACGGTGCAGTTGCTCGCATGCAGCCCACGAAAGTGCATCCTCCCGCCTGCGACATGCGTGGCAGTGTCCGGCAGGAGCAGCGGCCGCCCCACGTTGGGAGCAAACCCCTTTGCGCTGGCATTACATAAAGCTGCTTCATTCTGCTCCAGGAAGTGGCATTTAATTACCCAGCCTCCCTGGTAGTAAATAGGTTTGCAACACATTACAAAAGGTTGTAGGTTTTTTTTTTTCCCCAACCCTGCTCATGCACTGCGCCGGTGAGCTCATCCCCTGGGAATACCGGCTCCAAAATAGATTCACTCCCTTGTTGGAAATAATCAAATGGGAATCCAAGCTGGCCGAGCCCAAGCCCAATTCCTCCCTTTGTTCTGGGGCTCTGGCAGCGAAGGGGTTCGGAGCGGGGCAACAGGAACTCGCCTTCTTTTTAATTGACCTCTGATGATGAAACAATCAACCAAACAATTTAGAAATGTGCATCCAGTGAGATCATCGGGAAAACTTCTCCGGGAAGGAGCCTGGGGAAAGGAAGGTGGCGGTAATCCACCTGCTCCAGCTGCCTCGGCAGGCCTCACTGCGTGGCACGGCATGGCACGGCACAGCCACCCAGCGCCCCTTGGGTCACCTTGCTGCGGCTTCATGCTGGCAGACTTCTCACCAGGGCCAACACCAGGGAAGGGGGCAGCAGGACCTGCCCCAGCAGGGAGAGCTGAGCAGGGACAGGGGGTAAATGGCACCGCTTCCCATCCACCATGGTGCCAGCGCCACTGGCAGGGTCACAATGTCACCAAGCCCATCCCGGATGCCCCCTGGTCCCAAAGGCAGAGGGGTGGCCAGAGCCACCTGCTCCCATGGGACACCCATCCTCCTTGTTTCCAGCCCCAGCCCATCCTAAGCTGCTGGGTGCCCATTTATCCCATGTCAGCACCGAGCGGCAGTGCTGCCCATCCCGTCCCCAGCTACCCCAGCCCCACTGCTGCCGCCCCGATGGGCATTTCTAGGACAGGACCTGCTATTCCAGGATGCTGCAGAGGGAAAGCCCTCCTGCTCCCATGAGGGCTGCCTCCCTGGGGATTTCCATCCCTGGCACCCTTTCCCCAGCTTTTTGCAGCCCAGCGGGAGGGCAGCCACCCGGGAAGGGCTGGCACAGCTCCCTGGCCCTGGTTGCACCACCAGGGCTGCCCCGGCTTCCCCAGCCCAGGCGAGAGCAGGCTCCGGCTTGGCATGTGGCAGGGGCTAATTTTGGCCCAAAGGGTTTCCCTTCAGCAGACTCTACCGCCAGCGTGGTTTTGAAGACAATCTTAGCCAGAGTCTTCCTTCCTCAGTTGCCAGCGACCCGGAGCCAGGCTGGTGTGTTTGTGTTGTGTGTGCAAGTGTGTGTGTATCTCCAAACCGCAACAAATATTTCATATTCGTTTTCTTTCTTTCCCTTTTTTTTCCCCCCCTCCGAGCCCTTGGCTGTGGTATTTAAATAGTAGGTGTGGTCCCGGCGCTGCATGCCAAAACCAACACCAGCTCCGGAGCAGATAACCCTGCGAGCAAACGCAGCAGCAAAACCACGCGAGCTGCCAGGAGAGCTGCGCTGGGACGGGCAGCAACAAATATTTCATATTCGTTTTCTTTCTTTCCCTTTTTTTTCCCCCCCTCCGAGCCCTTGGCTGTGGTATTTAAATAGTAGGTGTGGTCCCGGCGCTGCATGCCAAAACCAACACCAGCTCCGGAGCAGATAACCCTGCGAGCAAACGCAGCAGCAAAACCACGCGAGCTGCCAGGAGAGCTGCGCTGGGACGGGCAGCGTTGCCGGGTATGGCCACGGCACGGCCCCGCACGTGCAGCCAGGAGCTGTTTGGGATGGACCAGGATGGTCTTCAGAATTTTTTTAAGTCAAGACAAAACGTTTTGCTTTATTGTCTATTTTCCATGTTATAAACAATCAAAAGGATTTTTTATTAAAAACACTACTTTTCTCCCAAAATAGTAGAGTGTGAGCAAGTGGGAGGACAAGTCCCTCCAGTGTTTTAAGAGCAGCTCGCAAAGAAACTTTCGTACGCCCTGATGTTTTTCTCATCCAAGCCAAAAGCCCTGAAACATGGTGAACGTCATGTATTTCAGCATGAGTCACTCAGAGAGAACCGGCTGCTTCACCTACCCTGGCAGTGCTGGCAGTGCCGGCGTGCACCCGGGACAGTGTGGACAGAGGGGATGGAGGGGACCTCTGGGTGCTCTTGGTCCAAGGATGGACAGAGACAAATCCGGGCAGGCGGGAGAGGGATGAAGAAAGATCGCTGCAGACCCAGAGCCCAAATCCTGCCCTCCCTTTCACTGGGGCTGCAGCCATTTCTGGGGATGGAGAGGGGTTGCCTCGGAGCACCCGTCAAGCTTTGAAGCTTCGTGGCATGAGCATAATCCCCAGGAAGCTCGCAAGCTCATCCACAGGTGAACGTGCACACGCGTGTGCAGCGCTGGCGGTGCTGCATCCAGTCGAGTGGGAGCTACAGCACCCCGGGCTCCGGCAGAGCCTGTGCCTGGCTACTGGTGTCCCCCAGGGCAGCACCCGCATCTGAAAAGACAGAGGAAGATCCTTGTTGCGGCCTTCGATCCCCAAGCACCCTGTGGGGCTGGCAGGGCAGCAGGTTCCGTGGAGGGTAGGTTCTCGCAAGGTTTTGCTCCCAAGGGGACCTGGTGGCCATTTGCAAGCGGTGGGATAGCGGGGCAGTCCCCCAGGGGAGGGATTAGGGAGAAGCCTGGGCTTTCCCAGCCCCAGCGTGCACACCCTGCTCTCCTCTGCACTCCCTGGGTGGTCCTGATGTAGCAACCCCGGTTCGCTCCTGCTCTAAGCCGGTGCCCTGCGGGAAGCAGGCAGAAGGGGTACTGTTGGTCCCACGAGTGTTGTCCCAAAGCAGAGGCCACAGCCCTGGGCTGAAGGGTCCCTGGGACCCCCAGCTTCTGGGGGCGATGCCAGGAGACAGGGATGCTCCTCTCCACCTGCTCCAGGGCACCGTGCTGCTGGGGCTGGAGTCCAGCAGCCTGCCCAAAGGGTGCCCGGGGAGAAGTGTCCCTTGGCCGGACAGTGCCCAGAGGTGGCCGCAGGCTGCTTGTCCCCGAGCTGGGCTGGTGCACAGCCACGGCCGGGCGTGTGGCAGGAGCAGCCAGCGCACCCCTCCCTGCCTCCCGGCGCCACAGCAGCTGTGGCACTGGAGCAGAGCCGGCCAGGCATGCAGCACTTCACCAGCAGCACAAGGTGCACAGCGGGGCCGGGATCCACCTAACCCGTGGCAGAGTAGGAGGGTCCTTGGCAGACAAGGTGCTATTTTAAAATCCACAGCCAAGCCAGCTCCCTGCCCGACCTCGGCACGTGCTCTGGCTACAGGCAAACAGCCCCGAGCCCAAACCCAACCTCCAGTGGCCTCCATTTTCCCCAGCTCCATCTTCCCTGCCGCACCTCGCTCCTGCTCTGCCACTACCTCCCACGTGCCGGTGAGGGGTTCGGCGCAGCCGCGGTGTCCCGTGGCTCCCTGGGGACTGCTCAGCCCCGCTGGCACATGTCCCAGTGCGGAAAGGAAAATAAGGTTCGGATGTCACCTCCCCAGTCAGGAGAGGAAAAATCTTTCCAACAAAACACGCTTTTAATACCTCACTGAGCATAGCCAGTGTTGGAGTCCCTAGCCCCCCGGATTCCTGGCCAAACAGGGAATTTTCCACCTACATCAAAGCAGAGCCATGCGGTTTTGCAGGGACGGACACGGAGGCCGTGCCCTGCACACCTGCCCGCCCGCCTCCTTGTTTTGGAAAGCGGTGGTGACCGTGAACAAGTGACCACACAGGACCCCGAGGTCCCCTGCTCCCCACCATGCCAGTTCAGCCCCTCCTGCTTCCCTGGCACCCTATGCGCTGTGGGATACAGGGGACCCAGGGGACTTTCCCAAGGTGGATGGCCCTAAAGCCGTCTCCCCTCACAGAGATGTGGGATGAATGAGACCTGACTGAACTCGTGGCACATGTGAAGGCCAGGAGGCTGCTGGAGAGGGGTCCATGGCACAGCCATGCCCATGTCATGGGGAGGGCAGAGTCTGGGGGAGGGAGAGGGTATCTTTGGGGGGTTGGAGCTGCAAGACCACCCTGGCCCCACTCCTGTCCTTCATGCATGGCCCCACACCTCTCTTGCTCTGGGCCTGAGGCTGCTGGGGGGCAAGGGGAGTTTCTACAGGTCTGCAGTCAGGCTCTGTGGGGCTGTGGAGCTCTCCATGGAGCTGGGGGGCTCTGTGGGGCTGTTTTTTGGGCTGGCCCCAGGGCAGTGGGCAAGAGACCACACAGGGCGGAACCCAGCCCCACATCCCAAGCACTCTCCACACCAAGCCCTCTGTGGACCCTGCCCTCACAGGCTTACAGCCCAGGGGTGGGGGTAAGGAGCTGTGGGGCGGTGGACAGTGCCCCACCACCACCCTGCCTGAGGGAGAGCCTGCAGCAGCTTAGGGGACAGGTATGGAGTGGGGTGGCACAAGGTGCCCCGGGGGCAGTAGAGCAAGGCTGGGATGGTGCTCGAGAAGGAGGAAAGCCTTCCTCGCTGCCCCGGGGGGTTGGGGGCTGCCACATCCCAGCGGGGACGGTGGCCCGGCCTCGCTCCAAGCACTTGGGTGGATTTAGGGATCCAGGATGCTCCTGAAGTGACTCAAATCCGGGGTTGACCCAGTGAGTCTGCTCCAGCTCACCTGGTACAAATGGGGCCACAACAGGCATAGGGGCTCCAGGCATGCCAGGACTCGGGGGACACCAGGGTCTCTGGCCATGCCTGGTCACCTCCCGTGGACCACCCCTGCCCTGGGTGGGGGATTGCCTCCCCCAGCCCCTCTGGGTTCGGGTTTGGTGGATGCATCTCCCCATTAGCCCAATCTGATGCACTTCAAAGCTGGGAGCAGAGCCCAGCTCCAGGCCCTGGGGCAGGAGCCGCCTGCCCTGGGGACATTAGTGGCAGGCAGGGGGACACACGGGCAGCCCCGGCTGGTGGTGGGGATGGTGGGAGATTCCTCCGGGAATCTGTACTTCCCATAAAGGGGCTGGTTCCCGGAAGGCATTGAGGCTGCGATGCCCCACACCTGAGGCATCAATGGGACCATTACGGGGCCACTCAAGCCAGCTGGGAACGTTTTTGTCTCCAGTCAGGTCTGCTTCCACCCGACGGTGATTTTGGGATTCTTCTCCCTTCCAAGTCCACAATTGCAGGGTCATTTGCATCTAAAATGGGAGCTGGGCCATTTAGCAGCTTGTCTGCTCCTGATAGCCGGGGCTGGGTGCCTGCCCGGGCACTAAACCCGCTAATGCAATCAGCGGAGCCGGAGGCTTCTGCATATCAAAGGTCCCGGGCTCTCTTATAGCAGCCTCCCAGCCACAAACCTCCCCTCCACCACCTTTCATCACTGCCAGGGTGGCTGTCACCCCGCTCCTGGGAGCCCCCGACTGTGTGGGAAGCCCAAGGAACAGGGATGGAGAAGGGCCACCAGTCCTCCTGGGTGCCAGGATGGGGACACTGCTGCAGCCTTGCCTGCACCCTTCTCCGGCACCCCGCTGCTGAGGTTTCCTTCCCCATAGGGCTGCATGGAGGAGATTTTGTCCCCATGCAGGTCATGGAGGAACGTGGCTGTGGACAGGCTGAGGAGGGAGCTGCAGCCCCCGCTGCCCATCCGGGGGGGACGTGGGACCAGCACGGGGCAGGAGCACCCACAAACACCCTGACTCACATGCAGGGTTACTAACAACATCCGAAAGGAAACTGGCTGGGGCAGCCCTGGCCCACATTCCCTCTGCCAGGGAGTGGCACTGTCCTAATCCTGCTATGAAGCGTCCCTAGGGAAAGGACCAGCGGCCCTGGTGCCACATACCGGTAGGGAGAGCGCCGCTCGGCATCTGCCTAACGGGGTGCCAGGCACTGGAGGCTGGGCTGGGTGGGACAGCCAGCACCCCGGGGTGGCCTGGCTGTGGCTGCTGCATCCCCCAAGGCGTGCTTGTAGATCGACCAGTGTTTCCTCCTCTTGGGAAAATGCTTTCCTCCCTGCTCATCCTCTCTGGACCCCCCAGGGCTCCCCCCAAGCACCTTCCCTGAGTGTGGAGAGGACACTGCCCCATGGCCCAAGGTGGCATCAGGCTGCACCTGCAAGCAGGGCAGACCTGAGCCATGTCCACATCCAGAGGGATGTGCTGGGTGCTCCCACACCGCAGGCTTGGTGACCCTATGCCTCCTGCTCATGAGGACCCCAGAGCCCCCTTGGGTCACTGCATAATCCTCACCGTAGGCAGCTGCTGGAGACCAAGCCCTGCCTGGATGAGCTCTCCCAGTGTCCATGTACAGCCGTGTCCCAGGTCTGCTGGAGGGACAGCACGGTGCTCCTGGAGGGACACGAGGACACCTATGTGGTGGCACAGGAGTGCTGCCTGTGCTGGCTCGGCGCCGTCCGGGGCGCTGGCCCATGGCTCCCAGCCGGCAGTCGCCTCTCACGGCAAACACAGCTGCTTCCCCATCCTTCTCCACACCCCGCTGGTGGTGCCAGCGTTGGTGCCAGCGACTGTTGCCATACAGTGCTGATGTGTACACAGCACCTGGATAGGCACAGCGCAGCAGGAGTGCTTGCACCGGGGAGATCCAGCACCCCCCAACCATTTGCACCCTTTTGCAAGGAGCAGGATGCGGGACATCAGGTGCCTGGACAAGGGACGGGGCACCACCACTGCCTGCCCCATGCCTGATCTGGCCTGCTGGAGATGGGGACTGGCTCTTGGCATGGCCTTCCCCCGCGTGCTGGGGAAGGAGCCCTTGGGGCAGGGAAGCAGGTTTTGCCATGCCTGCCAGTTGCTCAGTGCTGCCCAGTGCAACCGGGGAGCACAGTGGGATGCCGGTCGGCTGCAGCGGTCCCCACCCTGGCAGGGAAAGCTGGCGGTGACTCACTGCCCTCGCCGGCCCTGCCTGCTGGGCAACTCTTCCCGCACCCTGTCCTTGCCTCCTGCCAGCCCCTGTGCCTTCCCTGTGGCACCAGCCACTGGCCCAGATCCTGCAGGGCGCTGGGAGGATGCTGGCGGGGATGACTGCCACGTGTGGAGGACGTCCCCTGGGCATGGGGATGGATGGACCCCACGCTCCATGGCAAAGGCTGCACCAGTCCTGCAGCTGGGCAGCTGGGCATCCCTTGTCACCCTGCTCCTGTGCCCTGGCTTGGTGGTGCCAGATCCAGAATAGGAGACAGAAGAAAGTCATCCCCCACCCCTTTTTCCCCCCTTTCTCCCCCTCTGGGGGCAATACGCATCCAACCCCTCCCGCAGGGTCCTTCCATTCCATTGCTCCTGGACGGTGCATGGGGCAGGGAGAGAGGGAGCCCTTTTGGGGCTGTCCTTGTCCCCAGAGCAGCACCTGGGGCCGAGCCGAGCCCTGTGCAGCCAACATCTTGCCCGGCCACCCTGGGGCTCGCAGGGGTGTGTGCACCCCGGAGGAAGGATGCAGACAGTGTGTGCGCACATCCAGGGAGGATGGAAAGTCACGTCAGGATGCGTGCAGGTGGTCAGCCCCCATCTTGGGAAGGGGCCTCTGGATCAAGGGGGCAGGTAGGGATGAGGGCAGCAGGCAGGAGGTGGGGAGGGGACTGTCTTTGGAAACCTCCCCAGGGGGTTTCGCAGGGGTTAGCTCCTCTGTGTGACTGCTGCAGCAAGCAGTGGTCTGTCTCAGTGCAGCTGTGTCTTGCAGCATGCAATATGCTCTGGTCTTGCCACGTCCGGGGTGGTAGCAAGCCCAAGAGCAGCCCCTGACTGCGCGTGGGGCCCGGACCCCTGTGCTGATGGCAGCAGGGAGGACATGGGATGGGGAGATTTATGCCCAGGGTCTGGCAGCAGGCAGGCTTGGGGCTGGCAGAGCAGGGGCCAAGCCCTGCCTGCCCCAGCCATCCCGCACCAGTCCCGTGGGCACCTGAGCTCCAGGGGACCTGCACCAGCTCCCAGCTGGCACCCCCAGGCTGCAGGAGCGCAGCCGTGGATGCACAGATGCTTTGCTGCTCCCTGTGCTCCCACGGCTAAAGATGGGTCGCGTGAATCAGCGCACGGAGCCAAGGACCCCAAAAACAGTGCTCCGGAGGGGTGCGGGGCACAGCACAGGTGGTGGCAGGGAGCTGCAGAAGTTGGGGTTAGTGGGGGGGGGTTTGTGCAGGCAGGCCCTGGCAGTCGGCCCCCGACTCTGCTCGGTGGTGGTGCTGGTGGGCTTGGCTGGTGGTTTGCATTTTTGGGGCTTTCCCTGCAGCTCGGCTCCATCCTGGGGGCTGGGTACAGTGAGGGGCAGAGCAGAGGGATCAAAGGGGCGGGGGAGAGGAGCAGCTCGTGAGTTGTGGGTCATTATCTGTTATTAACATCTGTAATCTCCCGGAGAGCAAACTGAGATTTACAGCCTGTTATTAGGCTATTACTCAACCTGTTGTGCAACAGCTCAATTAAAAAAAAAACTGAATGTGATTAATAGCCCGCTAATAAGGGGGAAATCTCTCCTATTTAATTCAAACAGCCTCTGCCTGGGCACTCCAGGAAGGTGCTCTCAGCCCACTATGCCACACTGGCTGCTGGGCTCCTCCTGGGATCCCCCTGGGACCCCCCATGCCACAGGACACCGGTGCTGGATGGGGGCCCTGGGGGGCAGCGGGTGCTGCTCCCCCGCATCAGGTTTGGGCTCCGGGGTCCCGAAGGCATCGGGATGCAATCGCCGCCTCCTCCCAGCGCTGGCTCTGCGCGAAGGGGGGTCCCAGCTGGTCCCTGGCCATCCCCTGTGGTCACCCTCTGGAAGAGGTGGAAACTCTGAGTCAGCTGCAGTTCTTATCCGAGCATCTCACCTTTTGTTTGGTGGTGACTCGCACCTGACTCACTTTGACCCCACAGCTTCCTGCCCTCCTGCCTTTCACTGCCCGTGCTCCGGAGGATGCCCTCTGCCCCCAGACGTCCCTACGCCGGCTACAGCTTCACCTCTTGGCTCTCACCCCCTTTTCCAAGCATCCGAACCAGTCCTGCCTGTAAACACCTCCCTGGCCTCGAGACCACCGCACTGGGAGTGCTCCGTGGTTCCTGAACCCCTCTGCCCCTGGCTCTTCGCCTTTTTAAGTCATCCCTTGGTAGGACAAGGACAAGCAGGCAAGTGTCACATGGTTGTTTCCCCAAAAGCAAATCTCTGGACACTATTTTCATCCCACCTGAACCCCAAGTACCTGTCCCTGGTCCAGGAGGGGGTAGAAGTCATGGGTGGAAGAGAAGATGCCAACAACCCCCTTACGCTTTGCAGCCTGGATTCGGCCTCTGCCACACATTCTGTCAATGGCCTCACTCAGCCAGCTTTTGACCCAGTGACTGAACACCGTGGTTAATGGGATTGCAGCCGGCCCCATTCCTGCCCCTGCTGCCAGCCTGAGTCCTGCATGCGCTTCCAGGATGCTCCAGGAAGGCCGCCAGCTGGGACCCACCTCTCTGCAGCCTTTCCCTCTCCCTGCGGCATTAAATCCCTCGGATGCTTCCCTTTGGACACATGCTGGCCCTGCCCGGAGGGACGCGCAAGCTCTGCCCCAGGTGGAGAGCGTGGGTGCCTGGGAGCTGCTGCTGTCTGCTTCTGCGGGGTCTTCTCCATCCCTGGTTGAAGGCAACATCACCTGCAAATGCTGGTGCTCCAGGTCTTGCCAGCAATAGCCAGTCTCCAGGGCCATCCTCTGCCTGTCCTGGAGCGGTTGGAGGCACCTGGGATTGGAGAAGCAACTCGTGCCATCTCCAAATAACACCTTGAGAGGACTGGGGGGTCCCTGGGCAGCTTCCTCCAGCAGCATAAGGTCTGTTTGGGAGCAAACACACCTGGGGAGGCTGGGGCTGGGCTGGGGGGCCTGGAGGGCAGTGGGGGCACAGACAGCATCCATGGACACCGGGGCAGTGGCATGTCACAGTGGGACACACAAGCCTGGAGCTGGGGTCCCCACTTCCCACACCCCATCACCCTGCAAGCTCAGGCAGCTTTTCTTCACACTGCCCAGCCGCTGGCGATCACCGGTGGAGCTGCCACCTGCCACCATCACCCAGCGCAGGGCTGTGGCAGGCAGGGGCTGAGCCTGTGGCCCCTGGGCTCCCAAAAGCATCCTGGCCAGCTGCCACTGACAGCTGGGCAGGCGGCCGCACCATGCCAGCCTGCCACATGGTTGCTCAATGCTGCAGAGGAGGGCAAGCTGAACCCGTCCTGGCGACCCCCACACTTAATTAGGGCCTTCGCGGTGCCTCGTCAGCAGGGCGCACTCGCTGCCCCGGCCGAGCGTCGCTGCGCACAGCACGGTGCACGCGGCGCTGGAGCCTGGCTGTGCTGGCAGGCCTGGCCCTGCCTGCATCTCACGTGGCATGGCGGCCGAGCTGCATTTTCCACATTCCTCCCAGCTCTGAGTCACCAGCACCTCCGCTGCCAAAACCGTACCCGCACCCGGCCATGCCGGCAGCCTGTGCCAGCTCCAGCAGCCACGCATGGCTCTGTGCAAAGCGATGGGCACCTGTCCCTGTGTGGACCCTCCAGGGTGCGCTCTCCTGCCCCGGGGCTGGGTTTCCCACCCTGGACCCCAGCAGTGCAGGGCAAACGCTCCTGCCCTGCCCTGGGAAAGCTTTGATGCTGGGGGTCCTGCACCCCGCAGGG
The DNA here is from genome assembly GCF_000699105.1 of Pygoscelis adeliae. Lineage (NCBI taxonomy): Eukaryota > Metazoa > Chordata > Aves > Sphenisciformes > Spheniscidae > Pygoscelis > Pygoscelis adeliae. The sequence continues at coordinate 17,207 of NW_008825441.1, read as the reverse complement.
AGCCACAGAGCACCCACCCTTGTCCCCTTTGCCCCAAGCAGCCTGGGGAAGGGGTTTGCATCCTCTGCCACCGCTCCAGGCCACAGCAACCCAGCTCTGGGCACTGCACGCAGCCTTGCTAACCCCCTGCCACCTCCTGCCCCAGCTCGCTGTGGTGCGAGTCTTTGAAAGAGTGCAGTGGTGCTGCCAGCAACCTCACCCTGCCGGCAGCCAGCCCACCCTGCCCCGGCCCCTGCTCGTGGCCACCTGCACTGCCCCATGTCCCCATCCAGGCATGCCAGGACTGTCA
>NW_008825441.1:14988-16386 GCF_000699105.1 Pygoscelis adeliae | reverse complement strand
TGTGACCCCCCCCAGCATGACAGCAACTCCCACCCCGGCTGCCCTCCCACAGGACTGTGGGCTCATGCCAGTGCCGATGTGTGTGGTGGCTTTGCCAGGCCATGGCCGAGCCCAGGGCAGCGTGTCCGCGTGGGTGGAGGCCGCATGGGTGGAGGACGAGTCCAGGCAGCCGGCATGCCACAGCACCTCACCAGCCCCACACTGGGACAACCCCAGGAGGAGCAGCTGGGTGGGGGTTGGTGTGCATGGGGGACATACAAGAGTGTGGAGACGTGCGGTCTGGGGGTGTCCGTGGAAGTGTGCCATGTGTCCGTGTCCCCATGCGACGTGCAGGCACATGCGAGACCGAACTGAGCCGTGGGACAGGGGGATGAGTGGGGTGATGGGGTGTGTGGGCACGTGGGGGGTTTGCATGGGTGATGGGTGTGCACGTGGGGCATGGGGGGCGGAATCCATGGCGTGGGGTCTGGGTGGGCCGTGCATGGATGTGGTGGGTGTGCATGGTGTGTATGCGACGTATGCCTGTGTGTAGGGCACATACATACGTGTGCAGGGTGTGCAAACCTGTCAGGTGTGCACATGCATTCAGATGGGGGCATTTGCAGAGGTGCATGTGTCTATGGGGGATGCTGATGTATGCACAGCGTGTTTGGGGGTCCGTGTGTGTGGGAGGCCTGTGCACGTGTATGGGACATGCGGGGATGTGCACAGCACCTGCCGGGGGGGAACAGTGCGGGGGCATACGTGTATACACAGGGGTGCGCACTGCAAGGTGCACGTGGTGTCAGGGTGTGTGTCTGTCCACCTGCGTCACATGCATATACGTGCAAGTGTCCCCGGTAGCAGTTCCCAGCGTGCAGCGGTGTGCTGGTGAGCACCGCCGGCTCACTCAGCAGCAGGTTGGCGAGCTCTCATGTGAGCAGGTGGCTGAGGAGCAGCCCTGAGCCCTTCCTGGTGCCTCTCCCTGAAGCGGTGTCTCCAAGCTGTGACACAGGGGCCAGGCTGTCTCTTTCCGGCTGTTTCCCAGCCTGTCAGGCCAGTCATGTCGGGTCTTGCCGCGATTTCCCGGATAGCTGCTTGGCACCTGCCTCTTCCCCATCCGGATGGGCAAGTTCCTGGAGCACCAAGCTGGGGCAACGCATCGCCCTGGCCCCTGCCCTGCCTCCCCGGCTCCATGCCCCAGCTCTGGCCTCCTGCCCTGGTGCTGGCTGGCTCCCTGCGGTGCCACAGCCACCCTGCCTGGGTGACGCTGGGAGGGCGGTGAGGGAACGGGGCTGCGAGCGCTGGCTGTGGGCAGGCACTGAATCACGCTGAGGACGGGAGGTGCGGGGAGAAACCTGCCGCCTCTCTGCCGGGCGGTTGGGGCGGCCAGACTGGCTGGGGGAGGCAGGGGGCGGG
>NW_008825441.1:13546-14554 GCF_000699105.1 Pygoscelis adeliae | reverse complement strand
CCACCCCTGCCATGCCAAGCCCTGCCATGCCGAGCCCTGCCATGCCTCGCTGTCCCCGCAGCCTGCCCAGGGCAAGTCAGGCTGTGCCACCACTCCTGCCCCAGCAGCAGGACAGCTCACGTGCCCACTTGCCCACCCCTCCTTCTGCACATGCGGAAACCGAGGCAGAGAGCATGGCGGAAGAGATTTGCTGGGTGAAGCCCCGGAGAAGCCATGGGCACCAAGCCAACAGCCCTGCCCAGCCCTGCGCAGTCCCAGAGCATCCTTCAGGGAGAGCTGGAGTGGGGGGCTTGGGTACCGTGGCGATGCCAGACCCATTTCAGGGTCCCCAGCAGCCAGGGGACTGTCCTGGGGACATCCCCCTGCAGGCCATGCTATGCTGTGCCTCCATGCCCTACTCCTGGCCATGCCGGGCAGGACGCAGGCTCTTGGCCAGGGCAGGGGAGGTGCAGGCCCCCGGGCACCCCCACCTGATCCGTTTATTCCCACAACCAGTGATTAGCATTGCTGCCGGGATCTGTAATTACCCAGAACTCTCCCTGCCTGGAGCAGGAGCTGCCTGGGAAGAGCAGGGGCAGCCAGGGTCCCAGTGGAGCAATCACCTGGCAGGGAGACAAGGGACCCCTGGGCTAGAAGCCCCCCCCGGTACCCTCACCAGACCCAGGGGCTGCATCCCCACTGGAGGGACGGAAGGACTCCCGTCATCCCAAGCCTTTCCGGGAGCCCTGTGGATGTGGTGTCCTGGCAGCTGCTGTGCAGGGTGTTGGGTGCGAGGGCAGGAGGTAAGTGATGGGGGCACTGCTGGGGCAGCCCGTGGGATGGAGGAGTGGGGCTGGCCAGCCCCACTGCTGAGTCAGGGTCTCCTCCCTGAGCAAGCACGGCCAGATCCTGGCTGGTGGAGGAGGGATAGAGCCCAGCGATGCCCGGAGGCTGGGCCCTTGAGCTCGCTCTCCATCCCTAATAACTTCCCTCCCATCCCTGCCATTGCCTTCTGATTAATGAGCCCCA
>NW_008825441.1:9231-13283 GCF_000699105.1 Pygoscelis adeliae | reverse complement strand
CCAGCCCCGGCGCAGCGTGCGCAGTCCTCTTCCCGGCCCGGCCCCCCTCCCCTGGCGGTCCCCGTGTCACCCCGCCGTCCTGCCCCGCACAAACATTCCCACACTCCCAGCCATAGTAAGTATTGTTGCAGGGCAAAGAGGGAATCAGCGCCACGAGTGTACCAGGGAGTGGGGTGGGGGAGTTGGGGCGGCCATGTTGGGGAGACCCAAGAGTCGCCATGGTCCCCACAGGGCAGCAGGGTGGGGGTGCAGGGACAGGGGGCAGCGAGGTGGAGGTGCAGTGATGAGGTCATGGCAAGTGCCAGGCTGCACCCCAGAGTGGGTATTTGGGGGGCAGCTCTGTCCATCGCAGCCAGTGGCAATTGCATGGCAGGGCCAGGGCCTGCCATGGTGTAAAGCAGCAAGCGCATTGCCCTGGATGGGACAGCAGCAATTTGCACTGCTGGAGGAACCTACTCCTGGGCACAAGAGGGTGGCAGAGCCTGGCACACCTGCACACAGATGTGCACAGGGCTGTGCATGCCTGGCACACACAGGGACATGCAGAGCATGGGCCGATCCCCTGCAGCAGCATCTGGGTGGCATCTGCAGCCCCTGCCCTGGCTCCAGTGCCAGCAGATCGCAGCGGTGTCTAGGACAAGGGTGCTGGACACCAGTGCCCCAACAAGCCCACGTTGTCCCCCACGTTGGCCTGCCGGGACCCCCACCCTGTGAGCGATGCTCGCCCCAGGCCAGGACAGGTAGAGCAGGATCCCTGCCCCAGCCTGTCATTTCAGCTTTAATTGGATCTCCTGCTGTTCCCCTTCATCAGGGCTGAATGAGGGGCTGGCTAAAGAGGGGAGTGTGATTAGCGGGGCAGGGGACTGGCTCTGGGCACAGGGAGGCTTCCCTGGGCTGGGTAATGACAGGCTTTTGTCCTCTCTGCTCCTGCCCCCGACAGAGGCAGGTGGATGAGGATGCCCCAGGCAAAGAGTGGGTACCAAAGGGCTGAACGCAGCACGTCCCAGCCATTCCCACCCTCCCGCAGTGCTGCGCTAAGGGGATACCTCAGCTGCAGGAGCCTGGCCAGGGACCCAGGAGTCCTGGCTCCAGCTCTGCTGCCCAGCCCCAGTGTGTCAGCTGGGGGGGACATCCCCAGCACTCTCACCCCCAGGCCTGGGGATCCTGGTCCCAGCTGGGAAACCCATCCAGCCGTCATGTCCTGCCTTGGGACACCATGTTTCAGGTGGCCAGGATGTACCCAGCAAGGGACGGATGTCTGGACAGCAGGCTCCAGCCTGTCTGGCCCCTGCATCAGCCCCGGGCCAGAGCAGCATGGGGTGCAGAGATGAATGGGGCCAGTTGCCCCCCATGCTGCTCACCCATGCAGGGGCCAGCATGGGGGCACACATCAGCCGGCACTGTTGGGACACCTATTCAAGCCCATGGCTGCTGGGACCCAGGTACGGGGTCTGGCTCTGCATGGGCTGAGCTGGATGCTGTACCTGGGAGCAGCCAGGCAGAGCAGGGAGAGGAGCAGGACTGGCTCCCACCCTGCTGTGGGTGCTGAGGGTGCTGAGGGTGCTCTCAGGCCTTTGGAGACAGAGGTGCAGGTCCCCACTTTAGCCAAGCTCACACGGCCAGTGCTCAGACACACTTTAGCCCTGCCAGGGTCCTGTACCCTGTGAGGCTGCAAGGACATGCGGAGCCCAGGCTGGACACAGGGTGTGCACAGGCAGGACCCTGCGGTGGGACCCTGGTGCACCCAGGACACCAGGAGGGCACCGTGCCTGCAGCCTGGCAAGCAGGCGGGTGGAGAGGCAGATGGATCGTGTGCGACGGGCTGGGGATAATTCATGCTCCTGAGGAGAGAAATCCTCCACCTGGAAAGGAATCTGCTCACCTCCGCCCTCAGCCCAGGAGGCTGCAGGGCCCGGAGGGGCAGGGAGGGGTGTGCAGATGGGCTGCTGTGCCGTGAGCCTGTGCAGGCAGGGCAGGCAGCCCCCCTTGCTGGGGCAGGGCACTCACAGTGCCACTGTACCTGACTGGAACCCTTCTGCCCCATGGACGCGAGTCTGGACGCACCAGTGGGATGCTGGGGAGGAAGCCGGCGTCAGTGCCAGCTGCTTGCCCACCCTGCAGCTGCACATGCACACCCGCCACGGCCAGCACGGTCCCTATGCCGGGGGCACATGCTGGGGTGAGCTGGAGGGCACTTCCTGATCCTCATGGCCACCAGCAGCTCCCGTCCCTGCATATGGGTGGGAGGGTGACCCAGGCGGGGCGTGGAGAGATGCCCCAGCAAGGTGCGGTACATGCACAGCTGTGGGAAAAGGCTGTGCCAAGCAGTGCCGAGAGGGCTGGGAGCCGGAGCTGCTCGAGGGCTCATGGGGATGGTATAGCCTGCGTGCCCCAGCCCATCACCGCTGCGTTAGGGAAGCCGGCTGCGTGGCAGGCCCTGGCATGAAGAAGCGTCTTTGCTGAACACCTCTCTTGTCTTAGCATCTCCCAGGGGATGCAGCGTGTTCCCCTCGGGTGTCCTGGCCCTGGGGCTGCCAAGTGTGTGCAGACACGTGTGTGCATGTACACATATGTATGAACATGAGCGTATCGACTGTGCACGTGACATATCTTCAGTCGGGGCTAATTAGGTAGTGAGCTAATCAGCAAGCAACCTTCCTCCATTGGCTTTCTGGGGACAGCAAAGGAGACAAGCGAGGATCAGTGGGGACACATGTCACCCCCCAGCATCCCTCTCAGCCTCACACCAGGGTCAGGGATAGATGTCTCCTGGGGGGAGCCAGGGGGGCTTTACCCATCTTCAGCCAGGTACCCCCATCCTTGTCCCCCGGTCCCCAGCTCCCTGCCTCCCTTGGGAACAGACTGAGTTCCTGAGGACAATGGGCCGGCAAGGGTGCTGGAGCAGGCTGACACTGAGCCTGGCCCCATGCAGCTCCGTGACCTCAGCTTCCCAGGGTGCATGGACACACCGGGGGGCACGGGGACACCCCACTGAGCCGAGGGCAAGCATCTCCATGCCAGGCAGCCTGCCTGCAGCAGGCAGGACTGTGGTGGTGTGCGCAGTCCTCTTCCCGGCACGGCCGCCCTCCCCTGGCGGTCCCCGCGTCACCCCGCCGTCCTGCCCCACACAAACATTCCCGCACTCCCGGCCATAGTAAATATTGTTGCAGGGCAAACAGTGAATCAGCCCCCTTTGTTCGAGTGCTGCTGGCAGCCCCGGCTTGTTCCTCCAGTTGTGTACCCTGGAGCTACTCATTAACCCCGGGGTTGCAGATGGTGAAGAGGACAGATCCGAGCCAGCCAGGAACAGTTTGCCAGTGCTGGGGACGGGCTCCAGGCAAATTCTGGTGACCTTTTACCAGGTGCCGACGTGCCAGAGGTTTTCCCTCACACCTCTGCAAGGTGTGGCCAACCTGCTGTCTGCCCAGCATGCCCGCAGCTCCATGGCCCCACCACAGCACAGCATAGCACAGCTCGGTAGGGCTTTGCTCAAGGCAGCATCCCCATCAGAGCAGCCCCCCCCCTGCAGCTCAGCCCATGCTCCTGGCACAGCTATGGGTCACAGAGGAGCTGCTGACTCTTGCAGAGGGATGCTCCAGCCCCTGTGTGCAGCAGGAGGGTTGGAGAGGCCCCACGCTGGGAGCCATGTGGCAGAGGGCTGTGCCGCATGGCTCAGGCAGGTTGGTTAGGACTGGGTGGAAGCGAGCAGTGGGAGGCCCTGAGAGGTGCAGGGTGCAGGACAGGGGCTTGAAATGGACAGTCCAGCAAGGACTGGGAGGAACTGGCCAAAAGCCTGGCCCAGGGTACAGAGATAGGGGCAGATGGAGGCACAGCTGCTGCTCTGGCCTTGATGCCATCCCATGGGCTGCAGGAAGGCTGCACATCCTACAGAAAGCCCTCATTCCCAGGGGGCACCCACAGAGCCCCAGAGGTCCCCACCGGCGGGGCTGGGAGGGGGCGAATGCATCCGGGTGTGCACAGGCTGGTGCCAGCATGGGGTGGCTCCACAGCAGCGGTGCTGGGACACTCATGATGGGCAGGCAGCGGGGGGG
>NW_008825441.1:8650-9197 GCF_000699105.1 Pygoscelis adeliae | reverse complement strand
GCTGTGGGGCTGCTCCTGCCCCTCTGCCTGGTTCTTCCCTCCCATTCATGTGGCCCTGGCTCCGCCCCAGCACCTCCCGCTTCGCCCCACATTGTAGTTTGGCTCCTCCCCTATTGTGGTCTTGGCCCCGCCCCCTCATTGTGGCTCTGGCCCTGCCCCATGGTGGCCCCATGGTGGCCTGTCCCCAAAGGGCAGTGCCAGCACAGCCCAGGGGCTCTCCATGCACCAGCTCTGGGGCTGGGCCAGCAATGCCGCAGGGTCCCCAGGGCCACAGCAGCGGTGGCACAGGTCCCCAGGGTGGTCCCCAGGGCCAGGTGGGTGGTGCCCCACACCAGCCACAGCGGGTGCCAGGGTGCCAGCCCCACTGCTCCCTGTCCCTATGCAATCCTGTTCCCAGGGCACCAGGCAAACAGGGCTGGTGGCAGGGACAGCGCGGGGCCTGGGGCCATCCCCGCTCCCAGGAGCAAACAGCCACAGTCAACATCTTCAGAGGGGCAATAGCGGCTGCTGGACCTTTTTCCATGAGGGCCCGGTGGGATCGAGGCAG
>NW_008825441.1:397-7817 GCF_000699105.1 Pygoscelis adeliae | reverse complement strand
CGCTGCTCCCCGCTACCGCTCCCTGGCTCTTGGAGCTCCGGGATTCGCAGTCCCTCAGCCCCAGGGGCAGCACTCTTGCTGTCCCCGGCCAGCCAGACCCGCTGCCCCCTTCTTCCCCTCCACCCAGCTTTGGGTGAAATGCGGCGTTTTGTTCCCACGCAGTTTCCGGCTGCCCTATGTGTCGCTCTGTCCTCGTCGCTACGGCATCGTCTGCAGAGCTGGGTCTGCAGAATTTAATCAGCAGTGGCTTGGCAGTGCCCCTGCCCTGCGATGAAGTACAGAGCAGCCTCCTGGCACCCACAGGCCTTGCTGCCCCGTGCCCCATGTGGACCTTCTGCAAGGTGCCGTGGGCGCTCACGTGGACATCCCTCAGCGCTTGCAGCCCTGTGCTGTGTGGACGTGCCACCATGCTCATCTTACCAGACCACTTGCTGGTCTCCCCAGTGTCTTTACCGAGGGAATTCCTTGTCTCAGAAAGGGACCCAATAGGTTTGGACAGGCGAGGTCAAGTTTCCACAAGGCAAAGGCAATGTGCCTTAGGCTCCCTACCCGTTCAGTCTTTATTAATTAGATCCCATCTCAGTTTCTCCCATTTCTCCAGGAGAGATGTGATGTCCACCAGCCTGTGATTGCCCTTGACAGCTAAGACAACCCCATGTCCTCCATAAATGTGCTGCGCCTCATCCCATTCTGACACTGAGCCTTTCACCTCCAGCTTGTCCTAAAATCCCTGCCTCCTAGACTAAAAAATGTCCTAAACGACTCTATCTCTGAGCAGTGGGAGCTCAGGGCTGGCCAGCCTGAACAGGTTCTGCATGCCAATCACCCAGCATCCCACCCCACCCCACAGAGACCAGGCACCCGGGTGCTCCTCTGGCCTGGGCCCCTCCAAGCCTTTTGCAGCTGTCCCCTCTGTCCCCTGCTTCCCTTACTGCTGTCAAGTCACATTAAGAGTTGCAAAGCCACACAGCGAGGCCGGACGGGGTGCATGTCCCAGGGACAGGCCATGCGTGGCAGAGCCTGGTCATGCCTGGAGGCTGCCTGTCCCTGTGCCCGGGCATTCCGGAGCTTGTTTTCAAGCTCGGGGACACTCTCAGCAGCACAGGGTAGGGATATCTGGATTTTATCTGCTGTGAACGGCTCCGAAGAGAGCCACCCCCCAGATTCACATGTGGAGCTCCTGCAAGCTTTCCCCAGGGACACACGAGCCATTCTGGGGACGATGGGTGCCCGGCTGCGAGGGAGCACCGGCACACGCGAAGCATGGGGCACCCCAGGAGGAGACAGCCCTTGTCTCTGCCAGCAGCGGGGACGCAGGGGACCCACGCCGGGCTGTCCCCACTGCCCGCGGGGGACAGTATCCCTGAGGATGCCGCAGGAGCCGGGCAGGAGCCGGCCCCGGCTGCTTTGCCGACGGCTGCAGTGAGCGGCAGGTGCCCGCAGAGGGAGCCCGGCCCCTTCCTGGCCCTCCCGGCGGCGGGGGGGGACACCCTGGCACCCATCCCTCCTCCTCTATCGCCCCGCTCAGGCCGGCAGCTCCCCTCCGAGCTCCGGCCCCTCTGCCCGTGAGATGAGAGTGTGGGTTCTCAGCACCCGCCGGGTCCCCCGGCGTCCCCTCTGCAGAGGGGGGCGAGCTGCGTGTCGGGCTGGCAGAGGGGTGACACCCCCCGGGCACAGCTGGGTCCCACCATTTGATGTCTGTGCGATGCCCCTGCCTCCATCCCTCCGGACCTGCGCTGGGGAAGACCCCCCAGCCACTTAGGGGGTCCCCAGCACTTGTGTCTGGCCATGCCTGCAGGCAGCAGCCGTAGCACCCACTCATGTCCACCAGCACCAGGAATTTTACCCATCCTGGGGTCCGTGGACTTAACCACCGAGCCCTCCAGCCACCCCCTTCTGCTCTGGCACCCCCACTCCAAACACAGCTGGTGTTTATTTTGCACCAGGACATGCCGGTTTGTTGCAATCGCAGTGAGAAAGGCACTCAGACTCTTCAAGTATCATTCAAAATGTTATTTATTAGGGTTCACACTATAGAGAGACTACTATAGATAATCTTAGATCCCTTCAGATGCTGGGAACCCCGAGCAGCGCAGGATCGAACAGACCTCCAATCCATGCGCAGCACGCCATGCAGACCCTGTCAGGTTATCCCACTGCAGTCATTTGAGCTAATACTGAATTTTCTTAGAGGAAAACAGCTCTATTCATAATTTCTACTTCCAAAAAGAAAGATGCTCACATGAGCACTTTTTGCTGCTGTTTTAGGTAAAGACACAAATATGTACGTGACAGATACCAGCTACGAGCTGCCTGCAGACTCCTCTGTTCCAACCTGGCTTCTAACCCGGCTGAGCTTACCCCGCAGCCAAGGGATGCCCACAGCACGGGTCTGGGCCTGCTCAGGCTTGCTGTTCCACGGGTCACTAACTCCTCGGCGCACCATGGTCTCCTGGCCAGGACCACGGCAGGACTCTGGCTGGAGCAGGGTGTCAGAGCCGCAGGGAGCTGTGCTATTTCCACGCCATCACTGCATTCCCCATACTGCCACACGCCAGCCCTGGGGACGCTTGGCTGAATTCCCCACAGGGAATTTCAGGAGGGGTGAGAGCCATGACATGGTGGAGGATGGGTGAGGGGACGTGTCTGTGTGGATGGTTACACCATGTGCGTGCCCCAAGGGGAACTGAAACCCCTGTGTCATGCAGCATGGAGCACTGTGGGGTGAGCTGGCCAGGCATCTTGTCCTTTTCGCTGCCCTCGAGGATGCAGAGGAGACAGGCTTGGGGACTGTCCCCAGGGACCTGCATCGGCAAATGTCATATGTGGGCAAGTGCCGGCTGCTGCTCTGCCAGGCTGGTGCAGCCGTTGTCCCATCCCTCACCCCATGCACTCTCTGTGGGAGAGCCACAACCCTGCACCCCAGGCACGCTGACCAGCCCAGCCCCAGCAGCCAGGCGTGATTGATGCCCAGCCGCCTGCCTGCCCAATGTTCCCTGGGGACACAGCACCAGCCCCGGGCAGGGCAGCAACATGACCCATTTTTGCCAGGGCCCAAGAGCCAGCTGGCTAGGCCGGGAAGGGGGACCTGGCGGCAGAGAGATGAAAGCCTGGTCCCTGTGTATGGCTGGCTCGCGGCGGGGACAGGGACGGGGACGCGCCCTGCAGCATGTGGCTGGCCGCCAAGTTGCAACAGGAGCTGGGAGCAGCTCTGTGAGCCCTGTCCAGCCTCCAGGCACCAGCTATCCCCGTCTGGGGGGCAAAGATGGGTTTGCAGAGCCCCAGGGCTGTGGCCACACACCCTCCCTGGGCAGAGCACCCATGCGTGCACTGGGGCAGGGCGGTGCTTGGTGGAGACAGTCCCTGGGGCGATGTTCATCCCAGCCTGGGTGCTCAATGGCCAGCAGCTTGTGGGCAGTGGGCTGAGCGCTGCAGCAGGATGGCCTCCCAGCGGCCGGGCAGTGGGGGGAGTGGGGACAGCTATTTTGGGCAGCCCAAGGCACCCCAGCTGTCATGTTCACTGCAGCACAGAGCCTGTGCCGGGGCAGGGACCCGGGTGCTACCCTGGGCAGTGTTAGGGTGTCATGGGATAGCTCCCAGCGGCCGGGCAGTGGGGGGAGTGGGGACAGCTATTTTGGGCAGCCCAAGGCACCCCAGCTGTCATGTTCACTGCAGCACAGAGCCTGTGCCGGGGCAGGGACCCGGGTGCTACCCTGGGCAGTGTTAGGGGAGGTGCATGTGCTTCCCATAGGGACCCCAGCACCCTGCTGCCTCCTGCACCCGGAGGTGAGCCATATCCCAGGGACGAGGCAGCCTGGTGTGGAGCCAACATGGGTGACGCTGAACCCATCCAGATGGCTCTGTGCCTCCCAGCCAGCTGCGACCAGGGTGGAGGGAGGAACAACAGCTTCAGGACGTGCAGCCAAAATAGGAGCTCCCAGCAATGGAGCCCTTGTCTGTGCCCAGGGCTGTCCCCGCTGGCCACACAGGTCCGCAGTGTGAAACACGAGGCTTGTGCTGCAAGCTGGGTGCTGTGTGTGCCGTCGAGGCGGGCTGCAGGGAGGGCAGCGGTGGGGCAGCATGGGGGCCTGGCTTCATCGCCCACAGCTGCTGGCCCCAGGACACTACGGGTTTGCCCACCCATCTCGCTGCCCATCTGAGCCAGAGCTTCCCCCAGGCTGACTGGAACCTCCACGAGGGACTTTTCCGAGGCTACTAGCAGGCGCCAGAGTGGAAAGTCCCCAGGAGCTGTGCCTGTGCTGCTGGGGACGCAGATCCCTGTGGCCCAGAGCAAAGATGCCCGCGGCATCTCCACCCATCCCCAACACCACTCGCTTGCCCTGGCACTCACCCAGGCCACAGCACTCAGGCGAAGCCTGGAGCCGGAGGGGGTGTGAGCTGCTGGCAAAACCCAGGGCAGGGGCACAGCAGGGCCCGGGGCGGGATCCAAGCCCGGGGCTGGGTGAGGGGCAGCTCTTGGCACAGCAGGGACAGGGGTCCTGGGATGCAGGGGGGTGCCAGGGCAGGAGTATGGCACTGCCACACGGAGTTGCAAGCATGCCAGGTCTTTGCTGGGGAGCGATGTGGCTCTCACAAGGTGGCTTCAAATTGCTGGCAAATCAGGGACAATTTTGGGGGCTTTCCAAGAGCTCCGATACCATTGCGGAAGCCATGGAGCGGGAGATGACGTGCTGTCATAGACCAGTTCCTCTCACCATGTGCTGGGCAGGATGAGGAGGACATGCAGGGGAGAAAAGAAAGATGGGAAAGCTGGAAGGGCAAAACATGAGCTCGTGGCTCTTGCCTGGAGCTTCCCCTGCCGCATTGCAGGGTCCTTCCTGATAATGCAGGGGTGGCTGTGCCATCCCCAGAGCAGGCACATCCAGCCTGCATGGGGACTTCTACCTCCATCCCCCCATCCTGATGGCAGAGGGTGCGCCCTGCCAGCCCGCTCCCTCTCCAGGCCCCAGTGCCCAGGTGGGAAGCTGGGGGACTGGGATGAGGTCACCCCAGAGCGCATGGTCCCCCGGTCTCTGCAGCTCCCCAGGCAGCCTGGTCCTCTTCAGGGCTGGCCCGCACCATGGGGAGCTGGGAGCTGCTTCCAAGAAGCTGGTTTAAAAGAAAACTGGTTGATTTTGATGAAATACCATCATGCCAATGCCGAACTTTGCCCTCCCCCTGCCTCCTACCCCAGGACACACGCAAGCACTGGGGGTGTGATCCAGGGTGGGGAGGGCAGGGAGCCCCTGGCTTTACACACAGCATCCCGCCAGTGGGGAGACCTCGGGGCCAGATCCAGACCCAGTGGTTCTGGGGCTCACAGTGCTCGGGAAGCGGGTTGGGACACAACCCTGGCTTCCACTCCAGGGAAGTGCACAGCCAGCCCCCATGCCAGGCACACGGGGGGGGGGCAACATTAAATCCTGCTGCATTTGGTGCACCCCCAAACTCAAGGAAAGGCAAGCTCTGGACCACACCAGGGCTCCGAGCACTAGGGGATCACCACAGCCCCATGCTGCAGGCCTGGTGCATGGGAAATCTCCAGAGATCACTGATGTTTCGGCCGGCACAGCCCTCTCTCAAGTGCTGGTATCTGGCATTTCCTCACCACCCTTCACCCCTCTGGATCCCTGCCCGCATTTGCCCGCAGTTTCCCAGGCAACAGCACCCATGGAGATGGGAGAGGAGAGGAGCGGCCGTGCTGCCAAGGTGGCGATGCCACCTGCACACTGACCCATGTCTCCCATGGAGATGCCACACCTGCCATGAGGTCACTGCACCTGCCCGCAGGGCGGGGAGGCCACCGGCCTCTCAGATTTGAATGCCACCAAGGAAGGGGTCCTGTGGCATCACCCCCACCACCCTGCAGGGCCTTGAGGGACACTGTGACACCTGCCAGCCTAGAGGAGGGACGGTGAGGAGGGAAGGAAACAGGTGCCCCAAAGTGGGAATGGGGGGATGATTGCTACCAGGTGGGGAGAGATGGGTGAAGGGGGCACGAGCACAGGCTGGAGGCTCACACCCGTCCCACATCCCTTTGGCACTGCAGCCTCCCACCCCATGGACCATATTTGGCCTCTGCTCGTGCTGTGGCTCTGGGCACCATGAGACCCCAGGGAAATCCTGACCGGCGCAGCAGGACCATGGCCAAAGCCATGGGTGCACAAAGTGCCCAGGCTCCTGGGGAGGAGGCGTTTGCATCCAGGTGCAGGGTGCTGCAAGGGCACTGCAGCATCTTGGAGGCTGCAGGGGGGCAGGAGCAGCCCCTCACTGACCTCTCAGGGGCTGCAGGGCCCCTCCTCCTGTTTCCCCAAGTTGAGACATGGGAGAGCGCACAGAGGAGATGCACAGAAGGGGAGCAAGACCCTGAGGAGGGGGGGGTGAAAGCATGAGTTTCATCTGTGGAAATCCCTTGAGGGTCAAGTCTGCAACTCCGCAGCTGGCAGCTCCTCTCCAAAGCCCAGACCCTGGGGCAGGGGTGTGGGTTGCAGCTGGGTTCTGGCTCTGACACAGGACGCTGGGCACGGGACGCTGGATTTGGGATGCCGGGTGTGGGATGCTGTATTCAGGTGCTGGGTGCCAGATTTGGGCTGCAGAGTGGGGTGTGAGGCCACGTGCAGCCAGGAGCGAGGGTGCTAGCGAGCAACCCAGCTCATGGTGCAGAGCAGTGGGTGCTGAGAGGGCGTGGGAGGACCTGAGCACCCGCCGGTTTCACTGCTGCCTTCCCCTTCCTGCTGTGGGTGCCCTGACTCTGGCCTTATTACACTTGCAAAACGAAAGCAGTGTCGGCGCGTGAGTGCACTGGCGGCATCTCCCATCCTACAGCCCAGCACCCTGGCGAGTCTGTGGTGGTGGGGCCTGCAGTAGCTGGCCAGACACCCCTGGGGCACCCGCCCCACAGCTGCCCCCACCTCCACCCCATCCCGTGCTGAGGATTTCCTTAACCAGGCAGCAACCCACAGGGACAACGGGGATCCGTGGAGGTAAGGGATGCTCCCCAGGTCAGCTGGAGCACCGGGGGGTCAGCCCTGGGATGAGCTGCAGGGATGCGGAGGCAGAAGGGACCAGAGAGCACCCAATGGGACGTGGGAAGGGCTGTGCTGTTGGTGCACTTGGGGTGCTGGGCTGTGGGGCGCAAGGCCCCCACTGCAACCCTGCCATGCTCCCCACAGCCACCCCGAGGCGCCAGTGTGCAGCATGCCCTGGGAGCTGGGAGGGATCCAGGGGACAGGGCAGGGTGCTGGGGTGCAGGCATCCATCCCGGCATGCGGGAAGCCCAGCAGGAAGGGGAGGGGAGGGGAGGGAGGGGAGGCCTCGGCGAAGGGCCAGGCGAGGGGCGGCCCCCGGCGGCCCCGTCATGCATTACTGGAAACATCTGGCCTGGGCTGCGGGGGGGGGGTGCTGGCTGCACACGCACGGG
>NW_008825441.1:0-370 GCF_000699105.1 Pygoscelis adeliae | reverse complement strand
TGCACATGGGTATGGGGACGGACACATGCACATATGTATTTATGGGTATCTGTATATCAGTACATGCATCCACACCTGTGTACGCTTGTGTTCACATGTGCATACGTACCCATACACGTGTACACACACATACACAGGCATGGAGGTTTGCACACACATGTAGATGCCCACATACAGGTGTATGCATATAGATAGACATGTACACTTACATGTGTACACACACGTACATGCACACCTAAATACATAGGTATACATGTACAGATTTGCATGCATACACATGTACGTACACATGCCAGCAATCACACTTGCTGCAGCATGCACATGCATGGACATACACACGATGCAACAGACACATGCACGCACACACATG
>NW_008825440.1:104163-104384 GCF_000699105.1 Pygoscelis adeliae | reverse complement strand
CAGCTTGTCCCAAACAGCCAGCGAGCCATGGGTATGCATGGACACCTCACCTTCCTCCTCCTCCTCAGCCTCCATGCCCCAGGTAGGCACTTTATGCTCATAGCATTGGAGGCACCCTTTGCCAGACCCTAGCTAGGGGACCGAGAGGAGCGGGACAGGGGACAGGCTTCCCCCAGTTGCCCCCCCTGTGTCTGGGGCTGACCCCAGGATTGGCAGAGGGG
>NW_008825440.1:102617-103479 GCF_000699105.1 Pygoscelis adeliae | reverse complement strand
GGCACCGGCCCGGGGGACGGGCAGCCCCCACAAGCAGGAGCAGCCTTGGGGATGGCGGGACCCCAGGCGTGGAGGGGTGGACAGAGGTTCCCACCCTCCTCCCGCTGCCTGTCTCTCTGCAGTTCAGGCTCCGAAACCACGACACGCCGCTTGTGCTCACCCGCCAGGGCCTGGTGCTGGCGCCTGCTGATGGCTTCAACCCCAGCAAGGACACCCAGGTGGGCAGCAGTGTCTCCAGGCTGTCACAGCCACCTCTCAGCCCGCCTGGGCTTAGCCCCTCGCTGGCACTGCCCACAGCTCTCCGCGTCCTGCTCCTCCCATTGGGCACCCGTTTCCCCCTGGCCCCGGGAGTGCTCCAGCCCTGTCCTTAACCCTGTCCCCATCCCTGGCTCCATCCCCTTCTGCATCTTGAATCCTGTCCTGGTCCTCATCCCTGTCACCATTTCTGTCCCCATTGTGGTCTCCAGCTCATCCTTATCCCCATCTCCATCTGTATTCCCACCCCTGTTCCTGCTCCAAGCCCCATTCTCATCCCTGTCTCCATCCTTATTCATGTCGTCTCCATCCTTATTCATGTCTCTGTTCCTGCTCCTGTTCCCATCCAGTCCCTATTCCTGTCCCTGTCCCTATTACTATCCTCATCCCCATCCCTACCCCTGTGTCTGTCCCCATCCCTGTCCCTGGTGCCACTCGGGGCTGTTCCACGGCCGCCCCGGCACTGCCCTGCAGACGTTCAGGCTGGAGATCGAGGTCATGGACCGCCACGGGCACAACTGCAGCGGGACCGTGAGGGTGGAGGTGCTGCCATCGCGCCGTCCCTGTGTCACCTTCCTGTGACTGGGGCTGGGCCAGGCGGGGGGTG
>NW_008825440.1:100858-101698 GCF_000699105.1 Pygoscelis adeliae | reverse complement strand
CGGGGAGGGGGGTGCAATGGGGGAGGTCACGGGGTAGGTGGGGAAAGGCCCTTCCCGACCCCAAAACTGGCAGATCACAGAGGAAATGTTCCTCCCTTGCTGCCCTGGAGACGCCTGCCCATGGTGGTGGTGCCACCGTCCTCGTGTCCCCCAGCCTGTCCGGGGGAGAGCACACCCAGCCCAGTGCAGGCTGTGGGGTGGTGCCAGCACGGCTGAGCCACCGTATGTGCCACACAGCCCATGTGCCCGTGCTTGTGACGGTGACGCCCGTCAACGAATTCACACCGGTGTGCCCCAGTGGTGCCACTTTCACCGTGCCAGAGACAGCGGCTTTTGGCAGCACCGTGGGACGTGTGGCCGGCACTGACCGTGACTACCCACTGGACAGCCTTGAGTACAGCCTGGAGGGAGGCCCCGGCCCCACGCAGCCCTTCTCCATTGACACACGCACCGGTGAGTGCCCAGCCCCTTCCCCAGCCCCCACTACACCCCGTGGCACCTGTGGGTGCCCAGCAGCTCACGCTGCCCCACAGGCGAGATCCGCGTGGTGGGACCCCTCGATTCCCAGCGGCACAAGAGCTACAGGCTGACAGTGCGGCTGACAGACACCCGCAACGACCTGGACCCAGCAAAGCGGCGGAGCTGCCTGTGCGACGTGGCTGTGCACCTGCAGGTACGAGTGCAAGCCCGTCAGGTGAACCACGGTGGGTGCAAGCACCGCAGGTGCCATACCGCTTCTCCCCGCTCCCGGCAGGCTGTGCCGGACCAGGCACCGGTGTGTACCCCTGAGGTGCAGGAGCTGCGGATCATGGCCAGGTTGGGTGGCCGCCAGCCCGTCCA
>NW_008825440.1:98976-100427 GCF_000699105.1 Pygoscelis adeliae | reverse complement strand
GGGCCCCCCGGCCCTTGTGTGCCCCCCCCCCCCGCTGCCTCTGCAGACGCTGCGGAAGGAGCCGCTGGTTGTCACGCGGACGGAGGCGGCATGGCACCCACCAGCCTGGTTTGTGGCCGTGCTGACTGTCTCCAGCGCCCTGCTGCTGGCCGCCCTGGGCTGTGTGGCCCGGAGCCTGCTGTGCAGGTGAGCCGTTGCCCCATGGCATGGCGCAGCACGGCACAGCATGGCACGGCACAGCGAGCAAGGCCAGGGGCTCACGGCTGCCTTCTGCTCCTCCCGCAGCAACCAAGACCGTGGCAAGCTGCTCCAGGGCAAGAGGTGGGTGCTGCGTGGCCAGGGCCATTGGATCGGTGGCGAGGGACAACCGTGCACTTTGGCACAGGCTCCCATAGTGTCCTCGCAGGCAGCTGGGAGATGCAGTGTGTGTGGGGTGTTTAACGTACCCCGTGTTTGGCTGTGGTCTCTGGGTTGCTGCACCGGGAAGCCATCTCTGCCCCGGGGTGAGGGTGCAGCACTGACGGGAGCCATGGGTGCAGAGATGGCGATTTGGCCGGGGGACAGCCATGTCGATGGACGGGCTGGGGCAGAAACTCTGCGGTGGGCAGGGTGGGATGACACAGCGCTGGTGCTGCTGCCTGCCACGGGTCTGGGTCCTGGTGCCGGGGCTGGGGCTGCTATGGCTCACTGGGGGAGCCCCAATTTGCTGGGGAAGGCACCCCAGGAGGAGGTGAGCAGGCTGCACACCCCCTGGGAGGATGAACCATGGGTGAGAGCCGGCGGAGGGGAGAGCCCGAGGAAGCACTGGAGCCGGCCCAGCCTGTGCCAGGCGTCTGCAAGGCGAGGAGGAGGCATGCAAGCTTGCGGGCAGGGTAACAGCCGCCTCCAAGCAGCGTAACCACCCCAGGGTGATGCACGGCTGGATCCATGTTCATTGGTGAGGTTGGGGATATGGTGCTTGGTGGCACCGGGGCTGTAGCGACCATGAAAGGGAGAAGACTCGAGCTCAGCCCCCGCGGGCAGCGCTGGCAGCAGGACAGCTCCAGGGCTGCAGGTCCCCCAGCACAGCATCCTCTGAGCACAACAACAGTGTGCACCGGCACGTGGGGAAAACAAGCAAGCATGCTGGCAGACCGGCTTGCCGCTCTCGGGCATCCCTGAAAGGCGGTGGAAGCACCACGGGTATGGGGGGCACAGCCCTCACCGCAATCCCCTTCGGCACCCAGGGCCATGCCAGGGACACCAGGGCTGGGTGAGGGAACGACCAGGTAGGTGGAAATCAGTCGGGGCGATGGGCTCGATGGGGCGCAGCCGTTCAGCGCAAAGCCTGGCTGGCGACCCACTCCTGGCAGCATCCTTCGGGGGTCGAGGCTGGGGGCCTGTCGCCAACGGCGTGCCTTCCCCTCGCCCCTTCCGCAGCTCCTGGGACGTGGCGGAGCAGAGGGGCGGCG
>NW_008825440.1:97573-98246 GCF_000699105.1 Pygoscelis adeliae | reverse complement strand
GCCCCGGACCGGGGTGGGCACTGCAAAAAAGGTGCTGAGGACTTCGGCAGGGTCTGCTCCGGTCGCGGCAGCGTCTCCGTAGCCTCTGGATGTGACCCAGCCAGGGCAGTCCTCCGCAGAGACGTGATCTGGGGCAAGAAAACTCAATCACGAGTAATTTTGAGAAACTTTTGCCCCGTGTCCCATGTCCCCCTCAAGCCCTCCCTTGCTCGAGAGGTGCACTCCCAGGTGCCAGCGGGTGGGACGAGCAGCTGGTCGGCGAAGGGCCCCGGTTTCTTAATTGGGAGGAAAAGTGAATTAGCGCGCGCGCAGGTAAGCGCGACATGCCGCGGGAGAGTTAGCAGGGCCTGGCGAAAGGGCGGGAGCGCTTTGAAGGAGTCTGTCCGCGCAGGGAGGTGAGAAACCGGTTATTCGAATGTCAAAGGAGCGCGCCGCGGGAAGCCTCCCCGGCAGCTCCCAGGGAAACGAAGTGCTGGCGGGATGAGAGGAAAGAGACTAATCTGGGGAGTCGGGGGCTACGAGGGCAGGAGCCAGACGTGAAATTTCACAGCGAAAAGGGGTCACCTGTGTGACTCTGCCCGGGGGTCCCCTTGCCCTGAGCCCACAGGAACGGTGACCGCTCGGGAGTTAAACCTTTATTGTGCCGGATCGGTGTGTGAACGCGTTCCACTCG
>NW_008825440.1:75479-96517 GCF_000699105.1 Pygoscelis adeliae | reverse complement strand
TGAAGAGTCGGGGTGAGGTGGGGGACCGAGGGCCGTGCCGTGGGGGAGGCAGGGACGGACCCAGGGGAGTGGAATCCAGGCGCGGTCCCGTGCGGAGGGGAAGGGGGGAGCCAGGCGCGTCCTTGTTAGCGGGGTGTGTGGGGAGGCACGACCCAGGTGCTTCCCCGTGCGAGGCCCGTTTGGGGCAGAGCTGGGGCGGGAGGGTCGTCCCCCAGAGTGGGGAGAGCTCTGGGAGCAGGGCTCTGCAAGGGCAGCCCCGTGGGCAGCACGGTGCCTGGGCAGGGCCGTGCTGCTCCTTGCCGGGGGCCCTGCCCGGCAAGCAGATCTAGCGTCCCCTCCCTTTGTGCCCTTCCCTTTTACAGGAACAGCGTGCAGGAAGGAACTCGGCAAACCACGGTGGTAACATGAAACCAACATGGTGAGGAAGCTGGTGGGGTTGGGGTCCCTTCCTGCATCCCAACGTACTGCCACCCCTGCAAGGAGGGGGTGTGGGCAGGCTCTGGTAATGCTGGCTGCCCCAGTGGTTACCGGAAGATGCCTGGCAGTCCCCGGGGGCGGATGTGCTCGTGGGTCTGCAGACCTGGACCGTAACCAACAACCTCCCCTGGGGTTTCCAAGTAGGACTTGGGTTAGGAGAGGTGGTACTGACTCCTGTTCAGTTTTCAGCTACTCTGAATTTAAACTGGTGCCAGGCTCGGTGTCCCTCCATCTTAAAACTCTGAATCAGCGATGCCCCCATTTTTCTTTCTAGTAATATGCTTTAGTATGTGCTGCCTTTCTCATTTCAGCCTGTCTTGCTGTGTTTCTGCTCCATCTGTTTTACCTCCCTTCAGGTTCACCTGGCTTAACTTGGTATTCAGAGCTTCCAAAGCTGAATTCCAAGATTGGCCTTTGCTAGTGAAGCACTGAATGGTGCCAAAACGGTGTGGGCTTGGGTCTCTGTTCATTCTTAATGTAATATTTCTATAGTTGGTAGGCCTATTTGTGTAAACGTAGTTGGTAGCTTGTCTGACAAAATAATATATGATAATGTCTTGTGCAAGTCTCCTTGTACTGAACTGTCATCTGCAGCTGATACACTGATCTATGTGCGTATGGTCAGATTTTTGATGGAGAAAAATACTGTATTCTTGTTATATATCACTGAACTTTGATTTCCTTTTTACAGAAATTCTGTCAGGAGCTTGGAAGTGTTTTAGAATTAGATATATCAGTTATTAGATGTTGTCACTATAACCCTAAATAGGTCTATTAGGGACATCCTAATCCTGTGTAACAGTTCCTTGTTATTGAGGTTGAGAAATGTCTTCCTGTGGCTGGGTTAGTTTAGCACTGACCTAATGTAAGTGCTTTGTTTTGGAGCTGGAAGGAAAGTGGTACATTTTGAAAAGATTAAGTGTGAACTCTGTACATAGCAAGATAAAATTGGGTTGCTCTTTCAGCTGTGTAAAACTCTTGTTTTGTCAATGTTTTGAATTGTCCTAATGCTAATTTTTCTTCTGATAGCATTAGAGAGCATTTCTTACCTTCCCCAGCTTTTTCAGCACAACCATTTCCAGGTGCATGGATGAACAGCCTGTGCCATCCTGGTTAGAGCCTGTTAGGCGGATCTGAAGTCTCCTTTTCATGGCGTTGCCTTTGTTTCCTGTCTGATAAGGGCTTTTGGGAGAGCGGGGGAAGTGATCCTTGGCTCCTTGATGTGTACGAGGTCATTACCATAGGAATCTCTGATGACCACAGGGGTGGAAAGGGTAGGATATGCTGGTAGGGCCCTCTTCTGAACACTGTGTGTGTCTTTCCTAGGTTAGTTTCTACTCTGCTTATCCAGTAGGCGCCTTGTGGCAGTTTTGTGTGTGTTTTACATAGAAAAAGAGCAAGTGAGCATGATTCACTGTTGAGATGAGAAGGGGGACAGTTTCTAGGATCAGCTTCCAGTCATCAGGAGTTTTGGTTGTGCCACCTCCCATGCGTAGCTTCACAGTCACTTTAAGCTCATGTAAGTATAGACTGCAACCAACAGGACGTTCTTGCCCTGTCACTGGTGCCAGCTGAGGTGTTTGTGCAGGTGGGAATCAGGGTTCCCTGACTTACGCACTGATCAAAGAAGACAAACTGACTTTTTTTTCTCCCCAGCTTTGTGGGTGCTTAAATGATTTTGCTGGTGCAAGGGCAATGGTGGGAACATGGGGCTGGTGGTGGAGTGGAGTCTTATTCTTGTTCAGACTGTAAACTTATTCTTGTTCACTGTGACTGTAAAACAGTGCAACAATGTGTCTTTATATATTTATTTAGTTATAAAAATACAATTTTAAAATACATATTTACATACATTTAAAAATTAAATGGAACATAGTGTCCATGCTTCTTTCCTACTACTTTTGTGAATAGTATTGTTTTGTGCTTCATCGTCAGGATGACGGTACTGGGCATGTCCTTCTTATAAAAATATTCTAGAAAGCAAAATTAAATGTACTTTGGGATCCCCTCTCATGGCAGACTCTGTAAGTCAACTGACTTGCAAGTTATTCTGTATTGCATTGTACGTAGTGAGAAGTCAAGGTTAGAATAGCAAGCACTTGGAGGTCAAAAAATGCCCAGGCTGAAGTAGTACCTGCACCCTTAATCAGTTAATTAGCCTTCTGAACAAGCATTGTGATTTCTTCTTAATCATGCATTGCATGCTATTCTCATCCCGTCTGAGCTGCTTAGTTTATTTCTTCTCTTCTTCCCTCCCCCACATACGGAGCTTATTAATTTCAGGTAGAATTATCAAACTCTGAAAATGTGACCTTGTTGAGCTTGAGTAGTGCGATATGACAAGCCCTGTACGAGCTTGGAGCTGTTTGTTGACCACCTGCTTACAGGACACAGTCTCTTTGGTTCAATGGATCACCAAATGTTTGTAAAAAGTTTTGATCGCCTGTCTTTTTAGATTTCAGTTTTAGTTGATTTCTCTGTTTAAAGGTTGTTGTGGATCTGGTGAGTTCTGACTGGCGCACTGGGGTATGGGGTGGTACTGTCTTGTGGTTTCCATTGGAATAAGAAATGCAGGTGGTAAGTTTGAAGTTGAATGTTCACAGCCTGTGTTCTAGAGGAGGTACGTTTCTTCCATCTGTGTTTGAAATGCAGATACTGAAGCCGTAGAAAATCTGACAGCGGCCTTGTTTGGGCCGTTACTGGGGCATTGCATCATAACCCAGGCACTTCACTTGCTGCCGTTGGGTTCCCCCAGTCTGCTCATCGGGAATTAGCTTGTAACGTGTTTGAGACGTGCATCACGGTTGAGTGTTGATGCTGGGATTTATAGTCTCAGAAGTTAGTATTGACAGGACACTGTGGCCTGATTTGTTTACTCTTGCATTTGACAGTGTCACACCATCAGTCTTGGTGCTGGGCAGGGTTTAGATTTGAACTTGACTTGCAGAGTTTGCGTGTGGCAGCTCAGTAGAGCCCTGGCTCTGTGTTTGCTTGTTTATATAATGTGACTTGCCTAGGAACAACTGCTTTTATTTCTGACTTCTCAGTTGGTGAGAAGGAATGTATCAAAAACAAGCCTAGTAAATACAAGGGGTGAGCTAGAGAAAAGAAGTGAAAGAGAAGAAAACGCAACAGAAACCTGTGAAAGAATCATGTCAAGTACTAGTATTACTTGCTGTAAACTGAAGGAACCCTTCAGATGTATGGAGGAGCAGCCAGCAGTCTCCCTCTTTTATATTCCTGATGTGACAGGAATGCAGAACAGGATGCTGGCGAGTGTTTAATCTCAGGTTTGTTGCTGCTGTTGTAGGGGTGGTGGGGGAGGAAGAGGAAGTGTTTGTGCATGGCTGCTTAGTTTCTGTTTTGCAGGCATCGCCTGTACGCAGTGCTTGTGCTGTTCTGATGTGGCAGCAGCTGTTATTTTTGGCTTTCCCAGTGTGCTGTGCGGGTAGATGTACTTTCTAATAGATGCAGTTCTCTTAATTGGCGTGTTGGGGTGCCTGTGCTTCCTATATAGTCCCCATCAGTGCGAACTACTCTGCAGATAGTACTAAGGTGCAAGTCATTTGCCTTCATTTATTTCTGTAGGCTTGTGTATATGTGTTTTGAGTGGCATTAACTGTGTATAAAAGACAAGCTTCTTTAAGCTTTCTCTTATTTTGCATAACCCCCGTCACTATGTCGTCAGTTTCATTCACAACAAATTGTTTTATCCCCTTCTCTGGGAGTAAAGGAATAAGCTTTGCTATTGTACAGTGCCTCTCTATCTGTATAATGCTATTCACGGTAGTTAACATAAGTGCAATTGTTTCTGTTCAAAAATAACATAGGTGTAGCTGCCATAATTATATTAGTAGAAGATCTATGTCAACCAAATCTGATAAAAGCAGTGAAAAAGGCTATGAGATGTAATGTGCCTATCCTGGTAGGATGTTACTACACGTGGTTGAGAGCTCCAGTAGATAAGCTGTCTCTGGTTTAGCTTTTGTAGTTAGAAAGGTTATCTCCTCCACCAGCTGTCCTACTTCTTTGCCAAACGCTACCTTCCTTGTATTAGGGCCTGCAGCAGTACCTGGTCAGCTGTCACAGTTTAATATACTACACTTCAACCTTTCTTTGTTAATACCCATCAGTGTCTTGTGAACCAGGCCAGATGAAGAACGGGCATGCATCCTGTTTTGCTCCATCCACTGGTTGGTAATCTTCAGCTGAGGGATGGAGGAGGCAGGTGGGGGCAGCGGTCCCCTCAGCCCCAGTGGTATGTTTGGTAAAGAGCATCTGTCGGAGCCCAGAGGAATGAGTGAGAGCATTTGCATCCTGAAAGGAGCTCACTATGAATTCTGGTCCCAGACTCAAGGGAAAGTGTGCTCCCAAACGTTCTGAATTGATGAGCAAGTAAAGATGTAAATAAAAGCTAATTTAGCACTTGCTAACTCGTTTCCATACAACATCTTGCAGGCTGACTTGCTTCTGGCGTCCTGCTCCCTCTTGATTGTGAGAGGTTGGCTCCACATTCCAGTGACTGCTCAACAGACGGAGCTTGGGTGACATCTCTAAGGTAATTTTTTTCTGTTTTGCCCAGAGTACACATGCAGCCATCTTAAATATCGTGCAAAGAGAAATAAGCTGCTTGCTTTTTACCTCTTGCTTTGTAATTTTACCCTTTAAGCAAGTATATGTAGATGCGGTTTGTGGGAGGTATGCTCTTACCTCTGGAGGATACTACAGGAACACCTGGGTAAGTGCACTAGAACAGAGTGAAAAGGTCAGTCCTGTTTTATATTTGTTAACTTCTAATCAAATCGGTGTCAGTTCTTTGTAATAAGAGCTAAGCTTCCAAGATTTGGAGGCTAACTCCTATGTTCTAGCAATTCTGGCCATTTAGGTGGCTGAATTGCAGCTGAATTATCTTACGATGATTTCAGAACTCTATCGTTGTCTGGTTTTTATTTTTTCCTTTCTATTCTGAGGTTAGTTTGCGGGAAGATGATAGGCTGGCTTGATAGTCTTCCAGGCTGAAAGGGGTTACTTTGTGCTGTTTAAATTTGGAAGAAAGTATAGCATATCTGTTTTCCCCCAGTTCTTTATCAACAAAGATATGACTCAGTAGTAGTACCTGTGGTATAAGCATTTGTTTGCCAGCAGACTCGAAGCAGACTTGTTTTCTTGAGAGACAGCGTGTTTAAATAGTGGTTGTGTCACACACTTCACTTTTCTGGTGGGGAGGCCACTGACCTGTGTGACTAATGGCCTTTGCTAGTTTGAAGTGCAGCAGGTAATGACCAAAGATGACGACCTCCACAACTACCTTCCTGGGGTGGGGAGAGGAGAGATGAGGTGCCTTCTGTGCAGGGGATGCTCCTGTGTGTTTTTCACAGCTGACTTAAGTGCTGATCTAAAGGTGAACTATTGTATAGCTCACACAGTCTGCTGTGACATTTCTTCCCCCTCCCCGTAGTTCTATGCTGAGCTGCATTTTTCCCATTTTTTTAAACTGCCAGAGTGGGTTTATGCAAAATATAATGTAATCTTTAATTCCGATTAGCATTGTCCACTGTTGGTATCAAAGTCTTGTCAAATGTTCCAAAAAGTGAGTTTAGAAATCTTAGACAGGCACAAGAAGATAGGGCTGGCTGTTTGTTCTGTGTCCTTTGACAGTACTGTCTAAGCAGCTTAAGCACGTGTGGGGAGGCAGTCATGATCTCATTACAGCTAACTATAGGCGATAAGCAGCTTCGGGCACCAAAATCAGTGCACCAGTGAATGCAGATGTCAGTGAGTTATTTAAAGCAGGAAGGATTTGGGAGAGAAGCCTAGGGGGCTACATAGTCCTGTGTCTTAGTCAGTGACTGAATCAAACCAAAGAGTAACTTCAATGAAAATGTTGGAGCTATTGCAGCAGATGAGGTATTGTGCTCTTGTGTTGGTTTGAGTACTGTCGTGGATTGTAAGTAAAACTGGTAAAGTCCTGGAGCTTTGGAAGGCCCTTACAACACTTGCTGCCTAGTGGAGGGTGTATTTCGCTTTTCCAAACTGTGGTCTGTGTAAAGCAACGTGGCAGATCTGAGGAAGGTATGCCTGTCAGATTCGTGGGGGTTGACTCATCCCACAAATGTACAGGGGGAAAAAAAAGACCTTTTAACTTAACTCTTTTGGGACAGACTCAAAAGACTGGTTAAAGCAGTCTGAAGCTCAGTTTGTGTTGAAACACTACATATGCAGGTGTTTTTAGATAGTTTCTTAAACACCCCCACACCTCCAACAATAAACCCCACACCAGGTTAATAGTGAATATGCAGATTTTGCTTAGATTAAATGTGACCATATACGAAATGATTATGGATACCCTTACTTTTGCAAATACTGGAATGGCTTGCTTTGTTTCCCATTTGGACCAAATACTGTAAGTGTTTTTTCTTATGCTGTGCAGGTGGCCCTTTCTTTGGTTGGGTACAAATCTTGTTTATGTGATTGAGGTCTCAATATTTCACAGTTCTAACCACAAGCATTGACCTGAATACAGTTATTAAAATATGAAGGTAAGCTAAATCTGAACCAGTAAGCGTTATCAGGCATGCTTTACGCATCTTTTATTTTTACAGAACTGAGAGAAAACTTCTAACTCCATTAGTCAGACTGAATAAGTACCACTGTTGCACACCATGTGGAATCTGATTAGTTTTCACTCTTTCTTCTTCAGGTGCTATGCACGCTGGTATTTTTTTTCCTGTAATAGCAGCACTCAGGGTTTCTGGTTTTCCCCTTAATTGTTCTTAGCTTTAGTTAAGTAAGATCGCAGGTATTTCTGTTCCTGTGGTCTGTTCATTAGTCATGTAGCATCCTTAGGACTGACACTTTCATATGTATTTCAGGAGTTGAGAATACAGTGAACCTGTTGACAACTTGGTTCACCTAATAACAAAAACCGGTCATCTTAAAAATTAATTCTGATTTGTAAATGCAGCTCGACTCAAATATTCTTATTTAACATAGTTAAGGGCATTGTATCATTCACCAGCCAAAAGTAAACCAAGCTCTTTATTCACAGCAGTTAAAATATCTTCCTAAAAGCTGGCAATTAAGGGTTACAAGTTAGATGTGAAGTGTTTCCAGACTTTGTGTTTTTTGTACTTCATCCTGTTGTGACATGACAACCAGAAGAAAATTCAAAACCTTTTAAAAATTCTGATAAGGTCAGTGTCTTGTGGTAGTGAGCTTGGCAGGTTGACTCTTCCGTGAGTGCAGAGCAGTTTCTGTTGTTTCAGGTTCGCTATCATCTGCAGTTTTCTTACGATCATCAAAGAAGAGAGAACTGTGTGTTATTTTCTATGCATAGTGCTTGTTAGTCTGTGTCTTTCAGTCTGAGAGGGTGCACTTCTGGCACCTGTTATCATACTGTATTGAACTGAAGAAGAAAACTAAAGAGTAAATTTGCTTTTCCTAGCAATATATGGCCCATGATGTGTTGTAACCCAGACGGCTGTGAGAATACATCTGATTCGGCAGACTGATGTTTTGTGGAAGCTGCAACACGGTGTTCCAGTATCTTTAGAAGAATTTAAGCTGTGAAAAATCAAGGTAGCTTTTATACACTTGAGACAGACCTGCTGTTAAAAGCAAACTTGCCACAGTCTGTGTGTCTTCCAAATGAATGTGTGCCGTGCTTTTTTAGCATATGGGGCAAAACCTATTTATTTATTTATATATGTATATGCAGGTGTTGCACTTTAATAAATAGACGCAAGCCAATTTGACAACAGATCAGGTTTAACAAATTATTTTCTTTTTGCTTTGGCTTTACAGCTCTGTTACAATGACTGAGGCCACTGGCTAAGTAAGTGGTACTCTAGAAAGCGTGTTGGAAGGAGCTTTGAGCTCTACTTCAGCAGCTTAACATTTAGATAAGATACTGGAAATTTGTGACCTGTAGAGTGTTTACAAGAACTTGTTTGCGACTGCTGCAGTGAATAGGAAGTTAAATATAGGCTTCGTTTGTCTGATTCTTCACTTCATTTGAATAGGAGGAGTTTCTTGTTTCAAACCTTCAGAACAGAACTGGCTGGTGTGGCAGAGTATTCAGAGAGGCCTGCTGTCCACTGTCAGTGTATAAGGAGAGTAATAATGAAGATTTGGATTATTAAAGGTCCCTTCCTTTAGAAGGAGCTCCCTTCTCCTTGGTTATTTCCTTTTGCAAAGCCAAAGTTACATTGAATCCCTTGGAAGTGTGAGGTTTACTAGAAGAAGGCACCAAAGGATGGCAGTGCTGGCTCCTGATCTGGTAAAACAATCTTGCAGACATTTTTAAATGCCAAGTTTGCGTTTTGAAGGGCAAAAAACAATACCGTCTTGCCAAGCTTGAAGCTGTGACTAGATGCCCAGTTCATGTATCTTCTGAGAAGATAGCCTCAGGTTCAGATTGCCTTTCATTTTCACTCAAGTGGCTGGGTGCATCTCTGTTAATTCTTTGCCCTTTACCTTCCGGAGCATACTGCAAGCCACAGAACAATGCCTGAGGTATTTTAACAGCTTTAAGATTTTCAGTATGAGTGATTGAGAGATTTTCAGATTAAGCTGATTCCCAGAAGAGTAACAGGATAACAAAAGGCCCATATTAAAATCCCTTCCATGACCCTGAGTTGTGTGTCATGTATAGTTTTGTCATATTGGATTTTTTAATGTCGCAAGGGATGTGAGAGTATTCTTGTATGAAACTCCCTTTAGAGTTGTAGCTAGTTTCAAATGAAATCTGCTACCTTAGCTTTAAGAGCCATCAGATACTATATCATATATTTTACTTAAATTATGTGCTAGCTTTAGTGCACTGTCTCTGTTTAAAATGTTTGTTATGACAGAAACTTTATTTCCTATTCAAAACCTCAAAACCAAAATGTTGCACTTCATCCCTGTATTTTCCATGTCATTGTTCACTTTCTCGCAGCACCTGCACTGAGATTTTTTTTTCCTAACATGGAGCTCAGATTTTTCTCTTTCCTTCTCCTCTCTGTGTTTTTGTTTCATTTTTGTTGGTTTTCTTGTGGGTTGACTGTACAAGAGAATGTGTTGTATATGAGAATGTACCTTCGTTCGGTACTTTTTCGTGGAAAAAATGACAATGAATTGTCAAGTTAGGAAGTTATAGTTCATGTTTTCTTGCCTGTGACCCTTAAGGGTCATCTATCTGCTTAGGAAAATTAAACTGATATCAAGTAGGGGGCATGGATTTGCAATGTGATTATGTGGCTTTAACTCCCTGTGGACATGCTTATAAGGTCTTTTCTGCTACAAATGCTTGGAACAGCTGCATTAATCAGCATGTTCATCCTTGCCTAGTGCAACTCTGCCAGTGGAATCCCTTAATGTAGATACAGTTACAGTGATAAAACCACACTTTTAAAATACAGCTTGTTTTGCTGGGGGTATTGAGAAGGTAGACAGTGATGCGAGTGCTTTTTTTGTCATTGTGCCTAGCGCTTTTTCCAAGGAAAGAAGGATTAGGTAGAAAAGTAGGGCCCCAAAATATGTCTCTTCCAGCTGAATTAATTTTTTCATCAGCAGTGTAAAAATAGAAGGGGTTGCAGCGGGAGAGGAGGGCATCCTCTATCAGTTGGTCTAATAAAAGATTTTATCTATCGCTACAAACCTTGCTATATTTATTCCAGAATGGGTGTCCACTCGGCATCGCAGGGCAACCTGCAGTTCCCTTTTCTTATACAATAAATAAAGCTGTGTCCTGAGCTTTGATACAACCTGGAGTACTGTACATCTGACTGCCTTGGATTTCTCTGCCTCTCTGAGCTTTTTCACCAAATTTTGTTTAATATCACTGTCTCGGAACTATGTTAGCAGAAGAAACCACTAGATAACAGCTGTTCCTTGTGCTTTTGGCACAAGAATTTGTTTACCACGGTGAAGTGAATTTGTTTGGATAATCTTGCTTTTATGCTCTTAAGTCTTTCTGTGGAACTGATGTGCTCCTAGATTGTCCTCTTCTGTTTCTGCCATTTGAGCAGAAAAGTTGCTAAAGGGTTTGGTTCTTCAGCCAAACAGCGCCACATTCACTTGAAAGAAGTGCCCTAATTTCAGTCTGTATTAACAAGTTCAACTCAGTTGTTGATGGACTGGGACACAATTTCTTAAAATCTTGAGAATTTAATTATCAGGTAAGAGTAATTTGAAATGGAGTGCAAGGGGATCATGGAAAATAAAATGATCACCAAACTGCAGACTTTTCAAAACAGTATGCAGATAGTTTACTTGACTATCCTGCTGTTCCTTTCTGAAATGCTGTTTTGCCGATGGCTGAAGTACACCAGGACTGAATAGTTTGACCAAGATCATTGAAACATTCAGTGGAAGCACGAAAACCAATAGCCTATTCTTAGTTCTTTTCTTTCCATTTGGATGACCTCAGATAGATTATGATTATCTAAAGAATCTCTTAACCAAATCAACTGAGCACTTTGCTGACCTGGTAAACTTCAGCGGAGAGATGTAAGAATTGCTGTATTTCTTGTGGCTTTAAATGTTTTAACAGTGTTCAGGCAAAAGCTGGGCTGTCTGGTAAAACCCCGTGATGCCATTTGGGGCCTGCCACATGATAAGTGTTGTCAGCTTCCCCATGTAGAAAAGGATAAGTGTAGCTGAAGCAAAATGTTTGTTCAGCTTTATCTTCACAGTAAGACAGAGAAAGAGGAAAATTCTAATGCACGTGCCACTCCATTCACTCTCAAACTCAGTTCTGACTGCCAAAATGCCCTGGTATATCTCTGCCTGCATATGCAAGATTAAAGTCCTCTTGGGTAGTGAAATTCTAGATCGTAGGAGGCTGTGAAGCTTACTGTGGCTGCCTTGCTTTACGTGGAGGGGTAGGTGGAGCTTATGCAGACAATGTGTTAGAGTCAGAGTATTAATCTTTTTGTTCAGAGTTGCTGTTTGTGTTATCACCTGCAGTTTTGGCAGAACGTCCTCAGGTCAGGATGCTACTCTGATGTGGTCTAGTGGTGAGAAGAGGCAGAGGTAGAACCCACACAGTGGCCTTAGCGTATGTTTGTTTCTGGCGACAAGTGAGAAGATGGACATAGTACTGATGTTTGCGTGTTTGGATCTTAAGCTCATTCTCTTTCTAACAGCACGAGTTGTACTGAACGGGCATTGCTACATATTTCTTGAAGGTAGAGATCCTGTAGTCCTCAGTTCCTTTAAGAGAGCCAATTGCTTGGAATCTCTTTACCCCTGTTCATTTCCATATAATTAATTCTCAGACAGCTCAGAAAAAGGGCAATGTATAGATCTGAGGATGAGACGGATCAGAGTAGTGTCACAGCCCACAGCATGTCGTAGGAATTGTAAAGCTGCTTTACAGTGAGCTTGAAGTGAACCAAATTAAATGCTGGTTTTGAAAGGCCTTAAGGGTGAGATTAGCTTGCTTGTGATGGTTCTTTGTGGCAAGTTTGTGTTTGGCTTTGATGCGTAACTCTCAGACTTGATAGGTTTAAATCTAGATGTTGTTCTGATCCCTAGGAAACAAAACATTTGTGCTGCTTCCTGAGTACTGGAGCCAGCTTCTGCTCCTTACCAGCTGACTTTGCAAAGGGAAGGAGAGCACAGAACGTGTTGTTGCTCACAATGTGCTCTTTGGATAGAGCTCCTGGATCTCTACTGCACGGTCAGTCTCTTCAAAATGAGAAACATTTCTCTTCGCAGATCCTAAATGGCTGCTTAACAGTACCCATGCTCCATTCCTTTGGAAATTCCCTTCTCCTTGTCACAGCTGGGAGTGGGATGTGGGGTCTTTGCTTAGCTTTCCTCCTCAGTAGCCCACATGCAAAGCAGAGACAAAAGAAAAGTGTTTGAATATCTGCTTAAGTTTTCTGAGTAGCAGAGTATTGCAGGACTGCACTCTGGAGGTGAAGCGGAAAGTGCAACTCTTTTTTTTTAATGCTGTGAAATGCAAAAATGCATGGGCAAACAGTAGCACAATGTTTTCCTTGTTAGCTGTGGTAGGAAGAGGCAGGTGGGAGAATTCTTCTTCTCTGGCCCTAATGAGGTCCGTTTGTCTTTTGCATTTAAGATCCCAATATAAATACATGGGGTGGCAAAGGGATTTTTGCTTAATTCAGGTCTCAGTCAGCAGATTAATAGAATGTGGTTTCCGTAACTTGTGGAGAAGGTTTATGAGCAGTTAATGCATATCATGCAAGTTTTGCTCTAGTTGCTATCTTCTCTTTTTTTTTTATTTTGGGGAAGTAAGTAGTGGAGATACTGGGGTAAAGGACAGGGAGTCTGCATTGCGCATCTGCATCGTGACCTGAGAAATGAATCGGCTTAGTCATAACAGTTGAGCTGTAGTAAATTGTCAGGCCATTTTCTGGCAGGCATGAGTTTCTGTCAGTGGCTTCAGTGTACGGGTAAAGAAAATCCAGTCTGAGTCTGTCTCTGCTGCTGAAGGAGATGTACTTAATAATATCCATGTCTTTGCTGAAGGGACTCCTGCTTGAGGCAAAAGCTCTTTCTGGTTTTCTTTTGGTTGTTTGCCCAAGTAAACAATTTTATCACTGGAAATAGATATTGAAGTTTTCAAATCCACTTTGTTCCCAGAAGGGGGCAGGGGAGACTTGCGAGTTCTGGAGTCTGATAAAATGTACTTTTGTTTGCTTGTGTTACACTTCCGTGCTAGCTTTCAGACACAGCAGGCACTGCCATCGCTTTGGCAGTGTGAGCATGGCACAATGAGATGCCTGCTCAATGCCAGAAGCCTGCAGCAATGACCTAGGCTGCAAGCGTTTTGTGTCCTTTTGGTTCTCCTTTCTCTTGGGGAGCGTTAGAACAGCTTCAAGTTTTCTCCTGCCGTTCCCCCTCATCTGATACACTGAGATATTACGCATGTAAAACCCATGAGAATATGGAATCATCATAAAGCATCTCCTTTTCTACACCTGGAGCAGTCTGGCTAGTTGGCATCTAACTGGGTAAAAATCTTAGTTCCTTATTCTGTCGTCTAGATTTTTCTTCTTAATTAAAGCTGAAAAGAAGCTTCTCCATGAAACTTTCTTAGGGATTTTCAGGAGGGCCTAGGTTTGCTCTTTACAGAGCCGACTTCCCTTTGTTAAATTCACTCAGCCTGGCTGACAGTGAGAGGGAGGCTTTTTTGCCAAATGTTTTAGAAATGGGGTCATGCAACTCTCCAGCAAGTTGGTTTTACATCCTGCAAAGAGACCTGTGGTTTCTTTGACAACCTGGAATACAGACAGAACAAACTCAGCTATATTAGTCTGCATTTCTGTCTTTGAATTGTGGAAACAGCTACTTTTGCTCAGGACAGTGCTTATTACAGCATCCCTGATAATTATGACATAGCTTCTACCTCTGCATCAGCAGTAAAAGGCTAAACAAAGACTCTGCTGAATGAGGTGGCTGAAATGAGTGATGGTTGAAACAGACTTGCTTGAGGTATTCAGTGCTTTTTATGCCCAAGTCTTCAGCGGTAAGGTCTCCCAGGCTCCTGTGTTTAGAGGCAGGGTTCAAAGAGGAAACAGCAGTCAGGAGCAAATGAAAACAGAGTGAGGGATTACTTGCGGGAATTTGAGTTGTGTGAGTCCGTGGGACCTGGTGGCCTGCACCCAAAGGTGCTGAGGTGGCTGTGTCACAGTGATGCCAGTCTTGGCCATCTTTGAAAAGTCACGGAGGTGCTGGGATGTCTCTGATCACTTGTCAAAGGCAAATCATGTTGCACTTGTCTTCAGAATAGGCCCAAAGGATAATCCAGGGACCTACAGGCTGGTCAGGCTCACTTCAGTCCCGGGGACAGTTGTGGGTCAGGTCCTTTTGGTACACCTGTCTGGGCATGTGAAGGAATGTGACTGGGAACAGTCGGTATGGATTTACCGAAGGTAAGTTGCGTCTGACCCACCTCATTGTCTTCTGTGATAAAATAATCGGATTTGTGGATGAGGAAGAGCGCTAGAGGCCATTTAGCTTAAGTTTACTGAGTGTTTTGATGCTGTCTCCCACAGTATTCTTGTATGCAAGTTGGGACGTTACAGTCTGGATGGGTGGAGAATGGATTCAAGCACATCAGGGAATTCTGAAGAGTAAATTGAGTCAGAGGAGGATGAACTGGTGATTCATAGAGAGAGCTCTTTCCACACAGCAGGACGATAGCTTCTGGAAGTAGGTTCTTAATCAGTCTTTCTTTTCCTCCTGAATGTCATTCTTTGCCACAATGTGATAAGAATGGATAGAAGACAGTATTTAAGAGGCTGTCTGGTTGAAATTCATCAGTCTTGCTTATTATTGGTGTAGAAGATTAATCTGTCTTTTCTTGGGGGGGGGGGGTTTGACATGAATGTTCTTCAAGATTACCTTGTTTTGTTTTTTCACTCAGTCATATGTGTATATGGTAGCCACTGAACTACAGTTAAGTACAATACATGGCAGTTTTGGAGATTTTAGTTATACCTGACTTAAACGGCCATGGAGGATGTGTATGGAATGCTGAGAGGTTAGTTTGTAAAGAATAAAAAACAGTCGCTCAAAACGTAAAGTAATTTCCTTTTCAGCAGTTTGGGTTTGACCCACTTTCTAGTATAAAAGGTGAGCTGGAGGTTTTCCGTCAGTCCAGATCTACTGTGTACTTTGATTTCTCTTCAGTGTTCCTAAGATACTAGGGAGCATCTGATAATCTTTTTGGGATTACCAATCTGGAAAGAATACTGTTTCATTAGAGCTGGGCAGACTCAGGTATATCTACTTGTGCCCAAGGAACTGTAATTGCAAAATTCAGTATATGATGCTTGCTTTGGGATTTTTTTTCCTTTCCGTTATTGCTATTACTGCCTTTCTGCAGCCAGTGGTATGCTTTGGCATTAAGAATTCAGTTTAAGCTATCTAGTGTGCTAGTGTGCTAAATTAAGGTGCCAGTTATGAGCAAAGAGGTTAATGGTCTTACATAACGTTTGTCTTGAGGTTTTTTGACACTGCAGAATTAAAAATAGCAATTAGAAGTTCTGTTTTGTCCTAGTTGTGGATTTTTCTGTGGAAATCAATTATCTGCAGCAAGTGACTTTTTTTTTAATCAAAGCTTTTTTCTGTTTTAAAAGCGTCATAATTCAAAAGTTGAGAACAGATACTAAAAGTCCAAGCTCACCACAAGCTGCTTTATGTTTGCCTTTCAGTTAGTGGTCTCTTGGAAAGCTGTAGATCATTCTTATTTCGTCAAAACTACTTAAGGAATGTAATTTGAGCTCCTCTGCATTTACAGCTTTTGTAATAATTCTTCATGGGTTTAGCTCCTTGTGGCTTTTGTGCTTCTGTGGTTAACCCTGTAGCTTCTCTGTACAGTTATTGGTTAACACTCTTAACTCCTGGCTTCTCTTAGCTATTGCACTGTGTAGTCTGAAACAGCCAAAAACATTGAGTGTTCTTACAGAAGCATCTGAGAAGATCTTCTGTTGTGTTAGCCACGTACTTTTTTTTTTCCTTCTGAGAACATTTTAACATTTGTCCCAAATCGGAACTGACCGTATCCATTGGGAGTACCTTGTATATGTGTGTAATCTCATCCCAAATCTCCATTCGCAGGGATCTGCATCCTTGCTCGCAATGTGTTCCTACCTGTTAAGGTTTCTCTTCACGTCTAGTCTTCGCAGTTTTCCTAACTATGGAATTCATAATGTATTTTAACTTCGATTACTTTATGAAGGAAAAACTGCCTATGTTCACCTGCATGGCAGCATAGATTGCTTCACATCTGTGCGCTATTAAGTGGCAAGGGAAATGATTTCCTGGTTACTGTTGTCTAGGGATCATTCAGGACTTGCTTCATAGACTCCGTTCAGAAATGTCCAAATGGTGCCTTGTTGGAAGGTGCAAAAACCCAGAAGAATGGGGAAAGAATTGTCCTCAAATTCTTGGTTCCTGCTGTCTGTGAAAACCAAAGACTTACGTAATTGAATTTGCTGCAGTCTACTCCTTGGCTTTCCATTTGAGATGCCAGTGTGTTCTTCCAGTGCGTTGCTGCTCCTCACTTCTTGAAGATACACCTGGGCTTACTGCTCGCTGAGACTGTCTTCGATTTGGTACAGTCTGTCCATGAGCTGTGGAGCTGTGAACCGCATTCACTAGACTTGCCCTTATTTTTTAGCATATGATGATCTCCGGTTTTCAGTTGTTCCTTGATTAAATGTCTGCTTCCAAAAGTAGTCGGTAGCCTGCATGTGCAAATAAGCTGAATTGGCATTTGAGCAGGGAAGTACTAAGCAGACCTGCAGCTGGGCATGTGGCAGCCACAAAGCAGAGTCCCCACCAAACGCCACTGGCTGTGGCTTTCCCTGCTTGCGTTAGAGGTTCCATTTAAAGTCCTGATCTTTGAGCAATGACCTTATAAATTCTTCTATCATCTCTCTGCTGATAAGAATGAAGAGACAAGACATAGTATTAATGTGTAATATCAGTAGGCCAGTAGCTGAGCAGAGGTCTCCCAGGGGTGGGATTCATAATCCTGTTAAAGGAGAGGAGAGTCAAAGAGGTTTTGGGAGGTCACTTCTTACAGGGAGAGAAACAATCCCTGTGCGAAGCTCTGCCTCTTTGTGATCACTTTCCCTTTTTCATATTTCATCTCACAGCAGTGGAAAATAGATCTAGATGGATCCTGCAAGAGTCTTGACCTCTGTAAAACTCCTGTTGCCTCAGGTTTGCACAAGCAGAGACTACCTGCCAGAAGACAGCTGTGTGTGTATGGGTTGATAATCTTATGTGACAGTGTTATGAAGTCTTACTCTATACAGATACTAGCCTGTTACTCATGAGACACTTAGAGCATGCTTTGATCTAAATGGGACCACGTGCTTCTGCTTAGCATTATGCAGCTTCACTGCAGTTTTACCTTTGCCTTATTTTGTCGCACCCATATTTTACTTGTATTGGAGTGTTGTGAGAAATTCAGGTGTCTAAATGCCATCCTAAATGGTGGCTTTACCAAATTTTCTTAATGTCTTAAAATCCTTTATGTTTTTGATACTTAGAGAAGTACTTCCAATGTTAGTGATGAAGTGTCAGCAGTCAAGAATTTATTAAGATAAACTTGCTTCTGATTTGTGATATTCTAGTGATTTGTTGGAACAGAGATGTTGGAGCATTTGCTCATGAACATACTGTTTTCTTTGAAAAGACCTACTTCTTTTGCAAGATTGTCCAAATACAGTAGTGCTGGAAACTTGCTGCTTATTCAAAGGGCAGACACAGCTTTAACTCTGAATTTTGGAGGAGTGAATTGTCTATGGAAGTAGCCCAGACTGTTCTTTGAGTGTGCTGTCCTCCAAGTGGCAGCATGATGACAAGCAGAAGTTGACTTTGCTGCATCTCTGAGGCAAAACGAGGTCTTCCAGGATTCCACCATTTGATCAATGCTGTGTCCAGAGTTAGGTGTTACAAGCGGTGACAAGAGCTAGCTAAAACAGATGTTGACCATGAGGAAATGGGTGTCAGGCTAAAGTCATGAAACATACCTTATGAATAAGTGAAACTCTTCTGAGAAGACCCTGTAATGTCACTGGCATGAAGGTATCGCAGTGCACAGCGAATGGTGAAGTGTTTGGTCTCCAGTAGAAGAGGGGTACACACACGCAGCTTTCGGAGCTGCGATGGCACGAGACCCCTCTCATGGTGAGGCAGGGGACAAATTACTAGTTCCAGCTTAATGTCACCTTTAATGTTACTGCAACATATCTATCTGGTGAGGCTTTCACCTTTCTGAGCATGACAGCACACAGGGAACTCTGGTATATTGATTGACAACCACTCTGGGTAGTACCTGCACTTAAGTTGCGTGCATTACTGCTGAAACCAGTTTGATTACGGATCACTTCACAGTAACTGTTGCAGTGGTTTCCTACGTAAAGCCCTTTAGACAGATCAGCTCTTACTTCCAAAAAAGTTTGGTTGTGTGGAAGTGGTCAGCTTTCTGAAGTGACTTAATAGTTTAACCAAGGTAAAGAGAGCCTTGGACACAACCCAGGCAGCAGTTTCTAAGAATTCTTTGTTGTTTATGAATCAGTGTTGTTTGTATAATGTTGTTGTCGTCACTGTTCCTCCTGGCTTTGCTCCCCGGTACTGCTTGCACATGCTGCTGCTGTTTGTCATGCCCTAGTTAATCACAACAGGCTGTTTCTCACTCTCCCCTAATGTGTTTTTAGTAGCTCTTTTGCCCTGAAAATAATGCTGGCAACAAATAAATTACAGATTTATTTCTGAGGAAATAGGGCATTTTAAGTATTAATGTGGAAAATTAAAACATGAAGAATTAGATTGCTGATTTTTTATGTACAATTTAAATCTTTCATACAAAAACACTTTTGTACAAATGTTACATAGTCCTGTTGTGTATTTTGTCTATGTTGAGTAAGAGTGCAGCTTTGCAGTTGCTTGAAGTTGAACTTCAGCCTTTCTTTTCCTTGCCTTTAGTTACAGGTTCCCACTTTCTCCCTTCTTTTGATGCGAGGGGGATTGTTGAACCTCATGGTCAGATCTGTTAGGGACCTGATCCAGCTGAAAACTAAAGGCTTTTTGTTGTGTTTTATATATTGCTGTTTTAGTTTCCTCTCAGATCTGGTGCTTAATCTAGCTGTCTGCAAGAGTGCTGATGCTGGTGTAAAGAAGACATCAGGAGAGAGGTTAAAAAGCTAAATGATCTCCCTTCTGGGAGCAGCAACTCATGTCTCTTTAAAGTCAGGGTGAGACTGTTCTCTGAGCACATGGTCTCAGGACAGTTGAAGCTCAATGAAATTGGCACTGCTACTCTTCTGCCTGCCCTTCCTCTGCTGGATGATTCTCCCCTTTTACTTTCGTTGGGCACTGGCACTAAACCAGTTCAGGAAGCCACATTGGCAAAAACAACTGTGGTTTTGTTTTTTTATTTTATTCCGGGTTACCTTTTTTTGCCAGGCTAGTTTCTGAGCAGGATCAGGTGAGTGCCAATGCTGACTCAGGTGAGAGGATGGGTTTGAGGAGTGCTGACTTAGTTCCATGACGACTTAAATCTATACCCTGAGATGCATGTTAAGGAACGAAGGGTAAGATTTGCCAAATACTGATTTTGTTAGTTTTCTGTGTCCTTGTGGATTGATTTGATGACATCTACAAAACAATGCTGCTGAACAGCTTAGACTGTGATTCTTGCCTTCTAGAGCAGACGCAACAAAAACTGTAGAAATCTTGTTTCCTGAAGCTGTTTCATTAACATGCCTCCTACCCTGTTCCAGAAGTCAAATCTCAATGGTTATTCAATCTTTTGTGCCTTGTTTTCAATGAGGCGGCCTTACATAATGGTGTGTGTCTGATGTGGATACCTGTCACCAGCTGAAAGCAGAGAACTGAGAACCAAGTCCTTTCCAGTAGGTTGCCAGGCAGCCATCCAATAGGAAGTATTTTCAGTTGGTTTTGTTTCAAACAGTATTTGAGCTGGTAATTTGGGAAAAGAACCTTCAGTCTGTTTCTCTCGTGGTCACTTCTAAAGCGTGCTAGCGTTTCATCATTGCTTAGTTCTTATTTTGGTTTTCTATCTTTCTTTTTGTGTTTCCACGTTAAAATCAAAATTCAGCTGCAGTTGAAGAGTTGCCAAAACTGCAGATAGACTCCCCACTCCTTGAATGTCAGTCTTCAAATCGGTGGGAATCTGCATATCACATAGGCTTGACTTTTTTGAATGGAAGATCACCAAGATAGTTAATGGTTATGCAATTTCTAGGAGAGTTTTGTTTCAGAACTTGGCCCAAAGCTGTTCATTCGCATCAGTGACTTTGTTAGTCATGTTTTTATATTTATTTCAGCACGCAGGCTGCAAAAATGACATATAATTTAGGACAAGCAACAGCTCAAGGGAGCTCAGTAGCCATGCCTTACTTGTAGGATACTCATCAGTGTGACCTCATTTTGTCTCATTAAAGAGACCCTCCACAGTTGCTAGCTGCAGCAGTAAAGTACCCTACGTGTTCAGTTTAGTAAGTAATCCTGTTCTACAGCAGCCATGAAATAAGAGGTAAGCTGGGAATGCAAACGTTGGCTTTAGGCACAAGGATAACCATCAGCAATTCAGGCACCTTGTGCTGATACAACTGTTTGTACAGCTGCACAATAGATTGGGGATCTGACCTGGGTTGAAAAGTAATCCTTAAAAAAACAAAACAAAGTGCTGGTTTATTTTTAACTGCGATCAGTTCCCTATTTGATTCATGGGGAGGCTGCAAACGGTTGTACCAGCACAGCAGAGTTGAGTGGGAGGATGCTGTTCATGCTGGTGCAGCTGTCAAAGGATTGCCTGTGTAACCATGGTCTGAAGAAGGAACTGAAGGAGGCATTAGAAACTGATTTGGCTTGATCAGTGCCAAAAGAAATCCGAACATAATACTGGGTATCTTTTTTTTTTAAAGCAAGGCATTTGGATGGACTTGGTTTCATTGTGGAGGATCACTTTAAAGAGCAACCAAGACAAGCAGTTGTCTCCACCCCAGAATCTGCCCTGTTTTACCAAACTAGAGAGAACGGGGTGGATGAATTAAGTATCAACT
>NW_008825440.1:73227-75463 GCF_000699105.1 Pygoscelis adeliae | reverse complement strand
CTCTTTCCTTGTGCAGACCAAGCTTTTGATGTATGTTTTTTGACTGTCATTTCCCTATGAGAGAGCTGGAGGCCTAGCTGTTCACCTAGGTTTTCTTCCTTAATTCAATGTTTTTACATATTCTGAAAACAGAAAAAATTATGAAGTGCAGGTAGATGAAACTTTTTTGCTTGACTTTTAATTTCAAATATATTTTACATTTTGTTTTTTTGGGTAGGTCTTGTTTTTTCTCTTTTTTCCCTTATCTTCTAAGGATTCCTTATGAGATGGTGGAAGGCAGAGAGCCAGAAAACACCCCTTCTTTCTCTTCTTTGGGCGCCCACATATGGTCTGAGTGGAGTATATGTGTGTGCTTGTTCTTTTGTTTTGGCAGTTGACTGTTTTTCCTGTTGTAGAATCCTCGCTTTGGCCTTTCTGCTTTGCTTTCTGTGTGTGGCAGGTGTAAGATGCAGCACATCGGCTGTTCCTTTCAGTTCCTGTCAACTACTCTCTCAAACCTGAAAACTGATTTTATTGCTGCACAAGTACTTCCCTTTTCTGGGATTTTGGTGCTTTCACTGGAGGTTTCCTCTTGTTCTTATGCAAGCTGGGAGGATCTTGTCCCATCTTCCCACCAGCCTTCCAGGTGTCTGTACTGGCTAGGAGCCTGAGGGACACAAGCCTAAGGTGCACAACCATTTCTACTTGTTGAGTCTGTGTGGAGGTTTGCGTGGGACCTCAAGCTCCAGACGTGCTTGCACACGTGTATGACGACAGCATCTTTCCAGCTCGGGAGCCAGCAGCTACTCTGTAGGTGATTAGGCCAAACTGACTTCCTTGGCTCTGGCCTTGACACCTCCGAGGACTTCTGGGGCATTTTTAACCAGGAGAAGATGAGGTAAGAACTTAGGAGGTGCCAGTTGGTCTCTTCGCCCCTGTTGTGGCACAAACCTGAGATTGCCACTCGCCTGACTGGGGTGGATTCTTGTCTGTTTGGTGGGGCTACCCCCCTGGCACTTGAGCAGTCCTCCCCAGTGCCATCCATCTGGCTAAGTTCTGTGCATGTTACCACAAAATTGCACCTTCCTTTTCTCTTGCCAGCAGTGGTTTGCTGTGTGGTGTGTTTGTCCTCTGGTTCAGCACAAGCATCACCAGCTCTGACTCATTCTCTTAGTGTCAGCAGATTAGCGTGGTGCATTTACCTGGTCATCTATCCCACCTTCTGATGCTGTTGAGGTTGTAGAATTTGGTACCCACAGCTGACATGAAAGTGCAGTGTTTCTGAACGTGCTTCTCCTCATGCTGAACTCAGCATAGTCGTTCCATCGTCTTCCTACTGGGGAGGCATTTGGGTGGAGTTACCTGGATGATCGTGCAGTCCTTCAGGACTTCCTTAGGGATGTGGCCGGCTTATTTAAACCTCACTGTTGGGGAGGAGGCCAAGGTCTGTGACTGAAGAGCAAGTATGCTTTATTACCAGCATTAATGAAAACTAACTGTAGGATTTTTGAGGCAGGAGGTGAAGTTGTTCCCTCTGCTTATTCAGTCTATAAGTTGAGTTACAAATTCTTTCCAAGTTAGTCTTTGAGCCAAACCTCTTCAATGGGATTGATGTGAATTTTTTTCCTTTTCCCCCCTGTTATGAATGCAAGGACTACAGTTTTCTGCTGATGAGCCTGTTGATGAGTTTTCTGAGCCCCTTCACTAGTGTGAATTCAAGAAATGTCTTTTCTTGG
The DNA here is from genome assembly GCF_000699105.1 of Pygoscelis adeliae. Taxonomy (NCBI): domain Eukaryota; kingdom Metazoa; phylum Chordata; class Aves; order Sphenisciformes; family Spheniscidae; genus Pygoscelis; species Pygoscelis adeliae. Next base: position 73,748 of record NW_008825440.1, on the reverse strand, counting down.
TGGGTTAGGTTGATTCCTTATGGTTTGTGACTGTTGAAAGTAAGTTCCTTTCTAACTGTCTCTGACTGTTGGATCTGAGAGCTGTGCTGAACAGCAAGCATTTGTGTTGGAATAGTTTAAAATTAAGCTGTATCCAGCGGAGACTTTTTTCCTCTTTGTAAATGAGATGAAGAGAAGCCAGAAATTAGCTCACGCTGAGCGATGAGGCCTCACAAGCATTGATCTTCCCCAAGCTCTTCTCTAGAAAGCATGTGTCATATTCTCATCTCTCCTATAAAATGCAAAGCTGATATTGGATGACCCTGCTCTCTTAGGCACAAGCTTGGAAGAAAATCTTCTGGGCTGGTACTGATAAAGCAACCTTTTGTTAATGTACGTATTCGATCGGGTCTTGCTGCTATGGAAACTCTCAGGCTTGGACTGAAGCCAGTGCTTCTGAACAGAGAAGGAAGGTGCCTTTTACTACTGGGGCAGGGTATATTTGTGGCAAGGTGCAGCAGGATTCAGCAGCTCAGCGCTCT
>NW_008825440.1:68337-73136 GCF_000699105.1 Pygoscelis adeliae | reverse complement strand
GGCGTGCACCGCCCCCCAGCCCCCCCTTTGCAGTGACACTGATAGTGGTGACAAGGACTGGCAGGTCCCCAGGCAGCCTGTGCCCTCCTGCCAATGCGCTGCATTTCTCTGGGCTTCCCCTTCTTCACTGGAGAAAAGAGCAGCAAGAGAATTAAATCAGCTTATATCATCCCTGTTATGTGCAGTCCTCTCCCGCTCCCCAGCCTGATGTTATCACAGTAGTGCAAGCTTTTCCAGCATCAGGCTGAACAGGAATACAAGCTGGAAGAGGCCACCTGAGCCCTGGCTTTGGTTACCCTTGCTTGCAGACAGCTGCATGACAGATGTTTACGAAACATTGCAGAGCACCTGCTCCATATGTGCTAAACGTGACAGACGTTCCCTATGCACTGCTGTGTGCTAAGGCTTGGCTTAAAAAAAAAGAAGCTACCACTGTAGCTTGCCTGTGTGAGAAAACAGGTATTGTCTGTGCCCTGGGGTCTAGATCCCTAGCAAGGATTTCAAGTACCTCATCCCTCCTTGAAAGCATGCCACGCTTTATGCGTAGGTGACAGCAGAAGGGCCTTTGCAATTCCTGCTAATTTGGCCTCTAAGAAAAAAGCCACCTTTAACCCCAGATCTAGGCACTGGTTTTAACAAGTGGTTTAGGCATTCCAGCCATAGTTAAAAGTGCATAGCTCAGCCTCTCTTTCTTCAGAAAGAGCTGAAAAGGCTTGGCTTCCGCTCCTTTCTTAGGAAGAGGAGAAAATTCTTCGTCTCACAGGCTACTGGCAGAAGTGCTGAAGCTTTGTGATTAGTGTGATAGAATTATGGCACAAATAGTCTTCCTTCAGATCTCTGGGAGACAGAAACATAAGGTATGCCTAAGGACTCATATTACAAGCTTAATTTTATTTCCCATGTGGTCCTTCCTGTATGTTCAGTCAAGCTCTATCTTAATGTAGATTATGCTCTTTCCTTGTGCACACTTCAGCAGTTGGTGCATTTGTGCCCTGTTGTTGAGGCAGGAAAAGTATTGGTCAAGGAAGCGTGCTTTTGTTCAGCTCATGGCATAGGGTGGAGCACACCTATTAGTGGCTATTGTCCTCTCTGGAGCCTTGTTTATTGCAGTTCCTCCACCAGCCTTGCAGCTGGCATTCTCTTCCTCAGCTGGCATTCTTCTGTTTCACTTTTGATGCGTGCATACGGATCATATTCTACTCTCTGGCCTCGATCTGAAGAGCCACGCTTGCCTTGGTGAGGGCAGCGTGTCCAAAAAGGGCTGTATTTGGTAATAGTTCAAGCGTTGGACAAGATGCAGGGGAAGGCTCAGGATTCAAAACTGTATGCCTAAGCAGGCTAGGAAGGCTTGTAGCTTCCTGGACACCACGCTGGCCAAATGTTTCTGGTTACATCCTAAATGTTGCCGCAGGTTCTTGGAGAGTTGTGGTCTCTGCCCAGGTCCCAGGGGTCATCTCCATTTCTGCTGACTAGACAGATGTGCCTCAGGCCTGTGGGTCAGCTTTTGTGCTGGGAAGCTGATCTCATAGCACAGTGGGAGGTGCTTTTTTTTTCTTAGACTGGGTTTTCTTCTGTAGAAGTTGGGTCATCCAGTCCAGCATGACTAGAAAACACAATGCTTTTCAGCATGTGTGCTAGCTGCTGCTTCTCTTAGCTAACAAGTCTAGCTCACAAGAAGCAGTCACCAGGTACCCATTGGCCAAATGCTGTAGTCCTCCTGCCTGGCATACTGGTATTTTGTATTCTTGTGCTTTGCTCCTGACTGCTTTGGGGTTGTTGAGGGAAAGTCCAACTTTTGTCAGTGTGACCCTGGGGTCAGTATTTATCCCTCACCTGTGGCCTGGCTCCAGAATTGTCAGTGGCCATCTGCCTTAGTCTTCAGCACCACAGGTCCTGAGGGCTGGCCACAGTCCTAGGAGCCACAGCAAGGCGGTGCTGGAAAGATGGACATGCAAGCTGCTTACAATGAAGGTGTGAGTCAACAGTGCTTAATGCAGTCAGCTTTCTCGCTGTGTAATACATCATAATTTTAAATGTTTGTTTTCCTTTTTGTTTTGGAAAATAGCTTTACTAGTGAGTCATGAAGCATTGCCAGTGTTCCTGTACAAGACGGCTTATAAAGAGTGGGAACATCAGCACCGTGGTGCGGTCTGCAGTAATTCACACACCCACTGCAGTGCAACTCTCTGCCCCTACTTCTCAAGTGTGTGGTGACCTCTGAGGCTAGTTTCCTTGTCACCTTAAGTTACACCATCAAAGAGGACATCCCTGCTCTTCCCGCTCCCTTGTTCCTGTGCTGGCATCCTCAGGTGGCAGTGCTCTGGCGCTGTGAACTGGGAGGAGCAGGCATCTCCTTGATGCTGGTGGTGGTCTGGTAAGACATCGGTAGTCTTCAGCCGGCGTTCAGTAATGTACTCTGGCTGGGTCTTCAACAGTACAGCACTGTTTGTTTCTGTGGAGGAGCATATTCCCTCCTGGAGGGCAGTGTTGGTATTGGGGGCAGGGTTTACCCCACTTAGTGGTTAGGAAGAGCAGAGTTGCCTTGTGAATCTTCCTGACTTTTGTTTGAAAATATTTTGTGTGTTAACTACAAGAAAATGCAGCTTATTGCTCTTCATTATGCCCATCCTGCTAAAAAGTAAGTGTTTGAATAGTGAGGTATGCAGTTCAAATTTGGAGCAGATACACTGACAGACTGGCATCTAGACTTAAACATTGTAGAGCAAATTCTCGTCCAGTACAAGAGTGTTTTACTGGGGAGCATAATGGAATATGGGATGTGGTATGTCCTTCTGTAGTCACCAATAACTCTGCTCTTGAACCTCACCCCCCACTTCTTGCAAGTCTGGCTTGATGGGCAATCTGTCTTGCTAACGATAGATCAGTCTGTTGGAAGGGGGGATGCTAAACTGGCCTGAATGTTTTACTGCTGTTTGAGCTGTAGTGGTGGTGTTGGAGGATACCAAAGGGTCTGCTTGGATGAACTGGTCTCCCTCAAGCTGTTGTGTGGATCGTGCGCTGCATTTTACAGTACAATGGAAGGACTTCGAATTTTATAAGCCAGCTAAAATAGTTGAACCCATGCCTTTGTTTACCAGAGGAAGGATGAGTAATATTTAGGCCTTCAAATAGTTTTCTGCTTTATATTTGTTTGAAACTGCTGGGATTCTTCTGTCTTTATTTGTGGATAGTGTCCATGTTTAGTAATAACTCTTCACTTTGAGTTAGTCTGATGAAAAACACGAAGCTGTATCTGAGCTATAAAGTGTCTATTTTTCAAGCCCTGTAGATAGCTTCCTCTTTAAAAATGTTTCTGAAACGCTACTTGCCACAAAGTATTTTTTCTCACATTCACTTGTATGTGGGAAAATATTGGCTACATTGCTGTTTTCTTCAGAGCCCCTGGATGAATACATGGAGCAGTTGTAACCACGTTTGGACTACCTCTCCACCTGGTGCCCGGCTCCTTCTCTTGCGTCACAGCCACAGAATGTTTTTCTTTGTGGCTGTCACTCCCTCCCAGGTGGGCCTGCACATCTGAAACTTGTCATGTTGGCTTTTCTTGGGGGCGGTGAGGTACTTGGCAGTGAGCCTGTGGCACTTGATGGCTGCAGCCTGTTTTCATTGCCACTTTCCCAGGAGCCCTTGGACGACTGCAGTCATCTCACAGATATCTCTAGGCCATGCAGTGGAGAAGGCTTGATGGACTCTGCAGAGCGGTTGACTGCTGTCCTCAGAGTAATTCAGGTGGCATATGCTTCCTTGTTGCTCACCTTTAGGAAAGAAGGTGCTGAAAGTAGGCAGAGGGTTCAAATCTCTTGCTCTGATGGCCGAAATCTGCCTGTAGCCCATAGGTGAGGCACTTCTAACTGTGAGAACAGTCTGTGTGGGCCTTGGGGGGTGTGTGTCTGCCCGGGTGTTTGTGATCTCCATCAGAAGTTAGTGAAGATGTCTGAAGCTAATGAGTCTGCTTAGATAATCCCCCTTCTCTAAATTATGGATAATAATACTTCCTTCTGTCAGTGGCAAAACCAAAACCCTGAGACGCTTTGTGATTGGCTTTCAGTGAAAACTGGGACTAGTACCAGACCTGAGCATCATATGCATGTCTCCTGAGTATGGCAACTACTGTTATCACACAGATGAATCTCTTACTTCTCTTGTCCCGTGAAGTTTAAACTACAGAAGGTGTGAAGTTAAACTTGTCCCCTATATTGTTTGGAATAACTGAAAACTCTGCTTTAGTCATTGGCAAAATAAAAGAAACCAAATCCAAGACAAAGCTGCGTCAGCAAGGGGAGATTTAAGTCTGTAAAGCATTTGTCTGAAATCTGTGAAGTGCTGATCTGTTGCAGCTGCTGGCACCTTGCTTGTTCTTGGATGTTAACTACCATTAAACCAAACTAAAACATATATGACATAAGCAAGCCTCTGCTGCTGAATTTCTTCTTGATAAAGCAAATAAGGGGGAGGAGAGAAATCCACAACATGTGTTTCTTTGTGATAAGACTTAAGCTCTGAGTGAGTTCAGGAGATAGAAACTTTGAAGGATACCTTGAAGAGACTTTGATATGAGTTGCTACAGAGAGGGACCTTCTGTGTTGTTGTTCCCCCCACCCCCAAATTCCCTGCCCCCCACCTTAAAAGCCAGCTAAATATTCACATTGTTCCCCTTACACTGAATGTAGTTGTGTGGTCATGTAACCACATAAGGAAATGTTTTCCATTGGATCAGTGAGATGATTCAACTCAAATGTACGTACACTCATACTATCCCAAAATCCAGTGCGAGGGAGCGA
>NW_008825440.1:57386-68302 GCF_000699105.1 Pygoscelis adeliae | reverse complement strand
GGACAGGGAGAGAGAAGCGTCCTGTTGTAGGGAGCGTCCTTTTGTGTCAAACACGTTATGAAGTATCGCCCCTTCTTTTGAATCTCTTCAGCTGTGTCTCTTACATGATTGAATTGGAGGGGAGGGGGAAGAGCCCATCTTCATCCAGAACTTCCCCCAGCCTGGCAGTGTTGTGGCCAGAGACATCCCGTGGCCAGATGAGGAACAGCCTGAACTGTGTCCCTTGTTCAGGCCTCCAAGATCCCTCTGTTCTTAAATTATTGCCCTTGGCTGTGGCTGTGCTAAGAAACTGGAAATTGGTGAATTCAGAAACTGAAGTCACCATATGGTTCTTGTACTTTGGATAACTCATTGTTGTGAGGAAATCCTGTGGTGTTTTCCCCAGCAGCGGCTATCATCTAAGCTGGAAAGGGCAAATCATCTGGAGAGAATTTGGACAGCTTTACTTTTCCATCATCCTGTGGCTGTGCCAGGTGCTCTGCAGACATTAAAAGAGCATCTGTCTTCTCCAAAGCACTTCTAATCTCATTTGGATTTAGCAATCTCTTGCCTGTCTGTGGAGGTGAGGAACCTGTTGTGCATGTAGGTGCTGTGAAAGCATCAGGAAGTAGTTGTTGTCCTGAAGGGCTTAGAGTAATAAAGGAGAGAATCTGAGTGGAATCCATTCAGTTACAGCATACGCACAGCGACAGAATGACTGTCTTATTCCGAGAGTCTTTCATGTCATAGCTTGAAGAGAAGCGAGTCAGTAAAGGAGGAACCAGTGTTAGAGTAGGAGGTGAACAGGAATCAGTTGTTTAGATGTTAAAAATGCAGGGGCACAAGGAGTGGAATTCAGATTCTTGAAATGTTTGTTCTGCTTGTGTCAGTCACTGTTATTGACAGGCAGGTGTGGGCTTGGTTTTAATTGTGCTGTAGCTCACGGTTTGTGCTCCATTATCTCGTTGCCTTACTGATAAAATGAACTAAAGGAAGGAAATAGTATTTTCTAAAGATGGGAGGCTCAAAATACTCTTATCTCCTCCTTTCCCTATCTCCTGTCAACCCTGCTGGACAAGCTCTAGATGAGACTGCCTCTGAATTAGTGTGTGTTTACCTGTAGGATTAAAGAGATGGTGAGGAGCATGCTGGAACAAGTGGGATGTAAACAGAGAACAGAAGAGGAACAGTTATGGATATAAATAAATATCAAAACTTCTCTGAGCCAACAGGGAGTGAATGCAAGTGGTCCTCCGTTCACAGGAATCTCCTTTGCTTTTTCAGATCATTGTAAGGAAGCAGATTGCCAGGATTTCCCCCCTGTGGCTGCCTGACTGCTGCTGAGCTACCCCTCCCAGCCCATGTGGCTCTCCCCATGCTCCAAGAGTGCAACTGGTGCCCAACGCAATGTGTGTTTGTCAAACCATGGAAGTGGGCAAGTATGGCAAGAATGCCACTCGATCCGGAGACCGGGGGGTCCTGCTGGAGCCTTTCATTCACCAGGTGGGCGGCCACAGCAGCATGATGCGCTACGACGACCATACTGTCTGCAAGCCCCTCATTACCAGAGAACAGCGCTTCTATGAATCTCTGCCCCCAGAAATGAAGGAGTTCACACCTGAATACAAAGGTGAGGCCTGCTGTCATTCCAGAATGCAGTTACATGCTTCAAGAACCTGCCCTCTCACTTTTCCTGCAGCTTCTGATGTGTTGCTGTCTTTTGGCATCATTTTATTTGTTGTTTTTAATTCTCTTCTGCAGGCTAGCAATTTGATAGGAGCACTTGCAAAGGAGGAAGTCTCTTTTTGTAGGCATGCAGAGTTTAATGTGCTTCTCTTCCTAGAGAGAGCATATGCGATGTGACAGTTGTAGTCTGAAGCTTAAGGTTATGGATGTGTAACTAAAGTAGTTTTACTACCAAGTTATTGTCGATTACAGCCTTGGCCTTACGAAGTTAGATCATATACTAAGCATTTGCACATTCCAGTCCTGTAATTTATTGCTTCCTCATCCCATTTCTTTTATGGACCCATATCAGAAAGCTGCTGAAGCAGGAAGCATTGCTTTCCCAGCGCTGAGGTGAAGCCTTGTCCCCAACCGCTTTGAAGGACTGGAATTTTCCAGCGTCTGTATCATTGTAGGAGGTTGGCAGCTCGTCTGTATCTTTCAGAAGCTCAATACACTTTCAGCCATGCGCATTTGTATTCAGGGTGGTGACACTGGCAGGTAGCCTTTTGGGGGACTCAGCGTTCCCATTGCCTCTGCTTCTTTGTCACCGTGTGGCATTGGGAGGATGGTGCTTCACAGACAGCTGGGACCACCGTCTGTTCAGGGTCTTGCCATTTGATCTGGCTGCAGCCTGAAGGTCTCGAAGCAGTGTCAGCTTACCTACCTGTGTCTGTGTGCAGATCATGAGTGAAAGATACAGTCTCCAACAGACGGGTCCTCTCGTACCCTCAAGCCACTCTGGGGCCATATGGTGCTCTAGTGACCCATCAGAAATCCCAGCTGAAGGCTGTGTAGTTACTAGAATTGATACGATGTCAGGCTTTCCTTGGGAGATAGGTTTAAAACTGATGAAGCTGATAGTCCAGATGGAGACCTGTCTTCCTGAAGTCAGATACTTCCTGGTAGCCTAAAGGCATAGGACATGCACCTCCACCCCAGTGTGGGATTTCGGCGAGAGTCCTGTGCAGTTTCCCGATAGTCCCAGAAATTGTTCCTACTGATTTGGGGGAGAGGAATATTGGGGATGATAATTCCTGTCTGAGCATTCGGATGATGCTGTAAGATTGCCCTTTCACAGAGGTATCTTGAGGAGCATGTCCAGGCAGCCAGAACACTTGGAGTGGCATTAATGTAGTGACATGGGAGTCCTGAACTGCGCTGAAGTTGTGTTGAGCTGCCTGAACCTTGTTAGCATTGTCATGTGCAGATAAGGAAAAAGGAAGGACAGTTACATGATGGCCTGCATCAACTGAGCAGTGCGAGGTTTCCTCACGTTTGCGAGGAATCACTTGATTCAGTGCATCTGGCATCTGATACTCCTGGCAGCTATTCAATGCTGGTGACAAGCTAATGGAAGATTTTTGTCCTTGCAAGTTAGGAGATAGGCTGATAGCCTCATTATCAGGGCTGGGGGAGTCCCAAAGATGAAGATGTCAGCCCTAACTAGAAGTGTCAGCTGTCCTGCTCTGTGGCTGGCCAGCTAGATATATTCAGAGTCTGTGCTGTGAAAGATCTATACCTTCCCTTGGACTACAGTGCTTTTCAGGAGCCTTCAGAAGGTAAAACTGGACAGGACACAAATGGTTCTGCTTGCCTGCACCTGGCTGAGGTAGTTTTACTTCCAGGGCCCCCTGTTTTTATTGCTAGGAAGCCCTGGGACCTTGCAGATCCCTTTTCTGCGAGACTGGCTGACTTGTGATAAGAGTGGCAGGTGTCACCTCAGCCTCAGAGCTCTGTGCTTCAGAGCTCAGATGCTGGAGAGCTCCTTTAGCAGAGAAAGCACACTCCTCCTTGGCCAGCGATGTCCTTGTCAACAGCAGGAGCACTTCTGCAGGACATAGATACTTACGCAAATGAACTAGATATATATTTTGTATGCATTGCTCCTTTGAACATCTTGGTAGACTGTGCTTTCTCCAGTTTGACATTTGCTGCAAGACTGACTGGAAGGAAATAATCACACCCCTCAGCCTACCAACTGTGCTTGTGTCCTTAATTTCCTGAGGGTGGCAGAGCTTCCCCTGCTGCTGCTGACTGCTTGCTCAGGTAGCGATGCAGGGCACGGTTTGGGGGATTTCTCCTCTGTGCTGTGCTAACAACATTTGGGTTGTTGTAGTCTTAAACCTCCTTTCATTGCTCTGGACTTGCTTTGTTGCTCTGTGAGCTACGTTTTCCTCTTTCCTCTTGAACATTTGGGTGCTAGTGGTTGTGTATTCCCTCCTCTAGGAAACAGAACTGACGTGTCACTTCTCTCTGGCAGGTGTGGTATCTGTCTGTTTTGAGGGAGACAGCGATGGCTACATTAACCTGGTGGCCTATCCCTATGTGGAGAACGAGGCTCTGGAGCAGGATGATATGCCAGAGAGGGACCAGCCACGACGCAAGCACTCGCGTCGGAGCCTTCACAGGTCAAGCAGCGGCACTGAGCACAAGGAGGAAAAACCCGGCCTGGCCAGTGACAGCACTGAAAGGTAAAAACTTTGAGGGCCCAGTGACAACATGATGAGCAGGAAATCTCTTTTCCCCTTTCAGCTCTGGCGCTCCTTTTGTTGAGAGCATTTTGCACTTCGTACAGTCGGCAGGCTGTCTTGCACTTGGTGCCACTTGCACAGGGTGCTCCCTGTGGCACTGCAAACTGTGTCAGGAGCTGTGCTGCATTCGGGACGAACTCATCCACGTGAAGTGCTTCTGACACAGGATAACCCTTGGCAGTTTGTTGGATGCGGAACCAAAGTGCGTGGAGCAGATTCAAACACTCTTCAGTCCACCTGGTTACTAACTCAGAGGTTTCTTCCAAGGGTACTTTGAATACAGGTCTCTATTCTCACACCAGCTGGAGCTCCCTGAGAAACAAATGTTCCTGCTTACTCTGTCAATTACAGTACAACCTAGCAGAGATGTTAGACCAGATCCTTGAGTGTGGGTCCACAGCCCAGGGTATTAGTGAGGATTTGCTGTTAAGAAGGTTTGTATTGGTGTAAAGTGTGCAGCAGGAGAAGGAACAGGAGATAGTTGTGTGCAAGGGAGAGGGTACGACAGTCGTAAGTATCTGAAGAATGCATGGATTCTAACAGGCAAGTTTGTTCTGTCTTTATACCAGCAGCATCCAGGAAACGAAGAGTCCCAGGGTGGACTTGCACATCCATTCAGATGTTCCATTTCAGATGTTGGATGGGAACAGCGGTCTGAGCTCTGAAAAGATCAGCTATAACCCCTGGAGCCTGCGCTGTCATAAGCAGCAGCTGAGCCGCATGCGGTCAGAATCCAAGGACCGAAAACTCTACAGTATCCTTTGGGAAGCAGAACTGAGTGTGTCAGTTGCTGCTGCTGCTCTGGCCTTACACGTTTGTGCCTGAGGCAGCTTATTTCCTTTGGCTTTCCCATCGTTCACACAAACAAAGCTGTATTATATGTTTCTTTTTACTATTCCTTCCTGCTTCCCATACAGTGACACTAATGTCTGACACTGATGCTCGGAGAAGCCATGTTTTTGTTCTTTTCTGGTCCTTCTCTTTGTTGGCTTTTGTTTTGAACTGTAGTTTTTCATGTCAGGCTTTGCCCGGCAGCAGATGCAGGTCTACCTTGTTCAGTAATCCCTTGGGAGGGAGCTGTGTTTGTCCTTGTCACCTTTCTTGAGTTTTTTCCAGTTCTACTGTATCCTTCTGGAGACCATGACCAAAGGGCGCACAATACGGAAGATGCAGGTGAACCAGAGATTTCCACTGGTGTTTAATGCTGTTGTCTCTCCTTTCCCTCATAATTCCTAACACGCTCTTGTTCTAAGTGCTGTTTCATTACCCCAGGATCCCACTCCTGACTGGTAATAGTTGTCTCAAAACGCACTGCTCTATGCATTAAAAATCTTTTTCTCCTTATCTTGTGTGTTAACTCTAGAGAATTTTGCCTGCCCATTTAATGGCCAAGCCAGTCTCATAAGACCCTTGTGGAGTTTTTCACAGCTGTTCCTCATGTAGTACTAAGTTACTCAAGGTTGCAAACAAGCAAATTTGTCACCTCGCTGTTTGCTCACTTTTCTGGATCACTTGTTGAATGGCATGGATCTCCGCACAAAGACCCTGCTGCTGGTGACTTTGGCTGCAAGACCAGTCAGGCTAGTTTGTAGTTCCCCAGATCTCCGCAAATCAGCGTTGTGGTAGCTGCCCTTCAGTCTCCTGGTGCTAAGGCAGTGTTAAATAAGTTGCCCATCTCGTATTTTCTGTTCAACAGGCAATCTCTTCTCTTGGCATTTCAGTTTGAGAATTCTCTGAACTCAGAAAGAGAGTTCTGGCTTGGGAATCCCCTAAGCTCTTCCCCAGTAAACAAAGCAGCATAATAGTAATCTTATTTCTCTTTTTAGGGGGTCTCTTCACACACCCCCATCCCACCCCCCTCCCCTGTAGCTCCATTTGTACTTTGTCTTTAAACCCTGCAGGCAGTCTGACTGGCTTCTGCATGTGGTTGAAGATGGATTTGTTATTTTCTGTGCCTTCGGAAATGACTCCTCGTGCTTTTGTCTTGAACTTGCCAGCTTGTGGGTTTTGTGTGTTTCACCTGCTGGAGCGTGACTCTGTTTTCCTCACATAGAAACAACCTTACTTTTAATAGCTGTATTCTTCGTCATTTTAACTGTGTGGGCTTCCTTTTCCTATTCTCAAACGTGTGCTTTGAGCCTCCAGCTTTTATTTTTAAATAACCTGCATCGCTTGCAGAGAAGTAATTCTTTTTGGCTGTCCTATTCTTTTTAATCACACTTCCTTATTTTTATGAAGTTCCTCTTTCAAAATCAAACGTAGTTGATGATAGATTTTTCTAAATGTTAAACTTCCTTGCAGGTTTAATCTAGCTGTGCTCTGGTTGCCATTTCAGCATAACATGTTGAACCGTGCCCTGCAGGGCTACTTGGGGCAAACTTCAGGGTTGTTTTTTCCCCTTTGGGACAAGCTGCTGCACCGATTGTCTCGGGTTTGTTCTCAGCGCTGTGCCCTAATGGAGGGTTTGCCCATTGTGTGTGCTGGTAATTGAAGGCTCCCGTTACTGTTCTGCTTCCTGCCTTTGTAGTCTCTCCGGTTTCCCCCCGTGGGTTTCCCCCTGTGTGTCGGGCAGCGTTGCTGTTCTGGGCAGGCCAATAGCAGCAGCACTGTGCTATTACTTGAGCCTTGAGTTTTCAGTCCGTGGGGATTGTGTTGTTTATCCATATGGTTAAATTGCTAATTTGATTAGACTTTAAGCTCTCCCTTAATATATCAGCAGTTCTTGCTGGCAGATGGTGTCTTTCCTGACACTAGCATTCTGCTCTTCGGTTCCCCCTGCTGAGTTTCCAGTACACCTGCATGTGATCTTCTTGCTTACTGTCGGCCATTCCACTTTCCAGGCTGACTTCTACCAAGTGTGAAAGCCTGCGTGCCACCGTTAGGTTTTGTACTTTTTTTCACTTCCCCAAACAGTTCGTTCTGTCTGTTCTTTGGGTTCCTATTTGTTTGTCACCCGACCCTATCTCATGCTGGCCCAAGTCCCTGTCTGTGGTGGCCCTGGGGAGCGGTGTCTCTGACAGGTGAGCTCTCCTTGACATGTCTCCCAGAGTTCCTTTTGCTGGAGAACGTGGTGCATCACTTCAAACTTCCCTGCGTACTTGATCTGAAAATGGGGACCAGACAGCACGGAGATGATGCATCTGAGGAGAAGGCTGCTCGGCAGATGAAGAAGTGTGAACAGAGCACTTCCGCCACCTTGGGCGTGCGTGTGTGTGGGATGCAGGTAGGGATCTCCAAGGGCTGCAGGTGCCGCACGTTCCCTTTCGCAGCCCCATTAGACCTCCAAGTTCCCGTTTTCTGCTGCGCATTGAGTTACAGGGTCTTCCACTTCAGGTAGGTACACCGGTGTTCAGGGTTACGTGCTTTTTGTCTTTGTTTCTAAGCCTAGAACAAAGGAACCTGCTTCTCCCGAAACAGCCCGCTTTATCCAAAGCGGTTTTGTTCACAGACAATGAGGAGATTTTCTAATAAAATTATTTTTGTGGCTTAGTGTTGAGCTAGAATCACGGTGCCTGGGGAGGGAGGTGTCCTTCTGTCCCAGCATCAGCTGACATTTGCTTCCGTACTGTCCTGGGAGTTCAGCAGTTGCTCTCCTCTTGTGGCTAGGCCCTGCGCCCAAGGATTTGCTGCTGGTGCTGTTGTGCAATAGGCACTCCTTTCCCCACCCGCAAAAGGTTCTTGTAATCCAGATCTCTGCCCACAGACTCTGAAGCAATGAGGGCCTCTCATTAATCACATGCCACATAATAACGGCAATATGTGCCGGCAGCTCCCACTGCCAGAGGATTGTCTTGAGCTGCTGTAAGACTTGGCTTTTTAAGCCTCGGGGTCTGTTGTCTCATGCTTCTTGGGAACGCTCGGACTGAAGAGCCACCCTTTGGGTGTCCTGGGAGAGAACCAGTGCTTGGGCACCTTGACTGTGCCCATGGGATGCACCCGTGAGCTGCTTTGGGATTGAGGGAACAGGCAGAGCTGCTTCCTGCTCCCTCTTGGGCGTGGTGGGGACAGGACGAGTTCCCTCTGCCCTCTCAGTGGAAGACAGCTCAGGGCTCTCTGTGAGTGGCGTTAACGTGTTGCTCCTGCTTGATGTGCGTTTCCTTTGGCGTTCTAGGTCTATCAGCTGGACACAGGGCATTACTTATGCAGGAATAAATACTATGGACGCGGTCTTTCCATCGAGGGCTTCCGCAATGCCCTCTACCAGTATCTCCACAACGGCATTGAGCTGCGCAAGGACCTCTTTGAGCCTGTCCTCGCCAAACTGCGAAGCCTGAAGGCAGTTTTGGAGAGACAGGCCTCCTACCGCTTCTACTCCAGCTCCCTTCTCATCATTTACGATGGGAAGGACAGCAGGGCAGGTATGTTTGTGGAGCGCCGGCCGGAGATGCGCCTGAAGCGGGTGGACAGCTCTCTCCCGGAGAGCCTTCAGGATGGCGGCAGCACGGAGCCCGGCTCCTCGGCCCAGCCCAAGGTGGATGTGCGTATGATTGACTTTGCACACAGCACGTTCAAAGGCTTTCGCGATGACCCCACTGTGCATGACGGACCCGACATGGGTTATGTGTTTGGGCTGGAAAGCCTCATCAACATCATGGAACAGATGCGTGAGGAAAACCAGTAGCCCTGGGCTGCGGCCTCTTATTTTTGTCCTGGTGGCAGAAGCAGACAAGACCACCTACTACCACAGGAAAAAGCAGACAACTTTGGTTTTAAACAATTGTATTGCTCCATTGTTTTTAAATGTACTTGGATAGAAGAGCTGAGGGGAGGCAGGATGGAAGAGCTCCTCATGCCGCCCAGATGGTTCTGACCGCGCTAGCTCTGCCTTCTGGAGGAGGCTCCGTAGACGCCTGCTGGGTGTTGGGTGTCCCGGTTCTTTGCTCGTCGCATGTGCGTGCTGGAGGGAGGACCTGGACGTAGGGGAGAGAAAGCAGAAGAGCACGGGGCTCTTCAGGGGGCTGGAGCTGTGGTGTGAGGAGCCTCCTGCCTCAGGAGCCCCCGGGAGAGCCTTCCCTTTGCAATTCTCCCGGGTTATTTGGAAAGGGCACTCGACTAACAGTTGGCAGCGTCTGTGGGGCTGACGGGGAGCAGCACAGGTGCTGGTCCGTGCATTCAGTGTCACTAGCTCTGCCCTGGGTTTTGCTGATTGGGCTTTGCTTTTGATGCTGCCTTTTTCTGCTGTTTGGGCACTGTGAATAACCAACCCAAACACAGAAATAAAATGACCAAATGCAACCCCTGGCAGAGCTGCGGCCAGGAGGGAATGTCGCACACCTGGAGTTGTGCTCGAGCCTGGGGCCTGCTCGCTCCCCGGCGGGGTGGCACGGGCGGGCCCACGTACAGGCAGGCACGGGGCTCTGTGAGAGTAACTCTGCCTTGGACCACTGACCAAGCAAGAACTCGGCTCGTGGGCTAGCAATAGTATCTGTAGCAGTTAACGCAACCCCAGCGGGGTGTTTCGGACCATTTCAACCCTTCCTGTTGTGTAATGTTGGTCCCACAGGTTGTACCGCGAGTATCTCTCTCCTGCCGTCGGGCCCTGGGGGCTGCAGCGCGAGGCCCCCCTCTTCCTCCGGCGGGGCCCTCTGCCCTGCAGCCCCTGCTCTTCCGGCAGGTCTGCATGGGGATGGTGGAAGGGGAGGCCAAGGGTTAGGGCTAGCTCCTGTTCTCCCTGGGGGTCTCCAGGGGAGCAGGTGAGGGGGGGGCCTGGCTGAGCGGTGAGTGCCGTCGCCTGACTGTTTAGCTTTGCTTCACCGAGTGAAAGAAAAATGATCTGTTTGTGGATGAAACGGCCAGCCTGGGCTCCCTCCCGGTGCTGGTGCTTTACCCGTGGCTTCCCTGGATGAGGGCATTAATGTTTGATACTGTGGCCTGGTGGTACCGAACCATACCCCGCTCGGCATCACCCCCTCTGTGTTTCTGTGCTGGGACCCCCGGTTGCTCCTTCCCCGGTGTCACTGACTTGTTCCATGGCGTTACCCTTACCCTTACCCTGACTGGCTGAGAAACTGCCTGGATACCTGCAAGGCCAGGGTTGGGGGTTTTCATTATTTTTTTTTTTTTACTTCAAGTAAAGCTTGTTTGGGGAATACTCGCATGTAGCATGTGTGCCGACTCTGTGTGTGCACGGTCTGCTTGGAAAGTCTTGGTGCTCGGCTGGCGGCCAGCCATAGCTGCCGCAGCGGGCGCAGGTCTGCGGCACTGAGTGTGGAAGGGGGCAGGGGAAGCGCTGGCTTATTCCCGAATCGCACCTCTCTCTCTGCCTGTCTCCCAGCTACTCGAAAGCTTGCCCAAGCCACTGCTCCCCTCCGGCTCTCTGGACGAGGACCTTCGTTCACGCTGCTCTCCCCTGCCTGACTACTCCATCGCTTCTGCGACTCGCTGCCCCGCCAGGCAGGGCTCACGGGATTTTCAGGGAACAGGTTTGCGGGAGTCTCCCTGCCTGTCTCCCAGCTACTCGAAAGCTTGCCCAAGCCACTGCTCCCCTCCGGCTCTCTGGACGAGGACCTTCATTCACGCTGCTCTCCCCTGCCTGACTACTCCATCGCTTCTGCGCCTCGCTGCCCCGCCAGGCAGGGCTCACGGGATTTTCAGGGAACAGGTTTGCGGGAGGGAGGCTTGCTTGTTAGAGCAGCTGGGGGAGGGGGCGGGCCGGGGGCCCAGAGAAACGCGGTTGAC
>NW_008825440.1:53786-54914 GCF_000699105.1 Pygoscelis adeliae | reverse complement strand
GCTGGTGGTAAGTGCCAGCCCCCAGCACGCCAGCCCCAGGCACGTGTCACGGGTTCTCCGCGTCCTCCCACCGCCGTCCTTGCTGCCGTCCTCAAGCTGTGCCCTCCTGTCCCCACGCTGGCCAAATGGCACAGGCCGTGCCGAGAGCTCTGGCTGCCCTCCCGGCCCTGGTGCAGCCCCTCTTCTTTCCAGGACCCCAGCGCCAAGATCGGGGCAAACTGCGTCATTGGCCCCAACGTGACAATTGGGGCCGGCGTGGTGGTGGAGGACGGGGTGCGCATCAAACGCTGCACTGTGCTGAAGGGGGCCCGCATCCGTTCCCACTCCTGGCTGGAGTCCTGCATCGTGGGCTGGAGCTGCTCCGTGGGACAGTGGGTGAGGATGTGGGTGCCCCTGTGGGGGATCGAGGCTCAGCTCTTGCCCTCCTGACTCCTCGGGCTGCAGCCGAAGGGATGGAGGGATGCACCAGCGCCCGCGGGCAGGAGTGTGGCACTGAGCCCCGAGCTGGGGCAGGCGTGACGGGGCCTCTCTGGGGCAGGTGCGCATGGAGAATGTGACAGTGCTGGGCGAGGATGTCATTGTCAACGACGAGCTCTACCTCAATGGGGCCAACGTGCTGCCACACAAGTCCATCGCCGAGTCCGTGCCAGAGCCGCGCATCATCATGTAGCAGCCCCTGGTGGGCCCTGCACTCCCAGCTCTGCTTGGATTAAATATTTATATTTCCATCTACCGCTGAGTGTCATCTGAGCATGGCCCGAGAGCTGGGTCACTTGCCAGGGCTGGCCTGGCTTCCCCTCCCCGTGTCTCAGGGCACCACATAAGGAAGAATAATTTAATGCTGCATTTCATGAAGTCAGCCCCCAGCCAGGGGCAAGTTAACAGCCCGAACACCCAGCCCGGCCCCCTTGCCCCTGTGTTGGGGCTGCCGCATGTCCCCAGGGCTGCCGCAGAGCTGAGGCCTTGGGCACCCCTCCCTGAGAATGGCCCGCAGGGCAGAGGGACTGCCATGGCCCAGGCGCTGGGTGAGAGGGACGCTGACCCCAGAACCTGGCATCGGGCCTCCCCCCCACCGGCCCCTCCCTCCCTGCAGCCCCATGCCCCATACTGCGGCCCCGTGCTGGGTCC
>NW_008825440.1:52391-53357 GCF_000699105.1 Pygoscelis adeliae | reverse complement strand
GTGTGAGCTCCCCCCTGCACAGCAGGGGGGGGGCAGGGGCTGGCAGTCGCCCTGGTGGGGATCGTGCATGCGAGCTACTCACTTGCATGACTTATGGGAGCAGGGTCTGAAGATGGCCGAGATGGGGTGTGCGTAGCAGATGGGGCACAGGTCTTCCTCGCTGGTGGGCTGTGGGGGGGGCACCAGGTGGTTAGCGGTGGCAGCAAAACCCCTGTGTCCCAGGGCAGCTATGCCGGGAGCCAGGGCTGCTGCTGAGCATCGAGATCAGGCTAGGGGGACTCACCAGTGTGGTGGCAGCTGCCTGCTTGGACTCCTCGCTCAGGTGGCTCAGCATCTTGTCCACCTTCACCAGCTCCTCGGCACTGATGTACTCCGTGTCTGTGGGGACAAACCAGGCATGCATGGGGTGAATGTGACCCCTGGGCTGCCCCGAGGCTGCTGGGCGATGCACGAGGGGCTGCAGCTGCCCTCAGGGACCAGCCAGGACAGGGAACCTGGTGCTGGGGACAGCAAGCTGGACATTGGGTGCTGCAAGGGGACAAAACTGCTGCCAAAAGTGGGCACTGGACACAGCCCCATCCCAAGTGCCACTGCTGGGGGACAGCGGGGGAGCCCTGCACCCCGGTCCCCAGGGCTAAGGGGGCTGGGACACGTCGCAGGGGACACAGACACCAGCAGCCCTGTCCCCCCCATCCCAGCCATGGCCAGGTGGTGAGTGCAGCCCAGTTCCCAGCGCAGTGCCGACACTTACAGGTGTGCAGGGAGAAATGGCGCTTGTCTGTGGCTGGGGCAGCAGCCGCCAGGGCCGAGGGCTCGGCGTGGCCCAGCAGGTACTGGATGGAGCGCAGCTGGAAACAGGGGGCTGCCAGCAGCACCGCCGTCGCACGCTCAGCCCTGCAAAGGGACACAGTCAGGCCTCTGCCTTAGGTACAACCCACCCCGCGTCCCCAGCCAGCGGCCCCCCCT
>NW_008825440.1:51665-52260 GCF_000699105.1 Pygoscelis adeliae | reverse complement strand
CACCAGTGCCTGTCTGAGCCTGGGAAGCTGCAGGGCGGCTGAAGCAGCCAGCACTATCCTTGCTTCACAGCACTGCAAGGATAAAAGGAGATATGCCACTTGGCAGCCTCATGCCGGGGGTTGTGGTCCCCCTGCATCAAGGGGACAGCTCAAGGTGCCCCCAGGGCAAGCGGGTGCCCCCACAAGGCAGGAGGGAGCAGTTGTGGCTCTCCCTGGCTTCAAGCATCAGCAGGGACAGGCAGGACAGATGAAGGGCACCTTAACGAGTGTCTCCATCAGGCACCAGTGCTGTGGCCTGTTCACAGCCTTTGGCAAGGAGCAGAGCTGGCTCCGTGGCTGGCTCTCAGGCAAGGACAGCCGCCCTGGTGGCAGGAGGTGAGCGGGGGCAAGGGAGAAGCCCGGCAGCGCACGCTGAGCCTGGGCCAGGGCGCAGGGGGTTAACAGCCCCTTGACATGCGGCAACTGCAGCCGCCAAATTAGCTTTTTGCTGCCCTAATGGAAACCAATTCCCCAGCTCGGCTTTCCACTTCCCACTAACGCGCCTGGGCTCTGGGTAATGACATTCCTGCGCGTCCTTCACCCTGTGGCCCCCCCC
>NW_008825440.1:50448-51078 GCF_000699105.1 Pygoscelis adeliae | reverse complement strand
CCCGTGCCGGGACCAAGGGGATCCTGCCCAGCCCACACGTCGTGCACAGCCAGCGCGTAAATAGGGGCAGGAGCGGGACCGCGCTCCCTCAGCGAGCCCGGCTCCCCGGGAGATGCTGGCCGGGAGGGAGCCCGATGGTGGTCACCGGGGCCAGAGCACTGGGGATGTGCCACGGCAGCGCTGAGCCCTGAGAAACTTCGCACCCCAGGGACGTGCGGCTCCGGGAGGCAGCGAGGCATTCGCCGAGCCCGAAACACAGCCCCGAAACACTGGAGCATCTCAGCCCCCTGATGCCGGACACCAGCCCCCACCCACCCCCCTGCACCCGGGTGCCAGGCAGCCCACGGCCGGCCGGAGCACAGGTACGCGGCAGCCTCAAGTGAGACGCGGCAGAGCTGGGCAGGGCGATGCTGCCCTTTAACTCCTTTCAAGCCCCACGGCTGGAATCGGGATCCTCCTTTGCGAGGTGCAAAGGGGCATCTGTGCATGCTTGGTAGAGCCCCCCCGCCAAGACAGCACAGGGGGAGACCGGGGAGGACCGCGGCACGTTTTCTCTGCATCTCGTTCGAGCCTGGCTGTGCTGCCGGGCTGCACAGAGGCGCCTGCCTGGAACAACGTCCCCGCGGGTGC
>NW_008825440.1:49446-50257 GCF_000699105.1 Pygoscelis adeliae | reverse complement strand
CGGGTGCTGCCACCCACCGACACCACGCTGGCCCTCAGCCACAACGCCCTCACCCAGCTCCACGACCGCTGGCTGGCTGCCCTCCCGCATCTCGAGGCCCTCCACATCAGCCACAACCAGATTAAGGACCTTTCTCCGCAGGCTTTCCACAATGCCTCCTACCTGCGGCACCTCGACATGTCCTCCAACCACCTGCATGCCGTTGAGACGCACTACTTCGACGCGCTGGTCAGCTTGGAGGAGCTTCTGCTCTACAACAACCACATTACACGGGTGGATGAAAACGCCTTCACCAAGCTAAGCAGCCTGCGGAAAGTCTACCTGAGCTGGAACAACCTGACCACCTTCCCCTTCCACTCGGTGCAAGGGCTGGGCAACTACAGCCTCCGCACATTGGACCTCTCCTCCAACAGCCTGAGCAGCATCCCCGTGGAGGAGCTGGCGGCCCTGCCTGAAAACATCAGGAATGGCTTGTACCTGCACAACAACCCCGTCAGGTGCAGCTGCCCGCTCTACTTGATGCTCCAGCGCTGGAAACAGCGAGGTTTCAGCTCTGTGAAGGATTTCTTCGAGGAACACACCTGCAAGGTGTCTGACAACATGCCCCGGTCCCTGATCAAGTTCCTCAAATACAGCCACATGTTCGAGAACTGCTCGGCGGGCCCCGAAGACGTGCACCCCGTGCCCTTCCCCGTGATGGTGGGCCAGACTCTCCTGCTCGCCTGCAACACCAGCCTGCCAGCTGCGGCCACCACCTACATGTGGATCTCCCCTCACCATGAGCCCATCAAACACCCAGGGAACAGCAACC
>NW_008825440.1:46771-49280 GCF_000699105.1 Pygoscelis adeliae | reverse complement strand
TGGCAGCCTGAAGATTGCAGTGGCCAAGCCCTGGCACTCGGGGGTCTACATAGGCTTGGCCATCAACAGCCCCCGCAATTTCAGCAGCCTGTGCGAAGTCAACGTGACGGTCCACTACCCCAAGCCGGACGGGGAGACCTTCAGCACCGGCCTCACAACCCTGCTGGGGTGCATCGTGAGCCTGCTGCTCGTGCTTATTTACTTGTACCTCACGCCCTGCCGCTGCCTGAGCTGCTGCAAGAAGCCGGCTCCTCTCAGCCCTCCGCAGGAGTGCAGCGCCCAGTCCTCCATCCTCAGCGCCACTCCCCCCGCCACCGACGGGCCAAACCGCAAAGTCAGCACCAACAAGCACGTGGTCTTCCTTGAGCCCATCAGGGAGACGCAGAACGGCAAGATCCGCCTGGCCCTTGGCGAGGACTTCCCCGATGCCAAGCACCCCAAGGTCCTGCAGCTCAAGTCAGACTCAGAGTCCATCAGCTCCGCCTTTTCGGACACCCCTATCGTGTCATAGCAGGGAAGGAGGGAGGGAGCTGGGAGGAGAGCCGGGGCCTCCCGAGAGCTGTTCTCCTCCATTGCTACTAGAAGCAGGATTATCGGGCACCCTGAATTCCCGGCTTGACTGCGACCTGCGAGTGTGATTGGCATCACCCGCAACTGCTTCAGCTGCAAGTCCCTGTGGGTTTTGGGCTGGGGGCACATTGGTGTCCAGCAAGAGCTCTTCGTGCAAGCCACTGGCAACAGCCTCATTAGCACAAGGGTAACGCTGACAAACCCAGCACGCCTGAGAAACCCCCACTTCATTCGGGCAGCCAAATTCCCTAATGGTGACACTGGGGGCTGGCAGTCTGCCAACATCCCTGGGCACGTGAGACCCAACCCGGTGCCACCGCCACCGACCCCTAGGCCAAGGAATAGCTGTGACGAGTGGGGCACTGTCCTCGTTCATGCCAGAGCTGCCGGGGATGGCGGTGCCGCCGTCCGCTCCCAGCCTGTGCCAGTCCCCATCAGCATGCTGTGGCCAGGAGCTGGGGGGAGTGTGACCCCGTCGCAAGGGGGGGGTACACACCCCCTCCCTGAACATGGCCATGCAGGAGGGATGGAGCTCAGTGCCTGACCAGCCATGCAGCCAAGCAAATGTTACAAGCTTTTGCCTCCCGACAAGCTGTAAATAGTCAAGGCAGGATTAGGTGATGCGATTCAGCGCCCCGACCCGCATTGCTCAGAGCTCCCCGTGCCACCAAGGACGATGAGGTCTCAGATGCACCACCTTCCTTCGCTGCTTCTCCTTGAGGTGGACAAACGCACTGCTAAAGCACAGCTATTTAGGCAGTAATCTAATAAGCCTATCGATAAATGTGAGTAATCCTCTCCTCTCTCGGGTCATAATTCTCTAGTTACTTTGGAATAAAAATGCCTATTTTTTTAAGCTCACGCTGGGCTGAGTGTCTCCTTGCCCTTGCAGGGCAGCGGCGCAGAGCTGCCCCGCATCCCACGGGCACAGAGGCAGAAGTCTGGGGGTCTGAGGGAGCCCTGAATTCCCACTGGCCCGGCACACGGAGCCAGGCGATTCACACCGGGCTCACAGCCTCTGTTCCCATCAAACGGCATTAGGTTGGCCTCGGAAAGGGGGTTAAATGGGCTGAGATGGAGCTGGTGGCCTGGGAGTGCTGCAAAAGGAGTGTCCAGTGGCTTGTCCCCAGGAGGGCAGGTCTCCAGTGACGACTGGGAGCTGGGGAGGAAGCGGCACCAACTAACACAAGGGCACATTCAGACCTCAATAGGGACGAGCAGGATTTAGATGCAGGGGAGAGGCACCCTGGGGAGACCTGCTCGGGGTCGGACTGGCCCTGTCTTTGGTTTGGTCCCGGCACTCCCTGCGGATGGAGCCTTCACCTCACCGGGTGCCTGCACCGCTTTCCCCAGGGCCCAGCCTTGCATTGCCCCCAGCACAGGGAGTGGCCCCCCCCCCCCCAGTAATGCCCTCATCTGCCGGCCACCACTGCCCCCTCCACAGCCGGAGCAGGAGCACGTGGCCTGCATGTCACCTGCAGCATGGGGGATGCTGGGGCCACCCCACAGGCAGGAACGCAGCTCAGACACAACCCAAAAATGGGGACCAGGATCCTTTGCAAACCTTCCCCCACCCCACAGCCCCTCACAGCCGTGTGCCCCTGCCCCAAGAGCTGCTGGCAGCCCTGTGACCGGTGGGAGAGGAAGGTCCATGGGGCATCAGGACACCTCTAGTGCCTGTCCTTCAACTTTGCTAGCCAGGAAACAAGCACCTTTTTTCCCAGCAAAAAGTCAACTGTGCCCAAAGTGCTTGTCAGAACCCCGCCATCCATCCAAGGAGGGGAGAGCATTTGGGAGAGCAGCTCTCCTGAGCCACCCAGCACCCCTCCTGACACTGACCTTGTGTGCAGCTTCATGCGATACATGCCCCACTGCCGTGCGCCCTGTGGCTGCTGCTTGGCAGCTGGCGAAGGCGACGGGATGCGGAGCGACAGGCCCC
>NW_008825440.1:39738-46701 GCF_000699105.1 Pygoscelis adeliae | reverse complement strand
CAGCCTGAGACACTGAGCTGGCAGCACCAGGGTGCTGCCGGGGGGTGGCGAGGTGCTTCGGTGTCGGATGGATAGGTAAGTGGCACCCTGCCCCTCAAGGATGGAGCTGAGGCAATGCCAGCCCCTGGCTTTGCACATGGGCAGGGATCCCACGGGAAGGATGGTTTGAATTTGCCCTGGGAATGTCTGGGAAAGAGAGGAGACACTGCCGAGAGGGCCCAGGTCCAAACCCGACAAGGGCACTGCCCTGAGCGTGACCTGCGCCTGCCGAGACAGTGGTGAACCCGTGCTGGAGCACGTGCCACATCTAAGCACCGTGTCTTCCTCCAAAAGGAAAGGTGAGGTGCTGCTCCGGGCTCCAGCACCTGAAGTGGGTGTCACCCACCCCCTGCTCTTCTGTTGCCACCATTATAGGTCTCCTTGCAAACCTTCCCCCTCCCCGGTGCCAACATCAGCTTCCCGGGCATTAGTGCTCCTGCAAACCTGCATCCTCAGCTGAGGCTAATGACTGAAGCTCAGGGAACGCTCAGGCCAACTGGAATGCAAGAAAAGCTCCTGAGGGCCTCTCTGGGGACACTCCAGCCTCGAGAAGCCAAGGAGAGCTCTTCTAGCCTGGATGCCACTCTCCTATCCCTGCTGGAAGGCCGAGCCCCACTGTGCCGGGGTCAGCATATCTGAGGTTCCTATCAGTGTTGCTCCCAAGGGCTCGCCACTGCCTTTACCCAGGAAAATCCTGCTGTTGCATTTGACACCTTTCTGATGCTTGGAAAAGACCCCACACCACATTGGTGCTCCAACGAGCAAGGCAAGGCAGTTTGAACTGTCAAAGCAGTTCATTAAGCAGCCTGAAAGGCAAATCATCTCAAAAACATAGCGATGAGCACAGCCTCCCTGTCAGGCAGGAGTTGGGAAATGTAATGGATGGTCCCTGAGGAATACACCGTCCTCTCTCGGCAGCCATCTGCACCATTACAGCCCCGGCTCGCTGCCAAACTGGCCTCCCACTCCTTGACTCCGCAGGGTAAAGCAACGGGTCAGCACAAAGCATGGCGTCCCTGGCTCGCCGGGATCTGCACCTGCACACGCGGGGATGAAGGACTAGCTTTGGGGACCAGCCTCCAATGCTGACTCCTGTCTCCCCTGGCACTCCACATCTCAGCCAGGGCAACGCAGGCATGCTGAAAGCCAGGCCTGCTGCCGGCGCTGGACACACGGTTGGACCTGGATCCTTTCCTTACGATGCTTACGGTTTTCCAAAGAGCTCAAAGCAGCGAAGGCTGGTGCTGGCCAGCATGACGCCTGCTCCTGCCACCCAGCGTGTGCTTGCCAGCCCTGAGGGGACAGAGATCCCAGCCTTAGCAGTCCCACTGCTCAGGGGACAGCGTTTAGAGCTCACAGCTTGTAAAAACTGTAAGATCAGTAAGGCCAGACTCCTTTTTTAACAATGAAACCCAGGTCTGAGCTAGTCACTCCTCTGTGCTCTGGCTCACACTCACCCTAATACGTTACGTACTGCAAGACTCACGTACCACTCATTTTCTGAGTTTTTTAGGGCAAGGTAGCAAGGACTCCTTTAGACTGAGTGGTCCATGAAATGTCTACTCCTGTACCTCCTTCCACCACAGCTCGCTCGTCAGTACGTGCTGAAGGAGCATTAGTGTTTAAGTGATCAGTAATCACAGTGTCCTACGGGACTGCAGAGAACTACCGTGTCCAGCGGGGATCAGCCAAATCCCCAGGGTCCCAGCAGGGCTTGAGCACGCAGGTGGGTGGCCAGGCTGAGTTTAGCAACCTGCAGACTGGAATCTTCTGTGACTTTTCCAGTGGAGGTGACCCCAAAACCATCTAGCAATTGAACAGAATCTGCTTAGCCTGCCTCCCCCACCTGGCCTCATGCCTCCTCACCTTCCTGCTCACCAACGTGTTACTTCTGCCCAGGGAACCGGTCCATCTCCTCCCAGTCCATCCCTCTGCACCCATCTGTACTGTGCAAAGAAGAAGAGTGCGGAGGTCCAGCCAGAATTACCCGAACATCACGTCAGCCCAGTGCCGCTCCTCCTGGCAGGTCCCACTGGCTCGTGCTCAGCATCCCACTAGCACAGCGTGGTTGTTTCTGGCCCAGGATTCCCGTCCTGCGCTCTGCTGGCTGGTAGCACCATGTTCCTGGTGACCACGGTGCTCTTCCCTCTGTCCTCTCCATCTTTTGGGCAGAAGTCCGTGGGAGATGCACCCTGAAGGCTGCTTAGGTCTTGTACAGTTGTGCCACAGACAAGTTCACTGGCTCCATGCACGTGCCCTAACCCTCCAGACTCACACTGAAAGCATCGGCTGCGGGCAGGGCTGGGGAACGCACTGCCCGGCCTCGCTCCCCTTGCCTCCGAGTGGATGGTGTCCACGGGTCATGGGGGAAGCCCGAGGAGCAGAGTGGTGGCCAAGCCCCAGCACAACACGGCTCATCTCCACTCTGGGATGGCCACTCGCTTTCCACAAAGCCTTTTCCAACCTATATGCCCGGTCCTAATTACAACACGCCCTCGCACGCAGGGGACCAACAGCCTCACTGTCAGGCCCTGCCACTTCTCCTGCCGCTTGCTCTCACCAGGATCCTTACACAAGCTCTGGCCAATGCCGCTCCATTAGCTCACTCCAAAGGAGGCTTAATAGAAAAATCTGCTCAATTATTTAGCAGACAAACGGGGGGATGATACTGGCTGAAGGCAGCCAGGGTCTCTGGCACGGACCCCACAGCCCAACTTCTGGCTCAGCCCGCCAGATCCTGCCCTCCCTCTCCCCCCTGCAAAACCAAGGCTCAGTCATCAGGGCCTGGCAAACAGGCAGCACGCAGGCACCCCTGCCTCCTCGGCCCTGCCAGGCGCCGAGACTCCCCGCAACAAAGGTGCTGCCCAACTGCTGTCAGACCCAAGGGCTGGAGGGGGGGGCAGCACGTCAGGAGGCCTGAGCAGTCCCAAAGCAACACTGCAGAGACCAAAATAGTTTTAAAACAAGGAGCTGTTGCCTGTTGGTGAGACAGGCCAGCCCGCAGCGGCAGGCTGTCCTGCTCTCGCCTGCTGACGAGGTTTAGCTCCCTCCTGGCAAGCCCTTGAGGGACAGGCAGCTGCCCTGCTGGGAAACACAGCTCCTGTTGTGGGAACTAGAAGACCCTCTGCTGAGGGACCCCAGTTTGAGCTAGCAGCCTCCCCATCTGTGCCCTGCACTAATGCTCCTCTGCCAGTTTGCAAGGGTTGTAACATCCTGCGAGGGAGCTGAGCCACTCTGGTTATCAGCGTAAGGTTTTCCTTTCCACCCTCCAGCCCCCAGCAAGCATTTGGGAGTTGTGGTAAGTGACCCATGGAGGCTTTACAAAGATCAGTAAGCCTGGATGAGGTGGGCACTGAAGCTTTGGTTCACCACGAGCAGCACCAGCCGTCCTGCCAGACCCGACGAGGAAATGCATTTTTTCTCTCGCAAAAGCACAGCCCGCTCCATCCAGGGACTAAGGTGTACGATGTATCAGCTGTCTCACCACATCCCAGCCTGGGCAACGTTCCCTTTCCTTGTGCTTAATGGCTCTGTTTGGTGCCAGGACGCCGTAGCAAGAGGACTTGATGCCTGGCTGAGCGTCCTGTGCTGGGCAAGGAGCAGCCAAGGCACCCAACTGCATCGTGATAACACGGCTGGATGAGTCGGCAGGGCCTCAGCTCTCCTTACTCCCACCCTTCCCCTCTGAAACATTTTGGTCCCATTTATGGGACCATTCCTCCACGCCCAGATGAACCCGTCCTCTCAGTCCCAGGGCAAAGCTTGCAGCACCTTCCAACCAAGCGCCTGGCACAGCCTCAGCTCACTGGGTTAGAGGCAACCAGAAAAACCACAGCCAAGCCAAGGAAGTCACCCAGGGTCCTGTCCCCTGTCCTCATCCTCTGGGGCAGAGCCTCCTCGCAGGGAACCAGTCAGGGTAACAGCTAGCGTCCTAGGCAATTCCCACACACAAATTCCTACATGCAAATGTGGGTTGGATAACCTCTCTCTGTTAATGATTTCTGGCAATCTGGGAGTTGCCAAATGGGACCTGGAAGAAATTTCTACCTGGTTCCAGCACTGCCTGGGCAGAGTGCTTCCAAGGAAAGAAAAAAGCCCGTCTTGTTATCCTACTTGCTGCAATGAGTGGAATGGAAAAAGGAAAAGCGTCTCCTCTTGAGTTCATATAAAACGAGTCTGCTCTGGAGAGCCTGGTTACATATGGGATCCTTTAAATCTCTTCAGTTACCTCCTGCGGCAATATGACCCATGGCAATCATCTCCCATGAGAGCGTACAGACCTGAGGGAGGTTTGAATTCTCCTTTTCCATTCCACGGACCACCCTCTTACTCATGCGCTTGGAGACAGATGCTTCCCATCGCCCTGCTCTGGGCCAGCTGTTGTTGACCTGTACCATCTCCTACGGGGAGATGTTGACCTGTACCATCTCCCTACAGGGCTCTGCTCACCCCAGCTGCACCTCCCAGTCCTACAGCACCCTGCGGCAATGATGCCAAGAGACTTGCACACAGGATCCAACCAGGACTGAACCCTTGAGGAACACAAAGGCAGCAGAAAAGCCTCTGCGTTTCCTCTCATATCTGCTGTTTTTCTCCACCCTGTCCCCGTTTGCTGTTTTCAAACGTGCCTGCACAGAGCAGAACCATTCTATAAGCGGGGTACAACACTCGCACCCCGGTCCTCAATTCAGAGTGCTGCAAAGAGGGTGGGTGGCTCAGTTTTCTCTTCAATGTCAGGTACTCTGCCCGCGGCCACGCTGATCTCTGCCATCAGGCTGCCCATCCCCTCCGCTCAGGTAGCGGTAGAGGGTCTCCAAACCACTCGGCCTTGGTTCTTTTGTCTTGATTGACCTCAATGGCTCCCCTGCAATGTTTGTTTGCCTTTTATAGATCAGTGACTTATCAAACCTCAGATTTATTGCAGGGCTTTGCAAAATCATGTAGAAGCATTTTGTTTTATAGACATTTTCCCTTTGCTTTCTCCTGTGTCACCTTGTGCTTCTCCTGCTCAGCTAGGTCCACCATAAGGACATGATGCTTTGCCCACATCATTCCCCTGTTTTTTATTTCTGCTTTCCAGTGCCCAAGGAGGTGACTACAAAGCCCTTGATCAGTCAGAGACTTGGCACTTCCCAACCAGACACCACAGGATACGGCACCTCTGGTTTGTGACAGCGCAGCCCACCGCTGCCCAAGGTGCGGAGGATGCTGTTGGCAGACAGGGGACAGTGCCGCTTGGCGAGGTACAGCCCCTTTGACACTGGCTGCCCGGGTTTCCCTAACCCAAAGCACAACTGGCATTTCAGGTAAAGGAGACACAGTCTGGAAGCTTTTTGTCTCCCCAGGACTCCCTGCAGGCTGGGAAGGATGTGATTTTCATCACACTACCATCTTCACAGCGCTCTTCAGAGTTTGCTGAACTGAGGGCCGGAGAAAGAGCTTTATCCCTTCCCCTCTTTGACTCTACAAGCAACCTGGTCTGGGACAGATGTTCAAGGGACAGGGAGCCAGGGAAGGACTTCTCGTCCTGCCTTGCATGCAGGGAACTGCTTTATCACCTCCTACTTTCCCTCCAGGAAGAAGTGTCTAGTTGTGGCATCAAATTCATGACGTTTGCCCTTTCCACAGAGCAGGATTCTGGGGGCGAGCAAAATCCACCCCCGTTCACAGTCCGGAAAGGCCACTAATCAATGACCTTGTGCTAAGCTCTTGGCACTGTCACACTTGGGGCTGTGAGACTGGTGCAGCAGCCACAGGAGGCAGGATATAATTAGATATATTTGTGTACATCTTTGAGTCCTTGAGAGAAGAAGCTGGAAGACTGGCTGCAGGGCTGAGCAGCTCAGCCAGATGGGGCTCCACTCTCCGCAAAGCCAGAGACTATCATGTTCTCCAAATGCGAAAACAAGCAGGATTTGCAGCACAGGCAGAAGAGCCCCATCTCCTACAGCATCCTGCAGGGCACAGTGGCCGGGCAAGACACCTACGAATGACGCTGGGAGAGAGCAAAGGCAGGGCTGCAGAGGATATCAGCATGAGCCTATTTTCAGGACTCGGTACAAGCAGGCACAGACACACATAAACCACTAGGTCAGCTGTGGCTTTGTCCAGTCGCATCATTCCCCCAGTGCTGTCTCTCTGAATAGCTGATTACCATAAAGACAAGAAGATTTGCTTCATCTGAAAATCAGCATCGTGTAAGTGCCTGGACAGAATTTGTCTCACCCTCGTGCCACAGGTCTGGGCAGCCAGAGAGCTCCGCACACATTTTGTTGCCTCCACAAGATGTGTCCAGAGCGAAGGAGCTTTAATGAACTCCCTTGCATTCACTGCTGCTTATCACAGCACTTTGCCTGCATCACCGCATCAGCACAGCTCTTTTACATGCAGCGCTCACAACCTTCGACAGCAGCTGTCCTGTTGCATGGAGTGCCAGACCCCATCCTGGGGAGGAAGGTACACGCGCTGTCGGTACAACACCTCATAGCTACCTCTCATGAGGGCTTTCCTGCACCACAGGAAGGAATTTTGCACCCAGCAGTACCAGTGGGATGCAGCTGCTGCAGGGGCATGCGGCTCCTTGGCTTCTGCCTCCTCCATGCACATCTGCCTCGCCTTGCTTCAGTTCCCCATGCACCCACATCATTCCTGCAACACCTCCCATAGCACTGACTACTGCAGTGCCCAAAGCAATGTCACATGTGGCGACTCTGTGCTTCGGAAGTTAAAAGCCACTCACCCCTGAACATCAGTGTCCACAAGCAGCCGGACCAGTATCCCCGTCACGGCCACAAGGATTGGGTAATGGTCCACGCTTTCCAGCCCTATGGAAGCAAAAGAGAAAGATAGAGCCACTGCCACCGCACGACAGGCAGAGCAAGGCTGCACTGCTACTTCCAGACTTGGTGGCAGAGCAGCCCAGGA
>NW_008825440.1:38795-39667 GCF_000699105.1 Pygoscelis adeliae | reverse complement strand
GCCCAGGAGGTAGGGACCGTGACTTGGGCTCTCCGATGGGGCCGTGGGTTTCATCAAGGACAGAGGAATCTTCCCCACTAATGCGAACCCCAGACTCAGGCACTGCCCTCACGATGGAGTACCCCTGCCTCTTCCAAGCCCCAAGAGGAGAAGGTGGTCTGCCCCCTCCTAAGCAGGCAGGAAAATCCAGCTGCTGTATGGGAAATATAGGATGCCCATAACACAGCACCTGGAGCCAGTCTCTGCTAACAGGCACAACTCAGCTGCCCACAGGCACCTCCACAAGGAAGAGGGCTGATGTTGGTGCAACCGGCTTCCCCCAGCAATTCAGTGCACCCTTTACTCGATGCAGAGCACAGCAACCAAGTCTGCTACCTAAACTGCAATCTGTCCAGGGCTTTGAGCCTTTCAAACAGCTCCCACCTAACCTGTGTCACATCAGTATCTAGCAAGGCATCTCCCCGCCCAAGCACAGCACGGCTGCCACTTCCACTATGGACAGCCAGACCCATGCATCAGCTGCCTCGTGAGGACAGGGATCCTGGACGGAACCAGCGCTGCTTGGCAGACAGAGGCTAAGGGCCTAGGAAGAGCATCAAAGCTCAGGTCTGCCTGGAGGATTTACATGTTTTCTGAAGACAGCGGTTCTGTGGCAGTCCGTGGCACCAGACTGGCTTCCCAGCCAGGGATGTGGCAGGCCTGAGGTCTGATCCCATACACCTCTGCACCGACCTTCAGTACAAGCCATCCCCCACTTCCCAAGGGCATGCCTCCAGTATGTTTTCAATGGAGAGGGACAGAGAGTTAATGCATGGACTCACCTGGCAGACGGAGGTTGACCACTCTGTCAAACAAGTTCCTTTCAGCTCACA
>NW_008825440.1:27083-38732 GCF_000699105.1 Pygoscelis adeliae | reverse complement strand
CTTCCTGTGAGCAGCATCCAAAGGACATGCTTTGGGGCAGCATGTCCTTATAGCTCAGGCTCGGTGCCTGGGAGCTGGTGGATGCAGAGAGGGAGGCTGGTAGCACAGTCCTAGCTTGGCCCTGGCACAGAGTGAGGTGTCACCACACCACAGTGGTTATACCAAACCCAAACCTCCCAGGGAAGAGTCAGTCTGAGGTCAAGACATGTGAATCTCAGCATCTTCCACCTAAATCTGAATCCCACCTACAGATGCCAAGCTACTTCTGTGGATAAGGGCTCTTGGCAAGCAGAAGCTACAGTCCCTAGGACACCCACAGCCCGTGAAGAGTGAGCTGGCAGCTGCTGCTGGGCAAAAGCAGTGTCAGCGAGGTGAAGTACAGTCCAGGTCCTGCCCTGCCTGGAGCTGGCAGCAGGACGGACCTACCAGCCCTGAAGCACGGGATGAGCGCAGAGAGCAATCTGCTTCTCTGCTTGACAGAGCATCACCACAGGCAGAGATTTCTGCCTATGACCAGCACAGAAGGAATCAACTGTAAAGACACTTAATTAGCCACCATTAGCTCTCACCCAAACCCCCAGTGGGATGAGCAGGGAACGGTCCAGGCTTGACACAACCGCTGCAAGCTGTGTACCAGCTCTCAGATGCAGCATCCCTCTTCCTGCCACCCTCACGCACGAAGAGCAGAACTCTGCACCCCTCTGTGGGCATGTTCAGCAGTGGGGCACAGCTTCGTGGCAGCACCAGGATGCGAGGGGGATGCTGCAGCACCCTGCTCTCTGCTGCCTATTCCTCGGCTTGCCTAAACCACCTGCTAAGGGGCCCTCGCTTTCCTCCTCGCACAGGGAAAATCCCAGGATCCCAGGCTGAGCAATTCCCTCAAGATTACTGTACTAGACCCTACTGTGTCTTGCTTTGCCTCATCTGCTCAGAGCCCTGAGCCTCAACCCTGGGAGCAACCCAACCCTTGTGATATAGGTAAGGTATATATCACTGTTCTCCACCAGGCTGGCTCATACAATGTGGGGATGGAAACTTCAGCAACGGACATTACTGAACTTGATGAGCAAGCCCTGTGCCACTGAGGCCTGAGAAGGCATGTAAGCAGAAGACAAAGGAAGAAGTAATGAGCTGCTGAAAATGATTTAACAAGATAAAGGTCATGAAGGCATGTCGCGTGATCAGGAAGAACCGGCCAATCCGTTAGAGCATAGACGCGTGTGAACACAAGGCTGTAACCTATCAGTAAGCTGCTGATAGCGCGTGAACACTTGAGTTTTGTATAAAAGAAAAAGTTACACCATAATAAAGGTCTTTGGTTGCTGCCTGCCAGAGTCCGTGCCCTCAATCCCCACAATACAAGAGCAGCCACATGTCCTCAGGGCTTTCCAGGGTTGCCCATGCTTTAGAATAGAAACTAATTTACTGGAACCTAAGGGTTGGAATGGGGCTGTCCCGGTCACCCCAGCAGGGAAGCGGAGACATTTGATACCATAGCCTAGGACTGAGGGACAAAGGACCAAGATACCTGCCCAAACATTGGGGCATGTTCCCTGTGAAACCAGCTATATTCTCTACAGCTCCTGCTAAGATGTACCACACCTCCTCTCTGGATTTCACGGCATTGCTTGTCACAGGAGCATTCACTGGGTGGAAGAAACTGGCCATAGCCCCTCTGAAGGAAGGTTTAAGGGGCTGCCATCTTCCCTCCTGGTAGAGGTAGAAATCAGCTGTGGCCAGACTAGTTGCAAAGGAGGGGAGCAGTTGACATGTAGTGATTTTAGGGAGCACCACTTGTTCTGCAGCAGCTAAGTTTGCCGTAGCAGCTTTAAGTACTACAGCGTTTGCAGCAGGAGCCCCCACTTCATAGCACATCTGGAGAGAGGGCAGAGGGCCCCCCATGTCCCTTCAGAGGACACTTCTTCACATCTCGTGAAAGGATGATACCTGGGCGAGCCTCCGAAGCAGCAGCTCTGACGATGGGCGATTCCAGTCGAGAAAGATCTCTGGTGCCAGCGTGACAGTCATTTCCAGCACCCTGAGCAAGCTCACCGATAGGTCAAAGCAGGTGGCGCACACCTTCAGCTGGCGGCTGTCCACGAAGTTCCTCTCCAAGCGCTCTGCTGCCTGCTGGATCTGCCAACCGAGGGAGACAGCTTAACAAGGTGCCCCTTCCCAAAAGGAGGGCTGCGACCCCCAGCCCAGCTCGGCTCCCAGGCGTGCCAAGCAATCGCTGCACTCCCAACCCCAAGAGTCGTGTCTTGAACCTCGCTGTGCTGGACATGGGCACCCATTGAGTGCTGGACCCCGCAGCCCCCGGTGGCACACTCACCTCCTGAATCATGCCGATGAACTCGGAGAAAGCCCAGTTCAGCTGGTTGAGGACACTGTTGAGGAAGCTGGGGGCCAGGTCACGGTCGCTGCGGAGCAGGTCTGCCATGTGCCGCTGCAGCAAGGTGGGGGGCGGGGGCAAGGACCATTATGAGCAGAGATCTCGCCTGTTGGGCCTCCAAGCACTTTTTTGCAAAGCCAGCCTGAATTAACCAAGGAAGAGCCCTGTGTGCTCATTGCTGCCCACATGCATGGGAGCACTGCCCTGCAGCTTAGCATCCCTCCTGCTCGGCTCTGCAGAGGCCCACGGTCAGCTCAGCATTAATTGCTCCTGATAGCAGTGTGGCAGCTGCCTGGAGCTAGCACGGCCACCCCTGGCCTCACGTGGCCATGCCTGCCTGCCCGCGTCCGGGGAGGAAGGCAGCTAGCAAACCCCACTACTGAGAGGTTTCTGCACAGAGCTGGGGCTGGCTCTGCCCTCAGCAGGCTCAGGCAGGTAGGGCTGCCCACGCTCCCCGGTCAGGTTTGGCCCGAGCACAGACATGTCCCCATGGTACGTAGCATCTCACCTCTGGGCTTTTTCACTATGAAGAGCACAGATGGGGTTAGACCCAGCAGCTGGGAAACACGGAGTCAGGGCTGTGTGGGGCGCCAGTACCCGCGCAGGGGCAGGGAAAGGAGGGGGGGCACAAATGGGACAGATGCTTCTCACCAGGAAGGTTACCAGAGTTCAAGCCACAGACTAAAATTCAGGACTTGGAGAAAGAAACTTGAACAGATTTACCAAGTATAAGAAAAAAAAAAAAATCCAACTACTTTTCCCTCTGCTAGAACCTATCAGTAAGTAAGAGCAGGTGGAAACTCTGGCAGCACTGGCACAGCCGTGCTGTGACTACAGAAGGTATTTGGGGTGGCAGCCTGCTCGAAAGGCCAGCATGGGAATAGGAAACACGGGCCGACCTCCATCACATCCCTAGGGATTGAGAAGTGAGGCATAACTACAGGCAGATTGCTAGCTGGGATTAGCAAAGCCAGAGAGGGATAGCAGGAGACCATCAGCTCAAATGAGAACAGGACAAATTATCCTGTAAATACCCACTAGTAATTGCCATGAGGTTCTGTTGTTATGGAGGATGTGCGCTGATGTCTCACAGTGCATAATCGCTCCGGGCAGACCAGGGCCCTGGCTTTGATCCTGCCTAAAAGCACATCTTTGGGAGGGATTTCATCACAACAAACGTCTTTGATGTCCTACTCCCACCCACAAGTACTTTCCCAGCCCTTGGCTACACATGGCTCAGGGACAGCCCAAGCCAGTCGTCCTTTTTATGTATTTAGTGATCCTCAGTGGATTTCTTGCACAGTGTCCCCTGAAACTGTGTAAGCCTTTAGCACTGAACATGTCCTGGAGCAACATTTCACAGCTCAATTTTGTGCGGTGGAAGGAATTCGGATTTGAGCTTGACTCCTACTCACTTTATTTGATAGTATTTATTCTTTGCAGCCCCCTCCTGGTGGGAGAGACAGAGAGATGCTGCTCTGCAGTCACTTACTCCAGCTAGCCATGGTTTCAGACCTTTATGATAGTCTTTCAGATGGGAACAGCGCCAGCCTCTGCAGTTTCTCATACAGAAACTGTCACGTCTTTGTCCCCTTTACCATCCCTCCCTGAGCCATGCTGGTTCTCCCAGGCTTTCTTTGGAGAGGTGGAATCAGAAGTGCATGCAGCATCCAAACCACAAGTGTGTGGCAGATTTGCACAAAGGCATAACGTGGTTTTGGGTTTGTTCTCTTTTCCTTTCCTCATAATTGTTGTTGTGTAATTTGTTCCTCTGACTGGGCATCAAGCTGGTATTTTCTAAAAGATTACAATAGGATGCCAGTTCAAGGATAAACCTTTCGTAAGAATTACAGTTCAAGATCCTCAGGAACTTGCTGGTCGCAAGGCGCAAGTGGAGAAGCCCAGCAGTCAACACTGGAGCCCACCTCGTTGTCTTCTCTGTCAGTGACGGATGATGGGGCACAGCACACCCTTACCAAATTTGCAGATGACAGTAAATGAGGGGCTTTGTCCGATGTGCTCGAGGCACCCTGAGAAACTTGAGGACTGGGACAAAAAACCTGATCATATTCAACACGGAGAAAATTCTGCATCTGGAGAAGAATGATCCCAAATATCAGTCCTGGCTGGGAAACAATGGTCTGGGCACCGTTAAAGGGGTTGTGGAGGATACCAGCTTCAACAGGAGACAGGTGAGGGCTCTTACTACAACTAAGAGGTTGGTGACGGTAAGAGGATGTGCTCAGCAGATCAAGGGGAGGCGTCACCCCTCTGCTCGGCCCTGGGGAGGTCACACCTGAAATACTGTGGCCCTTTTCTCAGAAGGGTGCATAGACAGGCCTCAGGGAGCCCACCCTGCAATCTTGCCTCTAAGAGTTATGCTCAGCTCGCAGCCCACTGATTTTTAATCACATTTTCCCTTCATGTTCACCACTCTACATGTGGCAATGCTTCAGTCATTCAGAATTGGAAGGTCCTTTTGTAGGGTTAAGTTTTGTGTCTTCTTTTCCCCGCCCTCCCCTCAACGTGTAAAAAGTGCTTTTTATTAAAACTGCTGACATATTAGCCTCCTTGCAGCCTTCAAGTACCGAAGCAGTTCTAGGCAAGGATCACCACTCCTTGCGGATGCACTCTGCGGGTTGTCCTGTTGGTCTGTCGCCAAAGCCTCTTTTACCAACATTTCATGTCAGGACAGATCTCAAAATGAATTGCCCAGCCAAAGCCTACCTCATCTGAAGGCAGCTTTGGCTTTTTGAAGGGTGCTCTTATGCTTGTAATAACTTGCTTTATCCCAATTTTTAGCCAATGGCTATTTCCTCATGGTCTTTTTCCAATAAGCAATATGAATTTGCTCCAAACCTCCAATTCTAGGTTCTTAAATGCTTTCCCTGCTGCTGGCAAAGACTGTGCCAGACTATAAAAGCATTAAAAAGTGCTGCCTCTCGTCAAACTTCTCCACAGTTATGTAGGTTTTTTTTAAGGTTTTAAGCTAACACCAGGAAACAGTGGACTTCCTTGGTTTTTGTTGCTCCCAAGAGGATTCTGAATCTAAAGATGCTGCAATCACTGCTACTCTCTGAAAGCAACATAAGGAACCAGCCCTGGAATACAGCAAGAGCAGCTTTGTCCCTTGCGTGAGTTCCCAGATGAGGTTCTCCATGGGGCAATCATCAGTGGTATCCAGATACCTAGCCCTGGTGCTGTCTTCATCTTCATTTGCAAGATGTTCACCTTTGCTGAGGCATTTCCACCCACCTCCTTCAGGTCTCAGTTACGACTGCCCTCCTGGGTAACGATACAGCCCTTAGGTGTGCCATTTCAGACAGGGACGTCATTTCATAGGGAGTCTGTGGATACTCACCGATGTGGTTACTTTCTTGGTCCTGGCAATAGTATGTCATTAGCGTTTCTAAAACTTGTAACTCCCTAATACAAAAGCCACTCAGTCTTGGCTTAGCCTTCATTATGACAGATAAAGATCAGTCATTGGAACAGAAATCAGTGGTTTTCCAAGGCCAGAAATTATGACCTCAATACATTTAATGTGGGCAACAGAGCATGGCCCCAAGCGGTTACAGATATATCCGATGTTTCCACAACAGAAACTTCCCCGCAAAAATATAAGAAAATAGTCAGAGGAAAAAAAAAATCTAGGTTGGGGGGGAAAGAGTGAACAAAAACATAGAGTTCTTTAAGAAGATCATTAGGCAGCCAGAAAGCCCCAGTGCTACAGCAAGCACTTGGGTTAAAAGGTTCACTGAGACCAGGATGAAGCAAAGACATAAGTTAAAATGTAAAAGGTAAAGTGAACATAATCAAACATAGCCGGTGGTGGATGAAACCAAGGAGAAAAGGGGTAATAGAATCATAGAATCATAGAATCATAAAGGTTGGAAGAGACCTCCAAGATCATCGAGTCCAACCGTCAACCCAACACCACCATGCCCACTAAACCATGTCCCTAAGCGCCTCATCTACCCGTCTTTTAAATACCTCCAGGGATGGTGACTCAACCACTTCCCTGGGCAGCCTGTTCCAATGTTGGTTCCTGCCCCAAAGAAGAACAAAACAGTCTGTTCTTCTCCAAGAAGGAGAAGACATAAAAGAAACATCCACGACTAACCACGTTACATGCAAAGTTTCTTCAACTATAGGAAAAAATTCTAGCAGAATTATTAAAAAAAGTAGTAATGGGAGAAAGTTTAACAGTAGCAGAGGCCCATTAATAGATAAAAAATAATAAAGCAGACAAAGTGGAAGCCTTCAATAAGTGCTCCTACTAGATAACTGTAAAGAAGCAGGGTTATGTACTTTCATCACAGGAAGATAATTGTGTACTTTATAGTTTGCTAATGACCCAGGAAGATTTATAACAGGGTTATTTGTGAGACTTCTTGGTCAGCAGCCCAAGGGGGGCTCTGGACACTGCAGCATTCACAGTAGAGCTGGGAGCACAGAGGAGGAAAGCCCAAAATGGACCAGATTCAGAAGCAAAGCAGTTCCACCCAATGCTAATCTGAGTTTTCGAAAGGATCCCAATGTAAATGTGACACAGCTGCCGCTCAGTGGCTGTGGCTGTTGGACTGATGAAACAGCAGTGAAAGAGGTAAGCTGGGGATGCAGCGATCCACATCGCTGGTAAACTGCGCCCGTTCAAAGCTGTAGAGAGGACCAAAGGGAACATTGCAGGGTGAGGCAGAAGGAAAGCAAGAGCTGCATTCAGGGGATGAGATATCAATAAGGTCGAGTGCAAGGCATCAGGACACCCCAGCGCACACCTGGGACCCGCGCATGCCCCCGCAGCAAAGCACTGGCAAACAGGCTAATGCACGTTTTGGCTCCACGACTGGCAGAGCAAGGAGGCATGTTCTAGCCAGCATGACACTGACAACGCTGGGGCTGCTAAAAACATGGAAAGGGTGAACACTGAGGCTTGCAGAATCACATCCAAACCACGAGTGTGTGGCAGATTTGCACAAAGGCATAACGTGGTTTTGGGTTTGTTCTCTTTTCCTTTCCTCATAATTGTTGTTGTGTAATTTGTTCCTCTGACTGGGCATCAAGCTGGTATTTTCTAAAAGATTACAATAGGATGCCAGTTCAAGGATAAACCTTTCGTAAGAATTACAGTTCAAGATCCTCAGGAACTTGCTGGTCGCAAGGCGCAAGTGGAGAAGCCCAGCAGTCAACACTGGAGCCCACCTCGTTGTCTTCTCTGTCAGTGACGGATGATGGGGCACAGCACACCCTTACCAAATTTGCAGATGACAGTAAATGAGGGGCTTTGTCCGATGTGCTCGAGGCACCCTGAGAAACTTGAGGACTGGGACAAAAAACCTGATCATATTCAACAAGGAGAAAATTCTGCAGAACTTTCTTTTGCAGAAAAGCAAAACCCCTTCCTGAATAAGACACAGAGGCTGCACTTTCTTTTCACCATTAAAAAAGACCAAGAAGTGAGTTCACCCTGGTACACAAGCACTTCTGAAGAATAAAATGTTGTAATGCACAGAGTTTAACCCAGCAGAGAAAGGCAGAGCAGCAGCAGTGGAAGACAGATGAGGTTAGGTACATTCCCATCAGGAAAAAGCAATGGATTTATTTCTGAGGGTAAGGAACCATCATCAGAAGGGCTTGGACAGTTCAACTGCCACCAGCTGATGCTTTTGCTGTTGTCAGATCGAGACAGGATTTCCTCCTGAAAGACCTCTTTAGCTTAGGCAATTTGCTGGACTTGGGAAGGGGACGTGGGTGAATTCTCTGTCCCACATTGCACAACAGCTCAGCTAGATAATCTCATGGTCCCACCCACCTACCCTCCACTGCTTGATGGATGCGTGGGCAGAAGGCCTGGGGCAGAGGAGCCTTGTGCCGCAACCTGAAGACACCCTGCAGCTCGGTAAAAGCAAGACAGGCTGGGCCTGGCATAGGGCCACTGCTGCTGTTCACCGTATGCGTGCCGTAACAGCACCCAGCCTTTTCTACAAGCCACGATGAAAGCAAAACAAGTTCCTACAGCAGCCGTCGACCAGAACTGCCCCCACCTCTGAATAGAGCCCCCATCTGCTCTCAGGAGCCAAACTGGAGGCAGGGCCCTGCCTGCATGAGAGCTGTTTGGTGTCAGCAAGGCTAAGGAAGCAGGGAGCAGGCAGGAACACACACGGCCTTTCTGAGCCTCTCCCCCTCCCTGGGCTAACCCAGGCAGCCATCTCGTTGCCCAGTGAGTACGGGCAAAAGGCAGTGTAGGAGACCAGGTGGTCTGTGCTCTGCGTGTTTCATGGATATTGTGAGGCAGCGCCAGCACACCTTTGCCACCTGTGCAGAGTCCTCCAAGGAAGCATCCCCAAAGCAGGACAAGGCTGGAGCACCAGAGAAGAGGCATTTGCCCAAGCTCCCTTCAGACTGGCCTGCAAAAGCAGACCCAGACAAAGAGGGATTTCTCTCAGCTCAGCAGTTTGTCCCGTTGTCCCTGCCAATGCTCAAGTTGCAACAAGGTGAAGACTGATGGGTGGGAAGGTGGGGGGGGTCATCTCCTCCTCCTTCCCCGGGCAGCATCTCAAGGACACCTCTGAGTCCCACGTCCCTCTTCAATTAAATCAGCATTCATTATTGATTTGGTTGCGCCTTAAAATAGCAATCCCAGGAGCCAGCCCAGCCCGCTCCAGGCTCAGACTGTGCGGAGCCATCCGGAGATGGATGGAGAGAGACCTCAAAAACTGAGGAATTTTGCTCCAGTCCCAGAGCTCCCCAGGATGGGGGGAGCTCGCTGAC
The DNA here is from genome assembly GCF_000699105.1 of Pygoscelis adeliae. Classification (NCBI taxonomy): domain Eukaryota; kingdom Metazoa; phylum Chordata; class Aves; order Sphenisciformes; family Spheniscidae; genus Pygoscelis; species Pygoscelis adeliae. The sequence continues at coordinate 29,569 of NW_008825440.1, read as the reverse complement.
CGCCCCGTGGGACTGGTGGCAGCCACTCGGGGGCTTGCTTGTGCGGTAGGAGGGTAAGGGGACAGTCATGAGGTCTCTCCTGCATGTGTACCAGGGCTTCCCCATTGTTCTCCAAGGATGAGAGGGCTGCGGCAGGGCTCTGACCACAGAGGTAACCCTGATAAAACAGGTGCAAGAGTGGGTCCATGATGCAGCCTCAGAGACTGCCATGTGGGCACCGGTCGCCCTGGCATCTCCGAGGGACGTAACTGAGAAAAGCGATCATTGTGTGAAGCCCTCTGCCCCCCAAGAAGCGTCTCTCTAGACAGAAGAGGGGAAGGAGGGAACTCTCTAAAGCTACTTCACCAGACAAGAGAGGGTCACACAACAAACTTACTCTGGAAACTAGCAACAGAGAGATCTCCTGGGCACCCACGGGCAGGAGAGAGAAAGAGAACAAGAGTGCCGTTAAAACAAAAGACAGGCAGCTGTCCCCACTGGACGGGGATTAGTGTGCACCTCCACATGCTGCCTGCCCATGTCAGGCTGCAGCATCCTCTGTCCCCCAACCCCGGGCAGCTCTGCAGGAGCAAGCTCTGGCACAAAGCCTTTTCCAGAGCAGAGGGTGGTCAGGAATGTAACCAGACAGGCACAGACCCTGCAAGGGTGAAGCTGGGGATGTGTTCTTCAGCTCAAGAAAGGTACCTTCTCCTCCCCACGTCCTTCTCAGCTGCAACAGAACCGAGGAACCCCTCAGTTCGGTGACAGTGCTGAGAACCAAATTGCCATGCCAAAGGCAGGACAGGCTCTGCCAGGCTCTGAGATGCCCTATTAAAAGACTCCCTGCTTGCAAACTTGGCCAGTGCCCTGCCTCCTCGGGCACCCACTCCCTCTCACAGGGTACCTACTGCTTGGCATACTTGCCAACGCTTCCCCACAGCAGCTGCTCGCTACGGACATCAGAGAGCCTTCTCCCAGTCTTACATTTTGGGGTGAAGCTCTGGTGAGGGCCTCTCACCTCTCCCTTGAAGGGCAGAACCCCTTCTCGTGATGGATCTAACCCATCACTCAGCACACAAAAGAGTCACCAGCCAGTGCAGAGAGACAGGGGATGTCCAGGAAAGGAAATACTGGCTGCAGAGGTCAGGCCTGGATATTAGGCCAGGATCCCCCTACTTCAGCAGCCATCTCAGCAGTTGGCCTGGCCCATAGTAGAGATGGCTGCTAGGGAAGAGGTTGGTCCTCCCTCACCACCCATCATAATCCTGAGTGCCAATCCTCTGCCCCACTCACTCTGCAGGCTGGGAAGGCTGGCATCCTCAGGCTTGGTTTTCAGCAGGTGTGGGAGCCGTGTGTATCTGTACCCAAAGCCACAGCCCTGGTAAAAGAGATAAGAAAAGATCTCAGAGGCTGGAAACCAGTTGGATTTTGCTGCTACTGGAAAGTGAAATGCTCAGTGTTCACCCAGCCCCAGACAGTGAGAGGGACAGGATGCTCACCCGCCACAGCCTGACGAGGATCCAGTTGGTCTGTGCCCAGGGTCGCTGCTCATAGGGAGCCAGGAGGTTCTTCATCATGGAGATCCGCCTGCCAGACAAGGATATAGGTCAGCCACAAAGGGTTTGGGGACAGGGGATTAAATAGGACCCATGGTAGGACCTACGGAGCTGGGACAGAACAAAGCTACTGGTATAAGGGTAAAGGGAGGCTCCCCAAACCAACTCCAGCACCCTGCTGCAGCTCCTGAACCCATGGCGGTGCTTGGCAGCCCACCTGCTCCCCCACCCAGCCTTGCCACCACCCCAGCCTTGCCCCAGCTCCCTGGGAACAGGCAGGGAAGCACTTACTGCTCTTCTGGGATCCTCTCTACAGCACGCAGCGAGTGGGGGTAGCAGACGTAGCTGGCTAACGCCTGCATCAGGGAGTCCCGGATGTCTGTGGAGGAATGAGAAGGGGCTAGGCCAGGCACCCAAGGACACGCAGCATGCCAGGGATCACCTGAACACCGGAGGCTGGGAGGGACCGGCCCTCACTTACAGAGGTTTGCTGTCCCAGCTGATGTGGAGAACGTGCCTATGCTCAGGCAGCTAAGAAGTAACCCCAGATTTGACATGCAAGTAGCTGGAACATGAGTCCTGCTCTCAAAAGGGTATCCCAGGTCATGTATCTAACCCTGGAATAAGCAGGACACACTGGACAAGGGCAGCGCCCAGCCTCTCTTTGGACGTGGAGGCATAAAGTACTCAATGGATTCAGCAAACAGATCCCAACAGAAGTCTGGTGATCCACCAGCAGTGAGACCGGCCAGATGTGCAATATATTACCCCAAAGCAGAGGAGAGCAGCTTTACCCGTGCCCACGATCCTCGAGTCAGCAAAGTGCTTGGCCAGGATGGCAGCGAGGCGCATCAGGGTCTCCTCGTAGCCTGCAAAGAGAAGGAGGGAGCAGGGGTCACGTCAACGGCCCAGTGGGCAGCCCTTTGGTCCCAGCATTCCTGTGGACACAGC
>NW_008825440.1:23471-26610 GCF_000699105.1 Pygoscelis adeliae | reverse complement strand
AAACTTTGCAGTTTTGTCTAGCTGTCAAAACAGACAGCTGGGAAAGCACATTCATTTCCAACAGAGCCGCTCACCTCAGTCTGCAGAGTCTAAAACAGTTACTCGGAGAAAGATAAAACCATGCAACTGAGTCGACGGCAAGGGAGAGATGCCTAATGCAGAAGAGGCTGAGCAACACAAATAACACCCTAGATCTACGCAGAAAAGCCATGTCCAGCCTGCAGGCCCTGAAGAAACCTGCTACCACTTAATTCTGCCGCTCCCGGAAGAGCAGGCACAGGTCCCACTTAATGGATGCGAACACTTTAGCTATGTCTTGTTGGTGGGAACAGAAGCTCTTCTTACATTCGCAGGCTCTGGAAAGCACAGAACAATTTGCTAACAGCTTGCTGGGATCACTTAGTCATGAAAAGCACAGAACGTGCACAGAGGGAATCCACCTAAACAGAGACTCTTGGCATCAAGTGGGTGGTCATCTCCACAGGAACGTATCCAAATCCCAGGGGGATTCGAAAGCAGTCCCAGTTCCTGCACTCATGGCACATCTCCTCCCACCCAGAGACCAGCAGGCAGTGGCACGCATTGCCGGGGCGATCACATCTTCCAGCATCCCAGCCCATTCCTGATGCCTCCTTGGAAACAAATTCCATAGCTGCCAGTGATTTTCACTACAGCCAACACCGCGACAGCTTCAGGCAAGGCATGGGCTCTCTGCCTGAGCATAGCAATGGCCACGGCTCGCCAGTGGGTACCTACCCACCCGAGGAACAGTGCTCAGCACCTGCCCCACAGCACACAGACAATATACTGGTGCAGCACATCACAACTAGGAAAGGACACAGAAAGGATGATGCCCAACCACCACTACTTCACCATAAGGATATGGCTTTATTTAGACTTTTATCAGGCCGGAATTAGCAAGGCCTCTCCATCCCCTTACCTGGAAGTTCCTCCATGCTGTTTACAGGGCTGAAGTAGTTCTTGAGTGCGCTGTAGCTGTTCATAGCCACGCTGAGGTAGAACTCTGGCATGAAAGCGAAAAGTGAGCCCGTCCTGTCGCCATGCTCGATGGTGCGGATGCACACTCGCAGCAGCCAATAAACATCCTGCATCTTCTCCTGTCCAGAGAAAACACAACAATCCCCATTCAGTTTTGTCCAGCTTCTCTTTGGAGAAATGCAACAGTCAGCACCATGCTTAGACCTCAGAAACATCTCCATGTCTGAGACATTCCTCAGACCACTGCTCTAAGTTCATTAACCAGATCTGTGCCATTCAGTCTTTTCACAGAGCCACAGAAGCGTTAGGTGGAAGGAATGATCAGAGATCTCTACACCAACCTCAAGCTCAGAGCACAGCTACCACCAGCGTGACATCAGATGGCTTTATCTCACTGAGCCTTGAAACCCTCCAAGAACTACTCCTTGGTAGGACGTATCTGACCACACAGGCCTGATCGCAAAAAAGGCATGCTAGTTTTTGTTCCGAGTACACTGGCTGAAGGAAGGCAGGCACTAGCAGACACAGCACAAATCTGTTGGGAAGAAAGCTGGTCCTTTGTGGGAATTAAATGGGAACAGGCTGAAAGCTCATACCAACTCAGATCTTTGCAATAGGCGGCCACAGCCTTTCAGATTCTGTGCCAGCCATTCAACCAGATTTACTGTCCTGCAGAACATCAGCCTCTTGCTTCTCTAAGCAAAACTCAGGGGGTCCTAAATTAAAAACAGGAAATTTAAGAGCATCTACATAACTTTAAGCTATAAAAATCAGCACCAACAAAGCCATAAAAAGAGGAGATATTATTTCATATCCTGCAATGCCAAGAAATATCGTAACCAATAGCAGTTTGCATAAAAATAGATGAAGGAGGGTTACACTTCTAATTAAAAAGAATTAAAATCAGAGGTGGAGATAAGTGATTTCATTTGCTTAGTGGCTTTTCTAAAGTATGTTGCTACCACCTTTGGGAAATTTACATGGGTTTGTTCTGTAAATTAGACTGAACTAGTGTAAATCAACTAAACTGACCAAAAGACATCTTTATCTTCACACCGACACAGGTCAGCTCAACTGTTGCTTTAAGGATAAAAAGCAACTGTGCAGACAACATTAAGGTAAAGAAAGCAGCATTTGGTTTTATTAAGACTTGTTAATCTCAAAAAGTCATCTCAGGTATTGCCAAGCTAGAGGAAAGCCTACACATCAAGAGGATACAAAGATGTGATTATCCACAGTGTGATGGATAAACACAGTGTTGTAATAAAATGAGCTGAAATGGTCTTCTCATGGGGATGTTTTGAAGACAGGATTATCTACTTTAAAACTAAGAGTGTTTTCAAGCTGCAGCGCTCCCTTTCATCTAACCTTGAATCCCTCAGCTCAGCCTAAACTAGTGACTAATTCCCCCGAGTAAGGAGCAGCCTCTCCCATGCTCTGTCACCTCAGCACAGAGCAGGACTTCACCTCTAGACAGAACCAGTCTCTTTCTCTCCATCAGCAGTGCCTGCAACACTCATACAGATGTGTCCCTCCATTGCACGCAAGTCCCAGGGACACAGGAGCCTGCTGGGTGGATGTCTCCATTGGGAAACTGCAGGCACCTGTGACAGCTGTGAGACGGAGCCTTGAAGGTACGCGCAGTATGGACAAGCTCCTCCGTGCAGCCACACTCCTCTCCAGAGCAAGCTCACTCAGCTCCTGAGGCACATTTCACAGCCCGAGCCAGCTAGTGACCTGTTCTCCCTGCCGGCCAAGCAGACCAAGGCAGGAGGCACAAGCAGGGAAGGCTGTAACCTTCACTCCCAGATGCTGCTGATTCATCCAGAAAGGTGACACCGCACTCCTGATAGGAGGCGGGTACCTGCGTTTAATATGACAATAGATCATCTAGAGACACAAATAGTGTTTCTGCATGGGCCATCGCAGCGATCCCTGCAATGCACACTGCTAATGCCCCTCAGCCTTTCAAGAGCAGTCCAGGAAGAAAGGTTTATTTTCTGGCAAGCATGGGCTATGCTAATGCAGCTGGAGAGCTTTTGCAGCACAGCACCGTGCCTTGCAGTCCTGCTCTGGGAGTGAAGGAGGGGACGAGCAAAGAGCGCATGAGTCAGGGTCAGCCACTGCAGCTCTGCCAGTC
>NW_008825440.1:0-23438 GCF_000699105.1 Pygoscelis adeliae | reverse complement strand
CCTCCCTGTTTACATCCTGGGACACATGCAGAGACCCTGCTGCCACTGCATGTTCAAGGAAATGTGTCTTCTTCCCCAGCACAAAAAAGCTACGAACACAGACGGGGCACGGCAATGTGCAAGGGACGACAGGAAGAGGAAATCTGCAGAGTGTAAGAGCACAAACTGCTCATGAGAAAACAGACCAGAGACTTTATCCTGGAAAATGGTGAATGCAGGGAAGAAGGGACAACCTGTGCAAACAGTCACTGCGTTACTAAATGCAGAATGCACTCCCTCTATGTGGGAACCAAGTGAAGAAGAGGAGAACACCTGAACAAAAACCGCTAGGCTTAGATCCTGCAGATTTCAGGAAGAGCAGCACTAGTGAAACCCCCCTGTGACCCTCAGCACAGCTCAGGGAAATGGTTCACAGTAGCCTCTATTCTCTAGACATGCCCTGAGAACTGAATCTCCCTTCGACCTGCACCCTTCTGTCTGCGGTGCAGAGGCCTGATGCCCCAAGGGAAAGCGTAGAGCACCACACAGAGCTCAGAACAGACTGGGCTGTCCCCTAACAAACAATATGGGACCAAGTCTGGGACAGGATGGGGTCCAGGCCTAGGAAGGAGTCTCTGATGCACAAAAAGGGAAAAACAAGCCCCACAGATCATTGGCATTGCTCCAACACCAGGGAAAATGACACTTGTGACATGTGAGCTGAGCAGCACAGATACAGAGGCACACTTGCTTGGTCTCCTCTGAGCCACTCACATTACGCTCCTGCCCACCTTTGAATAAATGGTGACATTTATCCAGGCGAGGCGTCGGCTTAAGTGATTGAGCTTCTCGGAGAAGACCTTTTGGCTCTTCAGCAGTTCCTCGTGGATGTCTCTCCTCTGAAAAGAGTGCAAAGATGTGAGGGCAGGCATCATTCCCATTTACAGCATCCTTTTTCAGAGAGGGATAAACAATGCAAAAGCAAATACCACCTTGGGGCTAGCTAGGGAGTACCGGCAGGAAGGAAAGGGGTCAGCAGCCTTTCTGCAGAGGGAGTGGGAAGCAGTGGTATAAACAGCACTTATCTGTCTCAGCTGCAGCCCACAAGGCCTGATGTAGATGTTGGTCTAGTGTGGGCAGCAGCTTAGGGTCAGCTGCTGTCAGGGATATTTTTTTAATGCGTCATCAGATACACTCAGGCTCAGGCAGCTGGGATAGGACAGATGTGTTCCAAGTCCAGCACTGGGGGGTCCCCACCCCAGGAGACCGGCTCTGAGGTGTCTGCAGCGCATGGAGGTTTGCAAGCTGCTATGGTTTGCCCGGGAGAATCTGAAGCAGTTGCTTCAGTCGCTCTGTTCCTTGAGGCAGTGGTACAATGGGTTGGCACAGTATGAAATGCAGCTGTCAGCTCCAGGCATGGGTTACTACCCCTATCCAAGACATCGGCCTCTCCAAGGCTGGAAATCACCCACTGTGCTTCATCCTTTTTGCCAGATACTGAGGCTCTACCTGAGAAGGAAGCTGGGAGTCCAGAGACACTTACCCTCTTTGGGCAGCGGCTGATTTTTTCCTCTGTGTCTTTCAGTGCCATGGCGTATTCATTCACATCATCTGACACACCAACCATCTGAAAAACAAGCAGATTCCAACAATAAATGAGGGTTTTTTTTTCCCTAGACACATAAGCACGCAACCAGATCCCCCATGGGGGTTAGGAGGAGAAGGAAAGGGCATACACAGTCACTAAATAAGCAGAAAACAGAGAGTCAGTGTAGAAGCATGGAGGTTGGGGAAATGGATTCCTGCATAGCACGTCCTGCTTACCTTCCCAAGCTGCTGGTGGACACTGAGGTTGTACATCATCACTATCCCATCCAGGACTTCCAGGAGGGAGTTCTCTGTGATGGGCTGATCCGGCTCCTCTGGGGGTCTGCCCAGTAAGAGACCCTCATTTCCATGGCTGCCTTCAACTGCAAATGCATCCCCAAGACAGGAGAGAAGTTCTCAGCATGGCGTTTTGGCACGTCAGCTTCTGCCTGCATCTCTCTGAAGCCAAAGCCCTGCTGTGCCTCTGTAACACAGTGCTCCTTCCCAGCCCATGTGATTCACTAGAGACGCTAACACACCATTCCCATCTCACTGCCTGCACCAGGCTGACCTGTCAGATCTATTCAAACAGACCTAGGCCATGCAAGTCCCACTTCCTCGAGCCCTGTACGTGCTTCAGAGGCCTGCCTGGCCTGCCCCAACAGTAATGGTGCTACTACTGCACGTCATCCTCCAGCTGGTCTGCATTCAGAGCAAGCGTGGCTACAGCTGCCCTGCAAAGTCTCACTGCACTTGCAGGAACCAAGGCAGTGTCTTCTAACAAGCAGAGAGTGACAGCATCACCAGTGTCATGTTCAGGATGGCAAAGCGGTTAACTGTGGACTTGTGGGTGTTAGCATGTCTTGAGAATGGGAAGGAACAATGCTGGCAGTAAATAGATCGCTTTCCTCGTGAGACTACGGGGAGCTGGAAGACACCATTCTCCCAGGGACCACTTGGGCCATGCTAGCACGCAGCAGAAGTACTCACTGTCCTCCTCTGTCCGCTGCTCCACACTTAGCGTGCGCACTTTGATCTTCTCCAGGGTGCCAAGAGGCCGACGCGGGTTCATCAGGCTGACGGCCGCTGTGCTGAGGAAGCGGTTGGCACGGCCTAGGGTGGGGGAGCTGAGCCAGCCAGGTCTAGCGAGAGCTCCACCGATGGCCAGGGCAGCAGAGGGACGCTGAGACTGAAAAGAAATTAGGGGAGAAACAGTTCTAGCTTTTTGGCTGCCTGCTATTCCTCCCTTGTCCCTGCAAGGATGTTGGTATAGATGCACAGTGGCCACTGGAAGGTGAGCAGATACCCTTCCTATCATGGCTCGGCCAGCAGTGCCAGGTTAGCAAATGGATATTCCTTCCTCTAAGGGCCCATGCCAGGTACAAGCAGCAGATCTGCACAGCAAGAAGCTGCTCTGCCTGCAGTTGCCTTGCACCCTTTCAAATGCTGCCAAGAGCTGCCATGGAGGGGAGGGGGCATATTCAGATCAGTGGATAGTGAGAGAGCAGAGCAAAGAAAATTTTGCTGCTCCAACTTGGTGCATCCAGGACCTTGCTGATCTCCAGTGACCCTCAAGCAAGTGCAGCTGTTTATCTGGCTGCCCATGGGCTGGTTACAGTCTTGGCCCAGACACTGCCTTCCTCTAAAACAAACCTTTTCTAGTCAGAGGCTGAGCTTGCTGCCCTGGCACCGGGGCCCCCGCAGGTGAATGACAGTACACGGCTCACCTGTGCTGCCGATGTTGCCGATTCCTCATCTTCATCGAGATCGTCCATAGTCACGGCCTGCAGCTCTGCAGGGTCGATCAGGACATTGGCTTTTGCAGCCAGGTCATCTGCACAGAGCACACCAAAGCAGCTGTGAACACAGGAGTCACCCTTCGCTTCCCATGAGGCAGCCCTAGGCACATCCTCTTTCCTGCTTCTCGGCAGTAGAGAAGCAGCCAGTGAAATTGGATGCTGCATCAGAACAAGCTCACCTTCCCCCCAGCTTCCTTACGTGGAATAGGTCTGCCGTTGCTTACACAACAAAGACCAAGCAGCGACGGGTGATGCTCACCCAGGACCCATTTCTGTTCCTGGTCCTACCAGCAACAAATAGAATAACTGAGGAACCAGGAGACAACCACCAGGACCAAACTGAAAGAGCGTAGAGAAGGAAACTCAGGGCCTGAGACCATTTTTTAAGCATCCAGCTCTTGAATGCTGTCCCATGATATGTCCTTAAGTCACTAGGGCTGAGACTCAGACCAGAAATCATTCTCAGCCCAGAGGAGGGCTGTGCTGACAGCTATGCTGTACAAAGCCTGAACGATGTGTCCTCTAGTTCATAGCCCTGTCTTTAAAGCTGGCCAGGAAGACCTTGGTAAGAGACCAGAGGAGATTACATGGTTCTGAAGTTAAGTAATCTAATTTTGAGCAGCCGGGGATCAACTTGAGACAGGGAAAATGGTCCTATTCTTGCAAATACACTGGGGAAGGAGAAGAGAGATCTGAGCCAAAGGCAGCCAAGTGCCACGTTAGCCAAAAACCAGAGACAAACCAAGTCTGACTGAATGGCAAGGGGTTTCTAACCCTTCCAAAAGGGAGGCTTTGAAAGTCTTTTGCCAGAGTAGTGTGCTGCATACAAACACACAGCTGCAGTACATACACAGGGCTGCTATTGCTTGCCCGGAGTGGTACAGCAAGTAAATCCTGGACATCCTTCACACCCAGCAGAACCACGCTGACAGTCAGTGCTTTGACAGCTCCCAGCCCTCGGCTGTGGTGCAGCAAGAGCACCACACCAGAGGGTATTCCCAGACTATCCCCTTCCCTCCACCAGCCACAGGCCCCATTCAGGGATATAAACAGTAAACCATTAACTTAAAGGATGCTCCACCCAAGAAGGATGGTGTCTTCTTCAGTGTAACTTGCATCTCATTAAAATTCAAGTCTCCTCTCCTTAAATTTAATCACAATTCATTACCCACAGCTCCCTCCCTGGGATGTCTCTTGGGTGAACTCCAGCCAGGACCTGGATGCAGGTATTAGAAATGGGAGCACTTACCTTTCAGAGTCTTCTTAAGATGAGACAGGAGACCTCCAAGTCGCTGAAGGTCAAAATAATCCACCTTCCCATTATAGAAGAGTTGAGGAGGAACATATGCCTCTAAAGCAGAGAAGGACATTTGTTTTTTCCACGAGTCCAATGCATAGGACACACACAGACATGGAAGCCCTCCTAAGACAGACCCCAGGGCCCAACCTGGACTAACATTTAGTGACAACTTTTGTTGTCATAAGCCATTAAGGCAGAGGTGATTTCCACAATGAAGCAAGCATTAGATCCATGCAGGAACACAAGCAACCGATGGCCATCAACAACAAGCCTCCCAGCACCTCCTCCCTCCCAGCCACAGTCACTGGGGGAAACTGGATCGTCAGGAAACTCGGCAGCTCTCCACCTGGCTACTCCAGCTCTGTCACTTAGTCCCACAAGGATCATAAGGATCAAGGATCACTTACTGAGTCTAGAGAAAGGGTCAGCCTAAAGTAAGAAAAGGGAGTACCAAGCAGATCGTGGCAGGACAGGCAAGGTGGGGTTTGAGGGTGTGAAAGCAACTGGCACTGACTTGGTTTCCGCTTAATCCCACAGTCTGGGAACCATGAAAACAGACAAATATCTTCCCCTAAACTTTGAGTATGGGATCACTGAGCTGCCCTCCTACAGACCCATAATCAATATTGGACTCTGCTGCAGAGCACACAGGGGAAACTAGCAAACAGTTCAGGTGCCCCTTTGCAAGTCTCAGGTCTGGATGTTAACTGGAATAGATCTGCACACAGGAATTTCCCAGGGTCACTGGGAACTACAAACGCAGGGTGACAGAAGGCTCAAGCACCCATGAGAAACACAAAATTTCCAGCATCCTGGAGAGCACTGCCAAGAGGCAACCCTTGTCCTAACCATGGAAATGTCCCCAAAGCTTCTCCTCCAGGCCTCACCTTCACTGCTCAGTGCGGCAGGGGTCTTCACCTTGTGGCCATCCCAGAAGAAACGCAGGGCAGCGATAAGCCGGTGCAGGAAGCACACCATGTATTCTGGCGGGCACAACACAGTCAAGTTCTAGGGCAAGAATGAGAGTTCAGCCATCAGGGCAGGTGTGAAAGTGCATCTTAGTCCTAGGGGCCACATGGGGCAGGCAGAAACTTTGTGTTCTCAGCCTTGCTGTTTTCTCTAGCTTCCAGCACTGGGAGAGAGCCCAGCCCTGATGGCAGGAGGCAGTTTCCACCTCTAGAAAGTCCTGGGCACTGAAACAACAAGCTGGTCTGGCAGAGGAGGATGGATACCACGTGCCCCACCACGAAAAATGGGGCTGATCATGAACACAGAGATGCAGGTGAAGAAAGGGTTTCCTGCAACAGCGGATGCCTACCTCCCAAAGCTGCAGGCCAACAGCCTGATCCAGAGCCAGAAGAACAGTCCCCACCGAAGCAGTGAAGAGGATGCCAAAGCGAGCTGGCCAGCTGTGGCAGAGCACTCCACAGCCGTGCTCCCCGAGAGTTTTTAGGAGGATGTTCAGCTCCCACCCAAGGCTGTGTCCAAGGACCGCTTTCCCATAAGTTACTGCATAGGACTTGGATAAGCTGCCTGGTTTCTAGCCTCAGATCTTCTCCCTCCTCCCCACTCTCTGCTGTATCTAGACCTCAGTCGATCAACTGCTGGAAGCAGCCCAGCCAAAAGGGCAGAGCTCCCAACCTGAAGGTGCCAGGGAGCTCTCAGGATGAGCTGGCAGGAAGGCTGGCCCTCTGACTTACCCCTCTGTTGCTAGCATTCTCCTGAAGAAACTTGCGGAATTTGTTTAGGAAGATGTATCTGGAGGCTTCCCCCTGGCAGGAGGAAAAGCAGGTGGTAAACCTATACCTTACAAGTCCTGTGATGTGGAGATACTGTAGCAAAAGATCCACAGAGCACTTACCCCTCCTCTGTCCTTGTTGTTCAGCAGCAGCTTCAGAATCTGAACCTGGAGACCTTCCACCACTAAAATGGGGACACACGTCTGCCATTAGAAAACAAGCACTGGAGAGCAACTACCCATATTAACCCCAACCGTGTACCCTGTCCCCAGGAGAAAGGCTACCTCCTCAGCAGAGGGGGCCCAGGAAGAACCGGTGCCAGCAGAATGCTAATCCCATTACTGTGAGAATTTTCTCCTCCGCCACCTAGCAATAAATTTATCCACAGCTGATAAACAATGTCCCTGAAGAGGAATTTCGGTTTGCTCATGTGCCATGGTGGGACGCTGCAGGTCTGTGCAGTGGGGTCCCAGCACTCATACCCCTCCACCAAATAAGGGCATGGCTGGCCCCTGCCTCTGCAGCACAGCCTGTCCCAGCAGAAATACAGCTGGACTTCAGGTTGTGAAGGGGATCTGGAAACGGCTCGAGGGTTGGTCCCCCTGCCTGCACAAAAGGTATGGGATCTTCGTAATTTCCCTCCCTCCTCACAGACCTTCAATGCGTTTCTTGAGCCGCTGGCAGCCTCTTTCATATGCCCGCCGCCTCAGTCTCTCCTCAGCACTCTCCTCCTTCACCTCCTTACTCTCCTTGCCCTGGTTGAGGGACAGACACTGATTAGTAGGAGATCACTGCACAGGGAAAATGTCTTGCCAAAGGGAGAGCAGAAACTCACTGAAACAACGTGCAAGTATGTGACTGCAGCTGGCAGCACACCTAAACAGGTCTTCCCTGGCTTTGTAATGAGTAAGGGCAGGAGATCTTCTGAGGACACACAAGTCAACCTGTAATTCCTCAGACACTGTGAAGTTCCCTTCCAAATCTGTTGCCACAGAAAATTGTCTCCGTCCCCTGTCCTGAGCAACACACCCCAAACGTTCCCTCTAAGGGGACAATAAAGATGACAGGGCATTGGAGAGGCTACAGCTCTCACACAGCTCTGCAGGGTCCACCAGTGCTAACGCAGCTGGAAACATGGGCCATCCAATTTCCTCAGCCAGAAAATGATGGGGACAGCAGGCCACAAAATTCCTTCAGTCTCCTTAGTGGATGTGCCCTTACTCACCTCCTTGGTGAAGCGGTTTGGCCACCACGTGGTGGGAATGAGCTCCTGCAAACCAGCCTCCTCCACACGCAGCGGGCTTTTAATGTAGAAGAACACAACCGAACGGAGCACAGGTCTTCCCTGGCTTTGTAATGAGTAAGGGCAGGAGATCTTCTGAGGACACACAAGTCAACCTGTAATTCCTCAGACACTGTGAAGTTCCCTTCCAAATCTGTTGCCACAGAAAATTGTCTCCGTCCCCTGTCCTGAGCAACACACCCCAAACGTTCCCTCTAAGGGGACAATAAAGATGACAGGGCATTGGAGAGGCTACAGCTCTCACACAGCTCTGCAGGGTCCACCAGTGCTAACGCAGCTGGAAACATGGGCCATCCAATTTCCTCAGCCAGAAAATGATGGGGACAGCAGGCCACAAAATTTCTTCAGTCTCCTTAGTGGATGTTCCCTTACCTCCTTGGTGAAGCGGTTTGGCCACCACGTGGTGGGAATGAGCTCCTGCAAACCAGCCTCCTCCACACGCAGCGGGCTTTTAATGTAGAAGAACACAACCGAACGGAGCACATCAAAGCTGCGGCCAAGTTAAAGCAAGTGCAGAAGCTATGTCGGGAGAAGGTACAAGGCATGTTTCCAGAGCTGTAGTGAGAGACCCCTTTCCAAACAACGACTCAAAGCTCTGCAAGATCCGGAGCCCCCTTCTCCTGGGAGAAGCCCCACGCAGCTATCACAGCAGCTGCCCAAATTGCTAGCATGGCAGTTGGACTGCTCTGAAAGTGTTTTTGCTCTAGGGACATTAGAGAGGTCAGTCAGGTAGAAATGAAGTCCTGTGTTAGTAGGATGTGAACTATATGACACTGCTCCCCCTCCTCAAAGCAGGACTTTTTAGAGAATCATGTCAGGCAGCCAGAGGAGACCTGAGAAACTAGAAATGACCTCTCAAAGCTAGGGTGGCTTCTGCCCCTCAGGACCCGAAGATCCTTGAAGTCTCCTTGGCTGCATTATTGAGGGCAGGGAGAACTGAGACTAGAGGAGGCACAAAGGATACAGAACATTGCTGAGTAGATATTTCCTGGATTTCTCATGCTTCAAGACTGCAATGGTGAGACGGAGGTAGTGAATCTAGGGAAACAGGAGAAACAAAATTGACTCCCTCTACAGAAGAGGACATGACTCTCCAGTAGGTACAATGTGACAGAACTGCCATCTCTGGATCAAACAACTGCAAAATCCCAAACATCATGTACCTTTGGACAAGAGGACATAACAGAAGCTGGCTAGTCACAGATTCCTGGGGATTCAGAAGTGCAACTCACTTGTAATCCCAGGTCTGGGATGATGGGGGAGAACCTGTAAGCCCGCAGCAGGGACATCAGTAGCTGCTTGAGGCACTCGTGCACTTCATACTCCTGAGAAAATAAGAAACACATTGAACAGCAACAGCATGGAGTCGGGAACAGCTAGAGTTCCCAGAGTGTGACCTTGGAAGGAAGCATTCACTTCTGAACTGAAAAAGCAGGTGTTCTGAACCCACAGTGTTTGTCCATCTGACTCCACAGGAGAGAGTCCAAGCAGAAGCTGGTGCCATTGCTTTGCTACAGGGAAACAAGTTTCTGCACTAGTAAAACCAACCCAAAAGTCACCTACAAAAAGCCAAAGTCCCAAGTCCTATTTAGTTGGTCTGAGTCACCCATCCTCCTATCCCCTGAACCTACCCAACACACAGTGTTGGTAGAACCAGCCCAAAGAGGAAAGAAGTTACTCTTGTGTAAATGTGATGACAGAAGAGCTGTCTTTTTGAGTCCAACTCATAGCCAACCAGCAGGATGAGAGCCAATTTTCCACAAACACAGCAGCCCTACCAGGGTGTTCAGCTTCACTTCTAAGATGATGGGCCTGAGGGGTTCATGACATTTTTCAGTTAAACTTTTCATGACAGCTGGCTGGGCCAGTGCCCATATCTGTTAATTGTTACCCCAAAGGACAGACATGCTGTCTCCAAGCAGACCCCTGGCAGCGATTGGCTCTGTGCAACCACCCCAGCACTCCAGCAGCAGCAGCAGCTTCCCAGTGGCTAGCAAAGGCTGCCTCAAACAAGTGTCCCAGGAAGGAGTGACCTCATCCAGCTTGGACAGGAAGGGGCATGGGAAATTGGAGGAGGTTTTTCCCCAGCGGTGCTGGAGGTGGTGAGAGTGCAGTGCCCATTTCCACCCCAATCCTGCACACTCTGATAGATCCCTTGGGCACACGGTGGCATTTAAGACTCCACAGTCACATAAGCATTAACAACATCCAAGAGACCAACTCATTTCTTATTGATAAATTCAATGTTCCCAGAAGCAGGAAGTTATGCAACATCACCAGTTCCTTTAGCAGTAGGAGAAGCTGAGAAATGCCTTGTTAGCTCATAGCCAGTGTCACCATTACCAATTACGCTGCATTTAGCCCTCATTCCCTGGGTGTGAAGCAGCTAGGTGAGAGGGTGGTCTACCACAAAAAAAGGGATCTTGTCACGAGGAAGGGAAAGAAGCTGATCACTGCCAGCATTTTCTAGGGAAGGCTCCTGTCCTCAGCACCTCCCAGGGTCTCCCCGTAATCCCTGGCGAGGAACCAGCACCCTAGCAACTCACCTCCATAAGAAGCCACATGAGATCCAGCAGCTGCTGAATAAGGGGATGGGCCTCCACTGCCCCTCCTCGCTCAAGGATGCTCAACAGGAAGGTCATGAGCACATCTTCCACCAGGTACACCTTGCACTGCAGACAGAGAACCAGGTCAACAGTCCTCCAAGGCACAGTCACTTCCCAGCGAAAGCTGAGGTTTACCTCCCCTTGCAAGCACAGTAACAAGCACCTACAGAAGCTTGCAATGGGCAGGCAAAACTCACCATAAGAGGGGAGAAATAATTGAAGATGTGGGCTAATGTAATCAACACTGTGGGTTCTCCCTGCAGCTGCCACATGGACGTGTCCTTCTCCACCAGCTTCCCCTCCTGCAATGACAAACCCAGAAAAACACAGGGCTTGGATCCAGCCCAATCCACCCGTACACCAATGACTGAATGAACCGGAGGCCTGGAGCAGCCACTGTTTGCTGTCCCATGCCTGATTGCAGTAAAAACCTTGAACACAGGAATTTAGGATGGCAAAGCAGCCAGGCCCATGCCTCTGGAGACCTGTAGTGCAGTCCAGATGTCAGTTACTATCAGCCACATGCATGCCCCTTGACAATGTTTTTCCAGAAGGGTTCAAGTGTACATGATAATATGTAAATGGGAATCCCTACAGAGGAGGTCAACTAGTAAAGCAGGCCTCCGTTCAAGCCAAGACCATAGCAGATGGTGTTCCCTATGCTTTGGACATAAACAGATCATCTCTCACCCTAGCAGGAAAAAATGGTTTCTAGTGAACAATGCCACAGCCAAAACAGTTCTCAAGGCAGACCTGACAGAATTTCACCACATCACTGCACCAGGACATCAGTAAAAAGTTTAGGATACGAACAAACTTCTTTCAAGACTGTAAAATCAAATCCGGCAGTTCTGACCCTGACAAACATGACCTCTTGCATACTGGGAATGAAACTTCATAGGACTGAGAACAACAAAGCCCAGTATGATTTAAATTAAGTCCTGGAACTATCACGAATCCCATTTTGCAAGCCGAAGAGCTCCAGGGACGTGCACGCCCCATGCAAAAGCATGCAAGCATTTAGACTCTCAGGCGTATGGAAACATCTGAGCTGCCAGCATGTGCTGAGAAGTGCAGAACCACATTTCCCAGCATGGTGCCCCACAGATCCACCCAGTGACGTCAGCCTACCGTCACATCTATTCCAATATGGATCACATTCTTCAAGTAGCCTAACAGCTTGCGAGCCTTCACGAGGTCTGCAACGGGAGGATCCTGCAAGGGGCGGTAACCTTCCACTGGATAAGTAGGCAAGTGTTAAGGTAAAATGCAATCTGATCCTTTCAGGACTTCTTTTGTTTGTGCAAGGAAAAGACTGTGTCTCTATTTTTCTTTATACCCACGCATGCCTCAGTCACAGTTCAAACCACAGTACCTTCTAAATGGATGATAAGCCACACGCTCTTATCCCCACTTCCTCAATATTGCAAGCAGCAAGTATTTCACACCGCACTTCTGCTCTCATCAGAAAGACGGACAGGAGTGTCCACTACAGTTATCAACAGGCACACCCAGTCCTGCTCTGACAGGAGCTGCAGGTCTCAGCATTCGCACAGGAAGGCAGCAGGCAACACTAATACCATGTCAGAGGTCCCATATGGCTGGGAGGTAGAAAAGACCACTGGCCAAGAGGCTCAGCAGCACAGCAGCGTTAGGGTTTCCAAAACTGGAGAGTGAGATCTTTGCAGGATCTGAGTGCCTGGGAACAGGCAGCCCCCAGCTGCAGCAGTAGCTGCCGATTCAGAGCTGAAAGCAAATCTCATTTCAGAAACTGCCAGGGACCAGCACTGATGTTTGTGTGCCCTACAGTTCTGCTCCAGCTGAGGGATATCTGGTTCTTCTCTCCTTGACCCTGCTCTGAGCACAAGTGCCAACAGAAGAAGTGAATTCCAGTCAGGTATGTATATTCTACAGCCTCCAAGGATGGTCTCAGGACAGGCTCTTCTCCCTTCAGACCTCCTCTCCCCACACCCAAAGGATATCGGAGTGGACGGCTCCCGAAGTTAAAAGCAACGGACTCTTTGAACGAGAGGCTGATTGCAGGGAAGTAAGCCATTCCAGCGCCCCTCGTGATGTTATCAAAAGCGGTTCCCAGAGATATGCCGTTCCTGAAAGAAGGAAAACCCACAAGATTTTAGCCACAGTAGGAGGATTTTGAGGTCAACTGGGCAATACAGGTATCCACATTCCCCTCCCAGCAACTTGCCAACACATACACATCAGTTGGTCGTGCCTCCTGTCACTCTTAACATGACACACATGCAAATGTCACAGCTTTGCTGAGCAGCAAGAGCCCTGGGAAGCACAGCAGCACTCCCATTTTCATACGACGGCACAGGAAGGCACTGGAGTCTGCACAATATGTAGAGCCCACTCAGCTTCAAGGGCAACCCAAATCCTTACAAGATAACTAACCAGCAAGACATTTTAAAGGCAGGTGACATTTTTGGCCTCATCTGTTTGATGTTGGTGGAAATAGAAGGATAATGCTCTCAATCTACTCTTCTCTAAAAGATGAAATAGAGCATCTAACCATTTTTAATTCTGCCTGACTTGTCGCAGGCTGTAGTTTAGGGTCAGGGAAAAATTCTTATTCAGGCTGGTCTCTGCTCATTGTGCACGAGAGTTAGAGGCTGGAGATTAATCAGCCTTTCCACAGCTCCTTGTGAATCTAGGACAGGCAAGGTCTACACTGGCCACAAAAGCAATCAGCGTGGCTCAGCCAACTGTAGTATGAAGCGTCACGAGAGATGCCCTCCCCTCCAAAATCCTAACAAACTTTACACAGACTTTGTAGCTTGAACGTCTTTCTGCCAAATGCTCTCACCTGATCTTAGGAGACTCAACATCCCATTTAGATGGTTTCTGAACACAAAGCAGAAAAGCAAAGGCTGGAACTACCAAGGAACTTAAAGGGGAGAGGGTGGAAATAGGGCTCAGCAACGTTCTGAGCAGTGAGGAAACCTTTATGTTACACACAGACATCAACAAAGCAGGGAACTTGGCAAAGATGCTTACAAGCAGAAAGCAATGGTGCCCTCATCAAGGTCTATCAGACAGCTCACGATGTCTCCTGCTGCCCAAGACTGCAGTAAAGGGAGAGAAAAGGTTAAACATATATCCAGGGTGTTCCCACATCAGAAGAAAGACTGCAACCCAACCAATCCCTTGTGATTCAAGGTTGAAGAAGAGGGAGCTCCTTCTCACAGCAGCTCACACAGCATTCTCAGACACTTCTGTAAGCTGCACATAAGCCACTGATTGGGGTCTTTTTTCCCTCCAGCGCTAGGAACTTGCACAGGATCAAAATTATATTTATCCCAAGACTGCATCATCCTCTGATGTGCCACAGAGAACCAGAGCCTTCCAGAGACCAACAGCAGCACTATGCTGGGAATCAGTCTGGTGGGGCTGCTAAACAAAGCACCCACGTAGCATGTCCACCACCCCTAAAGTACAAACAATTGCTGGCACACAGCCTCCCCAAGAGCAGACTGAAGCAGAGAGGACAGCTTGAGGGCATTTCACGGGGCCCAGCAGAATCCAGCGAGCAGGACGAGCCACCTGCTTTCTTCTCCTTACTCTACATCCTGTTCCTGGGAGACAGCTACTCACTTTGCCATAGTTGGTAGTAGTCACGTTCCACTTGCGCACCCTGTTTCCATCATACGCATATGAATCTGGTGTATCTCCAACTCCTTCCTGCACCAAAGTACGAAAGAGGAGACTCAGACCAGACCAAGCATAGAGGATCCCTCTCATCGCAAGAGCGGCTTTAAGGGGGAGGCCAGCAGACAGGGAGAGCAGCTGACAGCACACATGCTCTGTCTGGGAAAAACCCTCATTCTAGGAGTGAATCCAATGGCCTGTGATCTTTGGTTCAGAGAAATACACCATTCCCTATTCTTTTTTTGATCAGAAGAAGAATACTGGCATACTACACTTCCAAACTCTGTCAAAGCTGCCCCCCAGGATACCCATCACCTCCCCTCTCGTGTTGCAGAGTGGCAAGTTAGTGAAACTCTGCAGCTGACATCCCTTCCCAGCATCAAACATCCCACCCGCTGCCTGAGAAGAGCTGGCCTGGGCCTGCCTCTCCTGGGCAAAAAAGCCCCATAGCACCAGCTGCTGAGGGCCATCCGGAGAGACAGGCTGCCAGCACTGCAGACCCACACACTCTCTGGAGAAGACGCCAGCTGAAAATCAACACATAGCAGTGGCTACGTGCAGCAAGAGCACAGCAACGCACCCAGCATGCAAGGCTTTCACACTGTGCACCATTCTGTGAACACAGACCAGAGAGTCTAGTAAAGATTTTTAAAACAGCAGACCTGGTATTTCTAGTGTGTGTGCTGGGCACAAAATGCCAGCAGGGCAGGAGCACAGCACCAATGCGATGCTCCACACTGACCTAAAAAGCAGTGGAGGAACACACAGCAGCCCTGTGCCACGTGCAGCAGTTACACTACCTCCTGATTAAATCTGCAGTTGAGAGTACACCAGCCGATCTGCATGAGTCCCTGGGAGGAGATGAGCACCTCATAAATCCATTTCCCTGAAAGAAAAGGAGGTGCCATACAGTAAATCCCTGCTGCCTGGCTCATTGTTAGAGAAGCAGAACCTGACACTGCTCCCACAGAAAAGAATGTGGCACACCAAGGAGCTTCGGGACAGCCCCAGCATTCCCCTCCCACCTCTTCACTCCTGCATCGCACAATTCTCCATCCTTCTGACTTCCTGGGAAAGCCAGCACATGAACTGGGGAAAAGGGGGCTCAAGATCTGGAACTGCAGCATATTCAAGAGCTTTCTAGTTGTGCATCTCTTCACACACTCTTCCCAGGGTCTTTTCTCAAAGCATCGCCTGCTTTTCTCCTTACCTTTATACACACACGTCGTGGCCCTGATGGAGCCGAAGTTACTGTGGCCAATCACCTAGACCAACAAACAAAAGATATTTTAAAGTCAGACAAAAGACAGGTTTGCTCAGCCCTACCCATTCCCTCTGTCCTAGCCCTCAAAACCAAAGCAAGATGGAGAGCTATTCACAAGCACAGTGTTGGGAAGAGACAGGACATCTTCCCCATCCCAGCAGCTGTACTTGGAGCCGACAGGCCCTGGGGAACCATCCAGGTCCTCCCCACAGCTCATCTGTACTTGATAAACCCCAGTGAAGCATGCAGCACGGCAGCAGTACAAGGGCAACGTGGTGACAGACAGGTTCCCGGTGAATCGTGACAGGTATACAAAAGTGACTATTATATAGGAAAGATGTCTGAATTCAGGGTGTCCAGATTAAAGGCAGGACTGGCAGGTAACATGCTGCCCAGAAAGCGAACCCTGTTAACTCCTGACTTTCTCAATCTCAGGACAGACCATGAAGAGATGAAGGTAGCAACAAGGAATTCACAGGCAAGCCAGTCTGATCCAATGTGAGGGTAAGTTCTAGGTACAGCCAAGGTAAGCTACAGCGGGTGGTTAACGGGAAAGGGGAGACCAGGGCAGCCTCCTCTGCTAGAGGTAAAAAAGCATACATAGATTAAGGAGGGAATGAGCACAGGGGCACGGGATGTGCGTGCTCAGTGAGGGGGTGAAAGGAGTGCAGAAATTCCTGAAGTAGGAAAGGATTAAATTCCAGTGGATTCCTTCAGCTGATTTTCTGCATGAGGAATGTCAGCTAAGGAGCAAGCAGGGAGCCAGTGGAAACAAAGGAGAAAGGAAAGCCTCAGCTTCAGCCTCTCGCCACCATTAGAGAAGACCAGAAGGAAGGAAGGAAGAGGCAGTCTGCTGGAGGGAGGGACAGGAAAGCTGGCTGCTGGCCTTTCCTCTGCTTAGCCAAGCTCTTCAGTGAGCCCCTGGGCCAGGGTAATCTTTTCACTTCCTTGTAGCTCCACTCAGAGCTTGCTGAGCCTTAGGGGTACTGCTAGACCTTTTCCCAGGAGAGCTCATTTCCTCCAGGATCCTGCAGCTTTCTGGGCAGACTCCGTTTACAACACGCTACAAAGCCAGTGACAGGGATGTTATGAAGAACAAACCGAGAAGCCCAAAGTGCTTTTAGTCCCACAAGAGCATTTTCTGCTGCACCCACCATCACACTCACCCCAAGTAAGTCATCATCGACCAGCAGGAGCCCCTCAAAACCACTTGTGTGGTCCAACACCACAGTAGAGGGACCAAGCCGGCCCTCTGCTACCTGATCTGAAACAAGAACGGCAGAAAACCTGTTAGGGAAAGTTGTGCAGGATTTAACAGTACACCTGATGAGTGCCTCCAGCTAGACTACAACAGCACCTGGATTCTGCTACAGTGGAGGAAGACTAAAATAGTCTTTATGTTAGACTAGTTAGTTACCCCTGTTAGACCATGAGAACCTCAGGAAAGGAGACACCATTGGGATTTAAAAGGAAGTTTTCACAGTAACACACAAGGTCTTAGCTATGCAGCATTCAGGTCATGTGTTAAGTTTTCCACATTGCCTGAAAATTTTACTTTGGCAAAATTCAAAGACCAAATAAACTCTGAGCCAAATGTTTGGCCAACATATCACGCTTTGATTGCATCCAGCAAGAAAAATTCTTCTTTTTAGGAGAGGAGCCAGGTTGTATCCTGACACATCCTGACTCATTCAGGGAAACGGATGCTAGCAAGAATACCGGCAACAGCCTGAGGCCCAAAGTGAATACCTACAGTGGAGACCAGTATGTAAAAATTGTCAACAAGCCTCTGCATTTCCCACTGAGGATGGCACTACACACTGCTGGTCACAGCAATGGCTCTGCATATCATTATCAGTGAAATACCTCCAACATTTGCCCCAAAATGGGTTTTCCAGGCATTTTTGCCTGGAAATATGCCTCCTCCATCTGCAAGCAGACATGCTCCAGGGCTGAGCCCCTCACAGGCAGGATTTAAAGGTACAATAAATTAGAGGACAGGAGGGCAGAACAACGCTCACTCAGGAAACTGCCTTTCATGATACAACTTGTCCTCTCAATTAAGCAGCACAAGCAGAAGCACAAATTGGACAGACACTCAGTGTCTCCTACCTCGACTATCTTCGGAGCCATTCTCCTCTGCTAGCAACCGGTCAAGGTGCTCCTGCAGGTTCTGGAACGTCAGGTGCTTTCTAGGGAATAAACATGCACAGGAGCTCTTCACAAAACTCTGTCTCCAAGTTTTAAAGAGTTGCAGCCCAGACACATGTGTCCGCACAGTCCTGTGCTGTGAGACATGAACCAGGAAGTTCTGTCGATCTGTGTTTCTTGTCATGAATCTCAGGAATTTGCTTCCCAGCGTGCTGGGGCAATGAATGAACCAAGGACCAACTATAGCGTGAACAAGCAAAGTAGTTAACAAAGAATCTTAAAGTTTTCAGTCTGCTCAGAGTATTTTCTGGCAGTAAGAAAACTGTACTGCGGTACAGTGGCAGTAAGAAACCAGCTGTACTACCAATAACTGTGGACCACGACTTTGCTGCAGTCAGCGTCATACAAACATAGCATAAGTCAGGATTCATTTTTTTCCCCAAGTATTTCATAATACAAAAGAAGAGAGAAGACCACACCAGCAGCTGTAGCAGTTCAGATAAAGGTCAGGCTAGCCCAGCATCCTCTCTCTGACAACAGTCAAAAACATTTCATTTTCATACTGAGGACAAGTCTCTCATACACCCCCTCTGGGCCGCTGTTTTAGAGAATTTCCTCATACTGTCCTTCCCTAGTTCTCTCTTTTAAAGGCTAGTTTACTTAGCTGTTCCTTGTAGAAGAGCCATTCCAGACATCTGACTTGCTCTTACCCTTCCTCAAAACCTCTGCAGCTCTAAAATACCCTTTTGGAGTTGGTGAGACCAGAACCACATGATACTTGAGATGAGCGTAAACCACAAATTTATGCAGTGGCATAATGATTTTCCTTATCCTACATCCCTTTCCTAACAATTCCTAATTTCCTACTTTCTTTTTCTGACTTAGGACTCCCACCCCAATCTCATTCCTACACAGTAAAATTCAGCCCAGGGCCCATCATTTTATGCACTACGTTGAGGCTGTTCCCCTTTCAGTACATCACTTTGCATTTCCCTATTTTTCTACACTGAGTTTCATAGACCATTTCACTATCCAGTCACTATCACAGCCACCTTACCTCTACATTGCTCTAAATAGCTTTGTAACAGCACCAAACTTTCCGACCTCATGCTCTCTCCCTTTCCAAGTCTCCCAAGAATACACGGAACAACACAGGTTGTATTGCAGGTCTTTGAGGGACCCCAGCAGGACCTCCTTTTGCTGTGCGAGTCGCTAGTTGTTCCTATCCCTGCTTCCCATTTCCAAAGCCATCTGTGGAACAACTTCCCACTTCTCCAGGACCAGGGATTTCCCTAACACTGTGATGAGAGGCCTTTTGAAAGCCTGATTGATGTGAAGATACACAGAAGTGGAATCAAAGAATCAGTTTTGGTTGTCATGAGAGAGGGTGGCTTCAGCAAAGCAGCTTAATCAGCAGCTAGCATGGAGGAAGAGTTCTGGAAGGAGGTTAGAAGAGCATGAGACAGCCAGAGAGAAGTCTGCAACGAGCTCCTCTATGAGGAATTTAGGCCTCCGAAGACAAGATGTCATACCATAAAAGTTGCTCTCATATGGCAAATGTTATTTTCAAGACCTATTTGACTGCTACTGGGCTTCCTACCAAATAGCCGAGACCAGGGAAAAGGGTGGAAGGCAGGAAAAAAAGAAAGAGAGAGACTAGTCCAACAAACTATCAGTTTCTGTGCTTTCAAGTCATTAACCACCAGGCAAAGAAATTAGAAATACTGAAAACCAAAATGCCCGGGCAGACGGAATATTCCAAGGCATGCTGGCAGGAGAGCTCGTGGCAAAGTAACATGACCCACTTTGCCTCCCCCCGGCCATAACCCTAGCTCACCAAGAGCGGAGAGGGCCGAGGGCTATTTTTAGCAGCTCTGAGCTCACATTTGAGCTGGCGGTACTAAGTATAGCCCGTGGAATGTGACCCCAGCCACTCTGCAGCACCGCCAACTAGCAGGAACTACACGCCTGCCTCGCTCTACCACACTCATACCTGCCCTGAACCTGTCTGACTTCCCTCTGGCAAAAGAGCTAAATGCAAGGGAAATTTTTCTCATCCAAAGCTGCAAGTTTCTGGGCTACAAGGTGAAGGAGAACTGAAAACAAACAGAAGAAAACAGACACTAAAGAGAAATTTTGTGTTTCTTTTCCTTTGGTAACTCCTAATAATAAAAGTACCAACAGTTCCACAGCCTGAGAAATGTATGGTATTCTACATATCAATAATAGCCTTGCTTTTAGTTTACAGGGCACTGATGACCAATTTTTCATTACTGTACCCAAAACCTGTGCATTTTGCACTTCCTTACACATAAAGGGGGAACAGGAACAATAAGGTGAATGCCTACTTGCCTATTTATTTCAGAAATATTGCCTACTGATTTTGTATATGGGGTTTTTCATGCAAAAAATTCTGAAGAATCCTTCCCAGAAAGCCCTGCAATTTGAAAAAACCATTAAAGGACAAGACCTAGGAGTAATTTCTGTAACAGAGTGCTGCTGCGCTTTTAACAAAGATCACTGTGTGGCACTAAAAGATCTTTCCTTTCACCGCAGTGTTGAATATCTGGGGACTGATACAGCATTGCTTGCCAACTAGTAAATGAGAAGAAGTCCGATACCTGTAAGCAGCTGCAGGCTGGTTCCCATCAGCATTGGTAAAGACACGATGCAGATAATCATTCAGCAGCCTGCTGTTCACGATGCCTTGTGAAAAACAGAAAGGAAATAAGCTTAGGGAGTCAGGAGGTAAACTCAAACACTAATTTCATGTACAAGCAAGAAACTGGTAACTATGGGAAAATGATGTTCAAGTTTGCAGATTAACACAGTGGAAAACGCAGCTTCAAGAAGCCATTCGTCGTCTTACTGTCTTCACTAGCAGCCCCAGAGTCCAGCATTACGGGGTGCATCTCCACAACAAGGGCTCTTTCCAATTTGAGCTGCTCTACAATAGCAAATGGGAGGCTATACATACATTGGTCCCCACAGGTGGAACCACATCCTGAGAAATCCTGCTGTACTACTTCCAGATAAAGTAACTTCAAAAGCTGGCGGTGGGAATCCAATTTTATTTCCAAAAAATAAAAATCAAAATCTTATCACTATTGCAATTCCTGATGTCCTATTCATACCTGGGACATTTTAAGTACCTACATCTCTTAACTGCACTAGAAGATGTTGAGACAGAAAGGCTTGCAAGATGCAGTTCATCTCGTCTGACCCACAGCCCTCTTTAATGATGTATGCCTCACTTTAGCTTTCATTGCACAAAACAATCCTCAGTGTCCCATTGATGCAGCATGCTTTATTTCTGGGTGCAACACTGCCCTCAAATGCCAGATTTGTGGTCTCATAAGCACACTTCTGCTGGCTTGGTGAGTCCAAGAGAAAACAGACTACCTGGAAGGTACCAAAATTTCCCAGAAAAGGATTAATCTGAGAACTTGACAAGCTGTTCATCCTCGAAGGGGAACTCCCTGAATCAGATGGGACAAAGGCAGGCAACACGACATTCTCCAGCCTCACGAGGCAGGGCAGCGTGCCAAAGAAAGGGCACTGTGACATGAGCTTCTGGAGTCCTTAGTGCTACAGGAACGTCCCTCCCAAAATCTCATCTCAGTTCAGGGATTTACTCAGTTTCAGCCCCACCACACCTCACATCAGCAAGGTAACTGCAACTGGAAGGCAGCTGATCTCAAGTGAGGCAAGGGGTGCTCCATCTGATCCACAGTGGTCCTGCTTTTACACGGCACGTACAGGCCCATACCTGTGACCTTGGACTTCTCCGGCTCAGTGCTCAGCCTGTAGTTCTTCCTCGAGAAAGCAGTCCCAGCACCTCTCGACGTCATTCTTCACAGGCACCACTTCCAGAGCGGACATAAGACGGACAGATGCCTAGAACAAAACTTGCTGGGGAGGATGCTGCCTTTAGACTTCTCCCTTTCGTGGAGGCTGATGACCTGGATTGAACAACAGGGATAAGCCAAAAACCAGCCAGAGTCCTTGTACTAACGACATCTTACAAGAGCCCAAAGCCAACTAACTGCCAACCCTGCTCTCAGTCCCACCTGTCCAACAGCTCAAAATCTTCCCAAAACAGACAAGGCAGTAAGCCACACTCCAGACAACCACACAGACCCCACTCCAACCAAAGGCACAGGCAGAACCAAGCCAGAAACACAGGCAACCTTTGCACTGAGTTTGAGCCAGAAGCTCTGAGCCAGCACAGGGCTGCAGCTACCACCACTGCCAAACACCACCGAAACCGGCAACCACATTGCACTTCTACTCGTGTCCTGATGAGACACTTCTGCCTTTCTCTCTCACCCTGTATTCTTTAAGACAGGAATACGCACCTGGTTAATCTTCTGTTTAACAGGTTATTAGATTATTCTGCTATCCAAAACACAGAGAGAGGGAGAAGGAATGAGACAAATGCAGATGAACTGGACTACAAAAGAATATCATTGACTATGAAGCAAAAGACCCAGCTGTCGGTTTTATAGGGACAAAAGCAGATGCGGGTAGAAGTACACAGAAGTGTTTACCGGTGAAAACCTACCACGAGACTAAAGATTTATGACCCTTCCTGGTACCACTAGAATGCAAAGGATGCTATCAGAGCTGATCTGACATGTGCCAGGACAAAAAGAATGAATTCAAGTTGTTAGTTCCATCCAGCTTCAAAATGTTAGGTTACACCCCTCCCCTGTTTCTGATTGCCCCGATAGCCAACCATCACTGGAAGTCTCTCTCGTTCACTAGACAGCCGTCTGACAAACCGCTTTGTGACACACAGAGCAATAGGAAGATGCAACAGGAGCAAGGGCTGCAGGAATTAAATGCTTGCTGGCAGTCTCATACAGAGCAGAAACTAGGGTGATCCCATGAAAAGTTAGTGAACTTGCCAAGTGACACAAGTGCCACGGCAACTCCACTGGCAGAAGATCACTTGAGCTTCAGCTAGACTTGGGAAAGGATTTCCTAAAGCCCCTTTCCTCAGGGCCACCCCAGCATCCAGCAGTGGAGCAGCACTGCCCAGCGTCCCTCCTGCAGCACTGCCGAGCAAAACCATAGAACAAAGCAAAAACCAGCCTGGATCAATGGCCCCAAACAATCTGCATCAGAGACTCAAAACAAGGAATAAAACAATTAAACTATAAACAGAAACACATCACTTACTACCAGAGTAGACAGCACAATGTGTACTATCCTGAAAGTACTCTAAACGTGAGAGACATGATTTCACCTCTGTCAGGACAAGTTAAAAACACCCAAGGGTGGCAGGGAGCGCCCCTAGCTCTTCCCAAGGGTGGCTGGCCCGGTACCCGCGCTGCTGAAACAGCCTGAATGCCCAGGCAGAGAGCGCAGCACGACCACGCTAGCACTGTACGAGATGTACTGCTGGCACTGCTGCAGTGCCAGAGTTGGGTTTTTTTTTTGGTTAGAGCAGATGCTGTTTCCAACAGGTCAGAGAAAGGGCAGAGCAGGGGGACACACATCTGCCCCTTCACTGCTCCCATGTGTGATTCACAAAACTGGCCCCAGCAGCTCCGGCAAAGACACCCAGCTCTGAGCCCGGCCACAGGCTGAACTCCTTTCTCTGGGCAACGGCAAGCAGCTTCCAGCAGAACGGCAGAACAAACACG
This sequence comes from Pygoscelis adeliae, assembly GCF_000699105.1. Taxonomy (NCBI): domain Eukaryota; kingdom Metazoa; phylum Chordata; class Aves; order Sphenisciformes; family Spheniscidae; genus Pygoscelis; species Pygoscelis adeliae. The sequence goes on along the minus strand of NW_008825440.1, from coordinate 390 downwards.
GGGGAAGCCAGATCTTAAATTGAGCCGACTGGAGGAGGCTGAGAAGCTGGGCCAGCAAACACAGCTTTGTCCGGCAGCTGCTGACCAAGCCCTCCCGCTCTTGCCAGGGCAGCGGGGATGAAGCCGGCAGGGAGACAGCCAGGCGGCAGAGGCCCCTGCACCGCTCGGAAAAGTGCTCTGCGTTAATCACAAGCGCGGCTCTCTGTGGCACCCCCAACCTGGCAGCACCCCCAAAAGAGAAATACCGGCCAGCATTGCCCAAATCCAGGAACCGACCCTAAAACCAGGCACATCCCACAGCCGGTAACACCCCTAAAGGTGGCAGCATGCCCCAAGCCTAGCAACACCCCAAACCCCGACACCCCCTAAACTGGGCAGCACTCCTCGCAG
>NW_008825439.1:163193-163635 GCF_000699105.1 Pygoscelis adeliae | reverse complement strand
GGGTCCGTCCCCGCAGCACCAACGCTGAGCCGGGAGCGGGGAAGGGCTTCTTCGCCTTCGGTGCAGCCGCAGCCGCGCGTCTCCCGCGCCAAGCAGAGAGTCAGAGACCATTTTCGTGGCATCCAGCGGGACGTGACTGATTGCGGCTCCCGGCGTGGGCAGAGGGAGCCGAGAGCTCAGCGCAGCGAGCCGGGGGAGGAGGATAACGCTGCTCTCGACAGAACCAGATAATTAGCAGTGATGGGAAAGGACAGGCAGGTGAGGGGCTCAGAGCTGAGGCCACAGCGGCGGGACCCTGCGGGGACCGGGCTGGGCTGCAAGGGGCAGCAGGGAGAGCCCAGGGATGCCCCCACACATCACCCTGCACCCCCAAACTGCGGGACAGGGCGAGCGGGGCTGCAGGGCCACCAGCCAGGGCACGCGTCTGGTCCTGCCCGGCAAT
>NW_008825439.1:160432-161948 GCF_000699105.1 Pygoscelis adeliae | reverse complement strand
AGACACGCATCCTCGGGCGTCTGGCACAGGCAGAACCGGCCCCTCGCTCGAACCCACTCCTTCCCAGCGGCACTGCCGTTTCTCGAGGCGCGTGGGGACCGGCGAGCTCGCCGCAGGCACGCAAGCGCCTCCCGCTTTATCCCGGCTGCGAGGACCCCAGGGCAGCCTCCTCGGACGGGGCCGCTGGCTAGCAAGCCCCCAGGCAAGCAGCAACAACTTCAGCAGAGCGACATCATCAGCCCCCCCCGCCACACACGGATTCAGGAAAGACTCCCACCACGTACGGCATCTGCTTCCCTCTCCGCACCAAGCCTGTCTCCAAGGAGCAGGGGGAGACTTCCCCTGCTCTGTGTGCCACACGCGCAGTGGAAACGCAGCAGCAGCAGGGGAATGGGTCAAAGCCCGGGCAGCTGCTGTCCAGCTGCAAGAAATACCGTGAAGAAACAGCCCGGCCGACGCGAATTCCTGTGGCAACGGAGCCGGGAGGCTGAGCAAAAGCCAGCGTTGGATGGGGCGGGGGGTCAGCACAGAAAAGCCTCTGGTACAGACCTGCGCTGCCCCATGGATACCTCCTCCCGCGCTGCTGTAATCCTGCTGTCCAGGTGGATTATTGGAGGCTGGGGGGGACGCAAAGCACAGGGAGGGAGTTATAAAATCTGCCTGGTAACCCTCCCGTAAGTGAATCCCCCCCGGGAATCCCCAGCCGAACCCCAAGGCAGTGCTGGAGGTACACCGTCCCCGAGCGACTGCACGCCGGCAGACCCCAGCGCGGGGGCAGGAGCCGGCCCCCGGGCACCCAGCCACCGGTGCAGCACGAGCTGCAATTTGCTGCCTCAGAAGAAGGTGACATGCTACGAGACGGGATTACATTTCCTTTTAATTGATCAGAGCGTTTTCTCCGCCTCCATTTGTCCCGCACCATCTGTACAATCAGGGAAGCCAGGACAAGTAGGACAGTCTGGGGTTTCTCTACATCGACAGTGGGATTCCTGCAACACACAGAAGCGGAGTCGGTTTTAACGCGGGGTGGGCTCGGCAGAGCGCTGGATTCTGATCCGAGGGCTTGGCCCTGGCTCAGGCTGTTAAACCGCTGCGAGTAAGCAAGAGCCACCGGCTCTCTTAGACCTGACCTCACGGGCCAAAGAGCACAGGGACCAGAGATCAGGGAGATAGCGGGGGAGCCGCTGCCCTGCTGTACCTGCTCTAGGGAGAGGCCGTCGGAGAGGCTTTTGGTGACTCACCTGCCAGGCACAGCACACGCGCTGCTGCAGACTAAGTCTCCCAACTGCCAGCACGTGGGAAGAAGAGGGATGAGGCACAGTCTTAGCAGGGTAGAGGGAAAAGGGGCCACGAGGTAAGCTGCCCGGCCTTGCCTCCCCTGAGACAGAAGCTGTTTGTTTTTAGTGGAAGGGAGTGTACACAGAGGCCACACATCGCTCTCCCTCCGGGGCCCCAGGCATCCAGCCTGCTCCAGAGCTGCCCACTGGCGTGACCTGTCCCAGCAGGGACCTGGAGG
>NW_008825439.1:158765-160147 GCF_000699105.1 Pygoscelis adeliae | reverse complement strand
CCCCCAGAGCTGACGCCCGGCCACGGAAAGGGACAGCTCTCGTGTCACCGCTCCCTGAAACCCAGGCACAAAGCCCTGTGCAGCCCAGCGCAGGCCAGCAGGCCTGGCTGCTGTGAGAGGAAGCTCCCTACGGGCAGCACGGAGCAGGGACTCGTCTCCAGAGCAGGTCTGGAAATCTCAGCCAGGATATAGGTGACACTTACCTTAATTACTCCAGGGCTTTTACAAGGGCTTCGTTAGCTTCTACTTTAATCTGAGCTTCTGCTTTAGCTGCTTCATGGGATGCTGCAGCCATCTCCGAAACAGCCTTCTCCAGATTTGATTTTGCAGTCTGAACCTGAGAGCACGAGGAACGTGTCATCAAGAGACCACCGCAGGACAGGTGACTTGTCCTACAGCCCTTGAGTCACTCCTCCCCACCCCTCCCTTCACTGCAGTCGTTGGCCCCGTGCACGGGGCCCCACAGACCCGCTTACACGGCTGCGTTGGCAGCAGACGCCTTATCAACAGGCCTTAATGGGGAAAAGCTGTTCCTGAGACTCAGAGGGGTGGGAAGGGGCAAGATCAGCATCTGTCCGAGGGGAGGGAAGTGGCCCGGAGAAGGGCTAACGACGGCGTGGCTTCCTCTCCCCACAGCCTGTGGAGAGTTCACTGAGAAGGAGCTCCGAGCCTTTGATCCCGATCAGCGGGCGACGGGGAAGCTCGGGGTGAAGGCACAGCCCCTGGTCTGGGCACGCTTTCCGCAGCCACAGGAAGCTCCTGAGACAACCACCCCGCGAGAGCGAAGCGGGGAGCAAACCTCCCTCCACGAGGGAGCCCGGCTGCCAGGGCCTGCCTGAGGGAGGCAGGGCGCAGCCCGGCCCACGGGGACCGGGGTACTCACAGCCAGATCCAGCATGTCCATCGTCACCGCCTCCTCCGCCAGCACCTGCACGGTGGAGTCCGCGTGGACCGTGACAGAGCCGCTGCTCACTGCAAAGGCACAACAGCGGGGGCCGAGTCAGGCAGCGCGGGCAGGGCTCCTTTGGGGGTCCACACACAGGGCAGCACTGGCAAGCTCATCCCCAGAACCTCCACGATCCCTTTGCCAAAACAAAACCTCGACGTCCTCCCGCCCGTAACAATTCCCAAGTCCCGCAGGGACTCGTTTCCTACCAAAAGGGAAGCTAAAGCAGGGGATGCTCCCAGAGAGTCTGCGCAGAACCAAGAAAACCTGACCCCAGACCACGGCCTCACGCTGAGCCCCATCTTCCAGGGCAGATCCCCGGCCCCGCAGGGCAGCCTCCAGCAGCCCCCGGGAGGCTGGGAAAGCAGAAATCCCTGGAAGTGCACCAGGGCACACCTTGATCGGCAGAGCCTCCCCTGTGAAAGCCCTGGGACAA
>NW_008825439.1:140607-149013 GCF_000699105.1 Pygoscelis adeliae | reverse complement strand
GTTTTTCTTTAAAAAAAAAAAGAAAAGAAAAGAAAAAAAGACGACGAACGCACCCATTCCCTTTTCCGAGCCCTTTTACAGCATGCAGGTTTAATAGAGTTTTGCTTTGTCTTAATACCTGTTTTTTTTCCTCATCTGGTTTATTTTAAACACATCACGATGTGTAGGAATCTCTAAATATACCGCAAATATAAACAAAAAAAAAAAAGAGGAAAATATATAATATATAACAGTAGTCTAAAACATAAAGTGCACGGCAATGGCTTTGCACGACTTCTACACAGCCAGGGTGGGCACGGCCGAGCCCGGCGGGGAGAGGGGCGCGGGTCCCACCGCACCCCGGCCCCGCTCGTCCCACCCTTCCCATCGCAAAATTAAACAGAATCAGTGTCTTGATTGGCAAAGAGTGATTGGGGAGGGGGGGCAGCATCTTCGCAGTCAGAGATTTCGTCTTCCGAGGTGGTAAGTGGGGTCTGGCCACGATCAGCTTCTGGTTCCTGGCGCTGTCCGGAGCGGGGGGCCGCAGGGAAGGTGGGGGGCGGTTTCCTTGGTTGGTTTCCTCTGGTTTCTTTTTGGATCGCAAGCGCAGTCCACTCCCAGGAGAGAGGCAGAGATGGGGCGAGGATGGGGCGATGCGGGCTAGCCCGGGCCCTGGGACGCTGTTTGCAGGAGAACAGAGAGGAGGGGGGGGTTAGGGCAGGGCAGGGCTGGTGCCAAACTGGGGGTGCAAGCCCCTGCTCTGCTCCTGGCCCCCACTGTGACCACGGGCAGGTCACAGCCTGCTCCAGGTCTCCCTCTCCCGCCAGCGCCGTGCGGATGGGAGGGAGAGGGGGCCTGGGGTGCCTGCTCTGTCCCCGGGAGCGGTAGGCGTGCTTGCACAGCACCGGGCCCTTCGGCCAGATAGCCCCAGACCTGCCCCCGAAGCCGGGAAGCAAAAACCCAAGGGGAAAATGCAGTCAAGGAACTTCATTTATGCCGAGAGGAGCGCTTTTTTTTCTTTCAAAGCTTTTAAGGTGCTGACTAAAGGGTGGGCAGGCGATTTCCAACGCGGCTGTCCCCGCAATGCATGCGGGAGGAGAGCAGAGGCAGTGACCGAACCAGGCTCCGGCAGCCGGCACGGACCTTCTCCTTCCCAAAACCGCTGGGCAGCTGCCGCGGAGCCCCCACGCCGGGTACCCGAGCGGGAAGGGGGGAGAGGAGCAGCAGATCCCCGGGGAGACCCAGATCCAAGGCATTTGCTTGCCGATACAGTAACTCCCCGTGCAGGTGACTCACTCCCAGCCATGAATTAAAGATGAAAGCTGCCACAGGGGCTGAGCGCGGGTCTGACAGCTGCGGGGGGAGGAACAGGCTTTTATTTCTGGCTTTTTTTCACACCACAAAGCTGGTCGTGATCCAAACAGATAACAGAGCCTCAGCCCCACAGAGTGCCGGTGATGAGCACAAGCGTGAGGCCGGGGGTGGATGAGCGCTGAGCATGAGTCATTGCTGGCTCACTTATGAATGAGGGGTGGGAAGGAGGGGACAGAGCTGAGGAAAGAGCCGGAAGGAGGAGGGGGAAGCAGGGAGGGCCCTCAGCTTCCCCAAGGAGAGGAAGGGGCTTGGGCATGGCAGTGGCCCGGCCACGGGCGACGCGGCCACCTCCCAGACCCGGTGGGAGGTCCCACGGGGGCCTCTCTCAGGGACACCTCTGGAAACATCCCGGTGCTCAGCGTCCCGCTGCAGCCCAGCTCCTCTGCACGCCGGGGGCTTTGTGCTCCCCCCCACGCTGGGAGCAGCAGGGAGCAGAGCAGGGGAGAGAAAGCGGGGGGAATCCGGTGCCAGGGAAAGGGGTTGTCACGACAGCCTGACTGCAGCCCAGGAGGGGAGAAAGGATCACGACAACAGCTCTCGCCTGACATAGCAGCAGCTTGCAAGGAGGGGGTAGAGCAGAGCCAGGCAAGCAGCAGAGCAGGGAGCACAGGGGGGTCCCCACTGGGCTCTGCACCCCCCCAACACCACAGGGGATCCAGGCTCTGGGTGCCGGGGACATTTGCAGAGGGATGCTCAGGACCCAGACCCTTCCCCTCTCCACACCTGGGACTACAAAACACCCTTTCTAGCTCCCTCCTGCTGCCCACCGTTGGGGCGGGCTCAGACGTCCCCCCTCTTCCCTGGGCAGTCACCCCGGGTGGCCACCCCCCGCGGGGACCGCGCGGGGACGGGGCTGCCCCTACCTGAGGCTCCCGCCTCACTGCTGCTTGCAGGTGGAGAGCTTGCGGATCTTGCTGCTGGCAGAGCAGGCCTTGCGGGAGGGGTTGGAAGAGGCGCTTGCCCGCCGCTCTGCCTTCGATTTGGTGCTCAGCTGTCCCGTCTCCGTCCCGTTCATGCACACGGCCTTGGGCAGCCCTTTGCCGCGGCTCTGCCCGTTCTGCCCTGCCTCCTCCTCAGGCACCTGTCCTGCAAGGGAAGGGAGATGGTGAGGCAGAGGGAGGGCAGCGGCCCCAGGGCATCGCCTCCAGCAGAAGAGCAACCCTTCCCCTCGCTCAGAAGGCATGCTGCTCCTGAGGGAAATCAGAGCCCGTTTCTACACCTTTAAGGACCCCACAGGGGAGACAGCCCGAAGGGGGGATGCGTGAGGCAGGGAGCCCGAGACCACATCTCCCTCCCACCGAGGACTGGTTTTACCCCTGTTTCCCCAGCACACAAAAGAAAACCTGAGGCAGTGAACGAGAACCATGGGCACGGCCAGTCCCGGCCTCGAGGATGGCACACCCCCTCCTCCCCGAGCAGGCTGGGCAGCCGCCATGCCCACCCCGAACCCCCAGGCAGCAGCCCAGCTCCTGGCCAGGGAGCAGAGGGGCAGCGGTGGAGGAAGTCACTCCTCCTCCCTCCTGCCACCTCCTCTGGAGGACGGTGCAAGTCCCAGCCCCATCCACCGACCTGCGGCGTACCCAGGGGCTTGATGTGTTTGTAGAGCAAACAGCCATCTGCTTTCGCAGCGCAGAGGAAGGTCTGCTTCACCCACAGCAGCACGGCTGCGTCTGGCAGGGGCTGGGGGCACTGCCCGTTTAGGCAGTGATGCAGCAGCTCAAGCATGCCACCGTCCCCTAAAGGGGACACCCAGATGGGAGAATGGCCTCAGATCAGCCCCTCTCCCCTCCTCTGTGGGCCAGCTCAGCGTGACTCAGCACAGCAGATGAAGAGCCATTTCCAGAGGCATCTGCCCACTGCCATGGCTGGACGGGGCTCGGGTCACATCTATTCACCTGGGGAGTGATGAAGGGCCCCCCCGGCGCAGCCCTGGCCCGGAGCAGGAGGGGACACCGCAGCCCAGCGCTCTCACGGGTAACGTGGTGCATCCCCCAGCCAGACGCAGGGCTGATGAGAGAATTCATCAGGTTCCCAGCTCCCCCCCACCGGATCCAGCCGAGGCAATTTCCTTCCAGCAGGAACGTCACGCTCCAGGGCCCTTCAGTTATGACTCAGAGGTTTGAGTGGAAGCGAAGGCTGTAAGACGATTATGTATAATTTTCTTTAAAGGATGCTCAATCCTTTCTCCGCCAAGGCCAAACGGCACGTCATCTCTCTGTACTTGCGCCAATGATCACCCCACTGCTGCTGAGCTCGGGGAGGAAGGGGACACACGCAGGGATGGGGGCGGTGGGAGAGCCGCTTCTCCTCTGGAGGAGAGCAGCGGGATCCACCTTGGACCCCTGCGGTCTCCTCTGCCTCGCTGCATCCCTCCCGGGTACCGCTGCGGGCTCCCATCCGCTCCGCTCTGCTCCCATCCTCCATCAGGGGGCCCGGCACGTCCTCCACGGGTGAAGAGTCATTTGGGAAAGAAAAGCTGCAAGGGGACACAGAGGTCACCTTGTTCAGGCAAAGTCACCTTCAGCGCCCACCTTCCTCTCCCTGGAGGGCTCGTGCTGGGGAGAGGGATCAGCCTCGCTGAACACTCGCAGAGACCCGAAGCAGCAAAGGCAGCAGGAGCCCGGACCCAGCGCAGACCCACAGTTCCTCTGCCTGGTAGGGGGGACCAGCTTTGGTAAAGCCTCACCAGTGCAGAGACCGGGAGCAAAGTGGAGGCTGCAGCAGGGCAACACCCAGCAGGCTTTGGTAAAAATGCATCCTTGGAAATAAGGCAGCAGATTGAGCACTTCCATGGCCAGCATGGCCTGGCGCAGGCTGCGAGCGCCAGAGGACCAGGGTGCTCACCGGGGAGTGGATTTCTCCCCCTAAAAGCAGGCCTAGCTGCAGAGCTGGGCCCAGGCAGGAATTACCTTGAGAAATTACCCTGCTGATTGATCTATAGATCAAAGCAGGCAGTTCTTCAAGCTAGTCAGCTGCGCTCCCGGCTTGCTAAGAGCTCAGGAGCACCTTCCCAGTGCTGTGGTTTGGACACTCCAGCACACCAGAGCTGGGCCTCTGGCCGTGCAAAACAGGGTGAGGTACCGCTGGTCTACCAGAGGCTCGGGACAGGGGCCCAAAAACAGCGAGAGGGAGGACAGGACGGATCCGCCTATTGCAGGGCGATTCTGGGTTACAAGTACAATTGATTCCCCCACGGACCTGCTGGTGAGCGGCCCCTTATATCCCTCCCCGCTGGCTCCACCGAGTCTTGACACAGCTCCCAGTTACTGGCTTGTTGCCGCTTACCTGTGCCTTGCTGCGGGAGGAGACAAGGACTGACTCGCCAGGGACGGCTGCTGGCTTCGTGCACCCAAGCCTATCGCTGCCAGAGCCGATGGCACCCACCGGTCCAGCCCCGCACCTCCCAAGAAATACAGACCCAGCTCCTCGCACAGCTCACCACGACGGATGGAAGTACCTTGGACATCTGTCACTACCTCAAATACTTTCTGAAAACGACTGGCAAGGTGAGAGGCTCAGGAGCACAAAGCAGAAACGCTAGCCGTACCCAGCTGTGCACTTACAGACCTGCTAGTGATCTGATCGGCTTCCAGCTTCTGACCCCTTAAGAGGGGATGACTTGCTGGAGAAGGCTGAGACACCCAACCTCTAAGAGCTCCTCCGGGGATGGGGCTCTCCCCAGTGACTCGGAGCAGAGCAGCTCGCCGTGGGTCAGGCTGCAGCCCGAGGGCAGCGCAGCCTGGCCATACCCTCCACCCAGAGTTCAGGGTTTTTCCTCTTCTCCCTACATCCCAACTGCATGTCTGCAGAGCCTCAGATAACCCCATTCAGAGCAAAGCTGAACACTGATGCTTCCCCTCCCTCAGCTGAACTCTGGCCAAGTCCATTAACATTTCTGACTGGGGAGGGAAAAAAAATAAATCCAAACAGTTCATTTGTCTTTTGTGGGACTCTTCCCTCCTCCCCTTCCCACCCTGCTTGAAAAGCACAGTCCTGGGAGTCTATTATGGATACCAAGGAGGGAGGGTGAATCGCAAGCTAATTTTACCTCCTTCACCAATGACAGTTGCTGACGTTCAAATTAATGAAAATAAAAATTCAACATGGGATGAAGTCTTGGCAACTGTCTGCCCACGCGGAAGCCAGTGACCCAGTGCTGTGTCTGTTCGAACAGCTATATCCTACCTTACCATTACCAGCTGAACAGTGCTAAAAATAAAATAAATAAAAGGAGGGCTGAGAGAGGCATTGAGAACGTGCATGTTCATCCTTGCCACCTCTCACATTTCTTAATGGCTCCATCCAGCTCATTCAGGCACAAAAAAGGTTTCAAAATAAAACCGAAGAGCTTTTGAATTGCTGTTTGTCAGGCACAAACATGCATACATGATTTGCAGCTAGAAACGCACCTTTTCAAGCACCAGCCATTACTTAAAAGACTCCAGTCCTGGCTTTATTTTCCAGTCTCAGACTGAATGCTAAGAATGCAAAACAAAAAAAACCCAACACCCCCGAATCAAGCTATGCAGCCATTCGCCTCTGCAGGAGGATGGGGCTGCAGCAGAGGAAGGGGTTAATGGTAGGGGAGAAAAAAAAAAAGCAGAGCACAGCCTTCTAAATCTGAAACGCAGCACAAAAGCAACAAGCAAGATGCTTACATCCATTTATTGCATATGCTGCCTCTCTCCAAATAAGGCGGCAGCCACTTCTGGAGAGGATGCTTCGTCACGTGCTCAACGCCACCGTTATTCTCTCCTCAGCACTTCCCTCGGAAGAGATGTTTAACACCGATTGAACCAGGGGCACGTAACATTTAAAGCTCTCTATAGAGCTGCACAGATCTTTAAACAACCCTTTAAAAATAAAAGCACATTCTCAAAGCCCCTTCTTCCTCTGAAAACACAAGATTTAATGAGGTTCCCTCTTTTCCCCTCCCAAACTGAACACCCACTCCCACCTATGAGTCACTTGTACTCCTGCTCTCGCTGCCCAGCAGAACCACAACTGAATTGATCAGTCATTTACAAGTTTTTTTTAAATTTTTATTTTAATATGGCATCACTGTTAGAAATTTAACACTCGCGTGGAGCTGAGCAAGTTCAAAAGGATCCTGCAGGAAGACTTGGGTAAAAAAAGATTAACATTTATTATCTATGCAAGCTGCCCCCCTGCCTTTGCAAATGCCATGCAAGCCCACCAGAGCATACTGTACCACGCTAGGCTCCCTCCTCACCCCCATTCCTCCCATGAGCTTGTTTGAGTGTTGCACTTCTGGAGAGGGGATTTCTGTCCATCACGAACATTGAACCTGTAAACTGCACCTTCATATCCCATCTCACCAGCCCTCCTTCCCCTCCCCCCCCACTTTCTTTTTTTTTTATTTTAGGGGCTCTCTACAAGTCCTGTGAACAGCTTGACCTCCGTCACAGCCTGATCAGAAGTTGTAGGGTAAAGTAGAGAGAATGATCCATCACAGCGGACCGGTTCTCAGCTGTTCAGTGCTTAAGTCCAAATCAGATCTGTTCCTGCCGGGTTTGGGGCCACACTGGACTATGCTTTCTGTCCTTTCTAGGGCAAGCCAAGCCAGACGTGATTTGTCTGAGGGAGAAGAATTTGTTCCATGCTCAAATATGTTCCCAAATCAAGGGTGGCAGAGAGCCGCGTGTGTTCAGACTCAACGGCCTACCTAGGGCCCTGCCTGACAGCGACGGCTGCTCAGGAGCAGCATAAGAACAGCCAGTACAGAGAAAGCCTCCTCCTGCTCTGGATGGTTCCCTGGGGACTTCCTGAGCTCTAGCCCACATCTGGACCGCTGTGTTTTGATAGCCCCCAAAGAATCCACCCCTCATGGGCACATCCAACTCAGCCACCAACATTACAAAAGCATAACACCCACGTGCTGGGAAGAGGACATTCAGACTGGCTAGAAACAACGCTTTATTTCACTATCTACCTAAGCAATTAAGAACAACTCTTGAAATAACTGAAGGGTTAAAACCTATCACCGTTCACCAGTTAAGTTAAACCAAAATCATGTCTACCCCACCCACCCTGGCTAACCGTAACATGGGAAGTGCTGGTCTGTGGGGCCACAATTAACCTTTAGGTCTCTAAATCCCTCTGAAACAGCACAAGTTACACATGAGAACTTAAAAAAAAAATCTTGCAGTAATTTGCCTGTCACCTTCTGAAATGACAGCTCTTATTTGGGTTTAAATACTGCTGTTTGCATTAGGAGTGTATAATAGCTGATATCACCGTTCTGGAGATGATCTCCCACTATCACAGTCACCTGCCTGTGTGTGGGGGTACATCCACCTCAGCTGGCAGATAGACACGGCTGCTGGAGGAGCCCCTGCACCAGCACGGGCCAGGCTCCTGGGCGCGCACGGGGCAGTAACGCTGCCCGTGGGATGCAGCCGCAGCCACCCACGACACCGACAGTCGAACGGCAGGAAGGTGTGCACGTGTGGGCACAACGCTTCGCCCACTCAGCGCGGAGGGCTCAGCGCCAACCCTCACCCGACCGAGAAGAGGATCTCGCACGCTCTGCTGCTGTTCTTCAGAGGGAGGGCAGAGCATGGTGTTTTTCCAAACACAGACGATAACGTGCAACACCCAGCTGCAGTGCCACAGGCCAGAGACCCTCAACAGCAACCAGGACACACAGCTCTGTCCTGGGCTTGCTGGACACACAACCACTCTCCGATGTTGGAAGTCTGCCTAAGCTTCCACTTTTTAGTCACACTGAAGTGCATAAACCAGACAGCAAAGCAGGCTAATCACCACTGGAAAAGTTAAAAAGAAACAAAACACTTTAAAGAGAGTGAGAACAGACAGGAATGCATCTTCTGTACAAAATCATTCGTGGGGCAGGTCTGCAGGAATGGGCTGGATTTCAGAAGCTGAGTAACCCACTCGGAAAGGGGTCACAAACTGTCTTCCTCTGCAGCGTGCTGAACCCCTACAGCTACCCTTTGCTTAAAAATACAAAGCCAAAAATTAAAGAACGATTCCCTTGCAGAACAGTTATCTGCTTTTGAAATAATACAG
>NW_008825439.1:132353-140529 GCF_000699105.1 Pygoscelis adeliae | reverse complement strand
TGCACTCTCCAGCCACTGCCATTAGCTCAGGCCACAGGAAGCCCAAAAGGGCAGTGGCTTTGGGGCCTAGGCTAAGCTTCACGCTCCTCTTCTGTGCCCGTGGCCGATGGGAACACGGCTTCCTCTCCAAACAGCTCGTCATGACTGCTCAGTGCTCCGCTCTGTCCTCTAAGCCCTGCCTCAGCTTCCTCCTCTGCAGCTGGGAACGCACAGGGAAGCAACAGAGCACCGTTAGAGACATGCACACGCTTATTCTCTAGACTGGCACTAAAAAAGCAGTAACAGACTGTCCTGTGGGCTCTTGGGTTGGCTGCAAGATAGTCAAGTACTAAGAGCAACAGACCTACGCTCACAGAGGTTATCATCTTGGAAGGCTGGCCCTCCAAGGGAGGTTACGGGCACACACAGCCCAAGCATACCTTCCTTCTGCCTCTTGAAGCCAGTTCAGAAAGGAAAATGTAAAATCAGAAAGGGATGCAAGTGATGCTGGTTATGAGTTTTCAAGCCTGGCAGCCTCATCATTGTGCTCAGGCCCCACTGTCTGTGATGGGGCTTCCAGCCCCAACATTTCTGCAGAATTACGTCTCGGGCTCTCATGCATGGGCTGTTCCCGGCGAGAGCTCTTGCAGGGGAAAATGGCTAACCTCTGACAGTGGGGAAAGCATCTGGCAAGTCCTCTTCTCTCTTGCTTCTGTACTTAGAAAGGCCCTAGCAATCAAGTATGTGCTTCAGCGAGTCTATCGCATTTTTAAGAGGATCCCTCCTTTCCAAAAGCCTCCACTAAGCTGTGAGGAAAGGCCCGGCCCTGGTCAGATTCTAGCACAAAAGCCTGTGGGATGTAAGAAGAGAGCAAAGGACAGAGCTCTGCAGGTCACCCAGCTGGCACTGGGACATTAGTTCTATTAGAAAAGGTTATAAATTACCCGACTGTCACCAGTGAATCAGCACTTGGAAATAAATCTATTTCACTTTGATGAGACTCCCTTCATCTTGGCAGGCTCCACCTCCGACCCACCTACATATCCGTTTGGCTGAACATCTGAACAGACGCCCTGTTGGGGACTGTTACCCAAGGATGTCATACAGCATGGGGCGAAGCGCTGGCTTAGCGAGTTGGGCTCAAAGCAGCCTCTCCCCTTCTCCCCTTGGAAGGCGCTGCCTGGGAAGCCCATCTTGTTTCAAGTTGTTGCCCAAAGAAATTTGGAGCATTGGGTACAATTTGAGGCTTATTACAATTCAAGGCCTGACAATTTATTCTTCCATGATAGTGCTCCAAAAAAAGCAATTTCTGCCTAACCAGAAAACCAAGAGAAAAACAAGGTCTTCAGGTGCAAGATTTGGTAAAACCAGACCTTGCTTTTACTCAGGTCCACAGAGGCCCACCAGGCCATCATTAAGGAAAAACTAAAGTAATTTGGCTAGTCTTGAACTACAGAAACTGGAGTTTTCCTTATCATAAGGAAAGGTCAGTTGCAGGTACCTCTAATCACACTGTGGTAAAGTAAATCAGCATCCGTACAAACAGGACTCAAAACCTTCCCTCCAAGACAATTAAACTAGGCTGGAGCAATTAATCTAGAAACTCACGTTCTGTTGATGTAGGCAGTGAGAACACAGGCAGCAAGACAAAGAAACTGCTGCCTCGATCATACAGTACCACTGCTGCAATGACTGTAGAGCTGAGCAGTCTTTGTCTTTAGTCTTACCACAGACATGCCCTTCAGCCTTCTGCTCACACGCTACATGGCTTACAGGCACAGAGAGGCCAAAAAAGGAAAGCTACTCGATTACCACCGCTTTGTAAGAGCTACATGGTTAAAACCACACACACCCCTGTACTTACTGGTTGGCTTACCTTAAAACAACAGGAAATCCCTAATAAAGAAAGAAGCAATTCTGTAACCAGATAGGTACCAAGACTGGAGCAGAAAAAAGGTCTCAGGATAAGACTACGAGCACCCTTCTTCCCCAGATGTGCCATCTACTCTGAACACTGAGTCATTTCAGGGCTCTGCTCCAAAATAACTCAGTCTAGCAAAGCTGGCCAAAAGAATTAAATGTGCTAAACAACAGAGTCCAGCAGGAGCAAGCTATTACTTGATGAAGGAAGGAAATTGGCATATGGGTAACACACAGGAAGGGGCATCCTGGTTGATCAAATAAAGGACCAAGGCATCCGGAGCATCACGGCTCACTCACTATGCGTCACTCACACCACTTAATAATCAATAGTCTCCTCCACTGCTGAAAGGATTATTCAGACCTCAAGGCCTTTCCTAAAAAGCTTTAAACGGACAAAAAAAAAAAGCCACTTCTGCCCTACCCATCCCAGCATCATTCTCTCCTACCTGGTACTGTGAAGTCCTGAGTGTAGATGATATCATCTTCAATGTCATACAAGTCATCATCTTCTTCCTCATTGTAGCCATGCAGATCTTCCAGATAAGGCACCGCCGTCATACTTCTCCACCTGTCCTTTGTTTCTGGGCTGGGAGGTATGGGCACCAGAGCCTCTGCCTGAGCATGTTTCTTACGAAACCAACTGCAAAGAGTCCAAGAGCAGAGTTTCATCGGTACAGCTTCACTTTTCAGAAGGCATGGAGAAATCCTGGACACTATGAGATGGTCCCATTCCACCCCAATACTCAAAGGTGTGTGCAGCTTGTTTATGGAAAACTTCCTAGCCAGTTTTATGCCACTGCAGGTTTTTTTAATGTGCAACAACCAAGAGAGGCGAGTGCCAAGAAAGGCAAGTCCGTCTTGCTGACAATGCTGCAGGGACACCAACAGCTGTGTAAGCCACTCCACGAGGTGCTCCATCCACTGGGTGCTTTGTCAGCTAAGGAGAAACTAACAGGTCTACCCGGAAACAGAGTGCAGGAACATTCTCTCCATCACCAACTCAAGCCCAAGCTACCTACCTGTAAGTCAGAACACATTATTAGAGCTGCTAGAGCTCCTGAGTTGTATTGCCAAAGCAAGCAGAAAAGGATAAACTTCTATCCTAAAGTTGAGGCGAATCCAGCACAACAAGACAAAAGGAAGGTTGCAGAATGTCAGTCTAAGGAGAGTGGTATTTACTCGCAAGCTCCTTTAACAGGCAGTTTTCAACAAGACCACAGCAAAAATGCTTATACTTTATCTTCTTATCCCACCTCTGTCTCAAGGGACTGCTATTACCATTAAAACCAGTAGCCATAGTGCTACCATCTGCCCAGTAAAGGAAATGAGCTCTGAAAGCTGTTCTTAATCAGATCAAGAATCCAACAGGCTTGCATCACATCAGCATCTCAGAAGCCACATGGATAGCCTCTTACATTTTTATCGTACTTTCATAGCAGGGTTCCAACACCAGACTGTCTCTGGGACATCTATCAGCACTGCATGTGGGCACTAAAAGTTTCCTAGAAGTACTGCTGGAACCTCCACACTCCTGCTGATCCTCTCTTGAATGCAGGTGGGAACAGAAGTTCCTCCAGAGCCAGGTACTTCTAACATGCCTTTCCAGCCCACACACCTCCTGCTACTCCTTGCTCCCCCTGCAACACGTCCCGGAGCAAGGAGAATTGGCTGCCTATGGCTAGCAAATGAAAAGGTCAGGCGATGGCCATCCAGTCGCTCCCTCCCCGATAAACGGTGTTGTTCTGCTGCCTTTGAAGGTGGTCTGCCCAGCAGCTGGCTGTCCCTGCTAGCAGGGAGGCTGTCCTACAGAGGCACTTCATCAGGCTCTTACTCATACCTTGCTCTGGAGGGTCATTCTACACAAAGGAAGGGTCAGAAAGCATCAAAGCCTCCCACATTTAGGACCATCTCCTGAACTGCAGCCTGCTTTCCTGATAAAGTTCTGAATTGGCACAGATATCCGCCCCCCTACGTCTACACTGTGGGCTGGATGTCAGTTAAGCCACGGGGACCTATTCTTCCTGGTCTTTGCACAGTAACAAAGGAAAGAAAAGCCTCACCATACCAACTGCACTCTTGTGCTCACCTTGCTAAATATTATGTAGATGCCGCTCAGCTGCACAAAGGGACATTCAGAGTCTTTCACAGCAGGAGGTAGCCTAGAAAGTCTAAGCCTTTTTCCCCTCTCAAAGTTTACTTTAGGCCACAAAAGGGTGCTGCTTTAGGAAGCAACTTAAGGTCTCTCTGAAAACTGACCTCAAAAGCAGAGCAAGATCTAAAGTTATCCCTTCACGGCATATTCACTTCTTTACCTGACAGCTGCTGCCCTAGACAAGCCTGACATGACATGAGAGCTTCCCCCTTCGTAGTTTGCACAGGCATCCAGTAACTCCTGGCTAATAACCACTGAAGAGGGCCTGAAGCCAGTCACCAAAGAGCTCTTATAAACCTGAGCCATCTGGTTTTTATCACTCCGGTTCCAAATTCATTTTAGGAAGTAAGGGTTGGATGCACCTCCTGCACAGAGGAATGGTAATTACAATTTTGTTCTAGCCTTACATTGCTTTGACAGTAGGCCTAAAAAAAAAGTGGCAATCTAACAAAACTATCCAGCAAAAGCAAGGAGTTAGGAGATAAACAAATGAAAATGTAGCTACTGGGACAAATCAGCTAGGATTCAAAGGAGGAGTGAACCCTCATCCAGAATCCCTGCTTCACAATTAGCATCCTCAAACCATTTTCTCTGTAGTGACTGACTTTTAAAGTCAGCCTACTGCTCTGAGGAAGGCAGCATCCTGCCATTTGCAGTAAGAAAGAGCAAAGTAGTCCCTATAGCCTGAAGTTTTAAAAGGAAATGTATTCTGTTAATCACAGAGCATGCCAGTGTCATGCAAGGAATCGTGTTCCGTCCTGCCAGTCTGAACGGATGGACAGCACCCCAAACAGCGATGAGGTTGGCACGTTCCAGCTACACACCGACGTGGATCTACTGGCGTTTCTTCCATGGCCATGCCACGACTATACTGGAAGCCGCGGTGAAAGCAGCGTATTTTAGGAAAGTGACAGAGAACTGAACGCAGATCTAATTTGTCAACTATGACCTCTCGTGCATGAAGTGGCATTACAAGAGTTAAGTAAAATGTCATCCCAGCTACCGGACTAGCAGGAAGTGAGCGGGTCCAACATAACCAGATTTTGGCCAACGGTTTTAGCAAACCCTGTGGATGGCTTCCTTGGGGATGTGCATGGCACACAGCATTCCTAATTTGATCATTTGATTTCCTTTCCTTGAGAGACTGCTTTCATCAAGGAAGTGACTGCCAAGATAGCAAATTCAGCCTAGGCTGATCCAGCCTGGCAGGATCATCTAGCACAGGTACAGAAGACCCAACACAGCCAGCTATTTTTGCCAGGGGCAGTGGAGCTAGAGGGACCCAAACTAAATGCCAGGGACCTAAGGAGAATGGAATATACAGGACAAATGAGATGAGAATGACTGTTATGAAAAGGAGTATTTTAAAGGGAGAAAGCCTAGAAGTCTATAGCAACTAGTGTTTTTATTTTGCTGTATTTCAGCTCTGCCTCTTTCTTTCCTTCTGTCCTACTTACCAGGAGAGTAAAAATAGGTTTTTATTAACAGCAGAAACCTGAATCACTGTACTCTAGCCTTAATGATTCCATCCTCTGGGAGGTGATTTCAAACACTTGCATATGCATATATGGTAATGAGGATATAGAGTGAGAAGAGAAATTCATTGAAGTTCTAAGAAAATCAAAAGACCTCTTGGAAAGAGCCTCAAGCAATTCTGTATGGAGTAGCAGAGTATTTCCTGGCAAGCAATTTTCCAGCAGGGACAGAGATTCTGCTTTCTGCACTGGTGCTAAATGTTATTAGTGAAGATTTGCTCTTCAGCTGAGGACCACTGGCTCCATCAAATGCCCTAATCTGGCTCAAGAAGCTACTGGCCACTGATTAAGCCAGAAAGCAGCTACTCTCCCATCGGTCAGTAATGCAGACGAGATAAAGTCCCTCCCCGCCCTGCCTTCACCACTGGCCCTAAAACACAGGCTGGATTAGAGTACTGCTGACAGAGTGCCCTATTTCACCATTTACTCCCAAACAGTTTCACTGATGTTTTCCGAGCCAACAGCCCTGGCACAAACATAGCCATTTACCTGGTGCTCACAGACTGCTGCTTTAACACTAAGAGAAAAGAAAAACTTTGCAGATCTCAAAAGCACCCCTTGTCCAGAATATCCCCTGGAAGAGGCAGATTCCTCTCTGGTCTGTGAAACATTTCTTCGCTACTCCCAGCCCTTTGAAACAGAGTGAAGGGAGCAGTAGTAAGAGATCATTTCTTGCTACTTTGCAAGCTTCTTGAGAATGCCTGCAAAGCACAGAAACTCCAGAGAGCAGCAGCACAAGTATTAATTGTGATCCTGCCAGTTAAGAAGTGGTGTCCAGATGGGTTGCTATAATCTACAGGGAGATAAGACAGCAAGGGTCAAGGACTGAATGAAAAAAGGAATCTGGGTTGACCAGTGCTTAATGAGCCTGTCTGGTTTGCATCTTCCAAGCTCAAATTTTATATTGGACGTCACCACTCTGCTCTTTTCAAGTTCTGGTATAAGCGAGGTTAAAATAAGAATCAGTAAGCACAGCTGCAGCTTACTTACAGTAATTCACTTCCCAATTCTAGGTTACAAATATTTCAGTTTGCTTGTTTTGTATATGGACAATTTTCTCTGAAACCAGATGCCAAGCTGCAGATCACCACCCTGCCAGCAAGGATCGGTTATGAATGGTTCTCTACCTCCCATGATACCATGTAAGGGCTTCAAGCTTACTGGAAGGTCACCGTCACCACAAGAAGCAACTAACAGCATTCCAGTTTAATTCAGTCCTCTTGCAGACAAACGTGCAAGGCACACAACAGTATGCCCTGGGGAAAGGCAACACATGCTAGCAATAACATATAGTGGCGTCCCTGCAATCACTGCTCCAATTCCTGTAATATCAAGAGATGTCCAAGTTCTTAAGTCAGGTTCATAAAAAAAAGTAGAAGTGAGTAAGAAAGAGAAGCAGTTTTCCCCTAGCTGATGCTAGGGCCAAAGGCGACAGTTCAGACTCCTGTGAGGAGAGGTGTTCTGTGCACAGATGGAGACTCACATTCCTTTAACACGCCATGCACAGTTGCATTATGAAACTGATGTGCAGAACATGGGTAGAAGAACCAAAGATTCCTTCCGTGTGCCTGCCACAGGGCAGGAAGGCAGACACAGGTGCCTCAGCAAGAAAGGAGGGGAGGAGTGCTTTTTTGTGCGTGTCCCACCAAGGGGAGATTACTGCATGACACCACGGACAAGGGATGGGAAAAGCCCATGAGTATACACGCTGCAGCAGAGGTTAAGGGAAACCCCTCTCACTCCCTCAAATGCAAGCACAGAAGTCAAGGAACACGCTCCGTGGCTGCAAAGGAATCTACAGTGGCAAGAAACACAGATTTTCAAGGGGTTCAGTACCTGGGGTTTGAACAGCATGGCAGAACATCCAACAGCTACCCTCCAAACCTCTCGGGGAGGACTCTGGGGCAAGCAAAAGCACTCGGGGAAGGTGGCACGGCAGCTTCCAGGAGGTCAGGAGGAGACACTAGCCCAGTAGGTTAAATTTGTACCTCCACTAATAAAAGGTGGAAGTGCCTTCCCTTTCTTGCTATAAACTCTTGCAATCGTATCTATGACTAAACAAATTAAGTGTGACACTTCTGGATAAGAAAGGCAAGATGGTTGCCTTGGAAACAAGGGACAGAGGTAGAATTCTGCATCCACTTCATCACTTTAAGTGCTGCAGCAGGGTCAGTGAATTAGTTACAAAATGCAGTATACGAGCATTAAGCCCTTCAGCAAAAGCACGGGGTAGAGAGGAGATGGTGAATAATCTATAGGGAGCAGGTTGCTATCTCCCCGGCTCTTGGCAGCTTTTCTTCACTGCCCCACATCCCCACCCCAGGAGTACAAAATATTCACAGAGGTGAACTAAAAGTGTCAGTTTTCCATTGAACATCATCCTACCCAGATCCTTCTGGGAAGAGCAGGTTTCAAGGCTCTTTCATTGTTATTCTGAGGTCAGCTTCTGGCAGTTCATAAACTCTTAGATGACAGGCTGAGAGAGTTTTAATTCATTTCAATTTACAACTCATAGGCCTGCACTGCACAGATTGACTAGGTTTGAAAAGCCTCTGAAAGCAAAGAAGAAGAAAATTTAGCTTTGTCC
>NW_008825439.1:122569-132165 GCF_000699105.1 Pygoscelis adeliae | reverse complement strand
CTGAATGAAAACAAAGTGCAGAAACATGAGTTTGATGCAAGAGTTTAGCTACAGAGGTGAGGAGGAAGGCAGCTGGCAGGTATAACACTAAGCAGACTCTTCCCACAGCATTCTTCAAACAGGGCTGCCACTACGAGGGGGGAAAAGCATTTGGAGTAGCTGACAAAAATAAGGGAGGAATGGCAGAATTACCATTGCTGGGCAATAAACACGTGCCTGGCTGCCTTCTCTGCCTCCTGCAGCTCTGTTGCTTCACGGAGCAATACTCAATACTTCCTCAGTGTTTCCCCTGACCCACTGATTAAAGCCGTTTATCCTTGATCCCACTACAAGAGCGAGAAACATCACTTTATGGAAGGTGAAGTGTGAGCTGTTTATCCAGCTCTGGATGGATCCTGAGCACCCAGCTCCGCGGCCGCAGGACACCTGCTCCGTGATGCTTCCCTTGGGATCACCGTTCCCTGCAGGACAGGGGAACGTGGCCCCTTCCCATCATGCTGACACGAGCCTGGTCTAGCAGCGTTTGGCTCCAATGCAAAAAACACTGCCCAGGACATGGGGGCTATTCCTGTTGATTTTCAGCGCACTTTGATAATCTCCACTGTCTGTATGAGCAAGTCACCAGTAACATCATCTCAAAGACATAAAAGGAGACTTCCAGCAGCATGGAAAGGCACTGGGTAATTCTGGTTTGAGCCAGTATCCATCTCAGCAGGGCAGCCTGGGTAAGTCGCTTGATGTTTCTATAGTCTAGTTCCTGTGCCTTAACACATGCTTTTGTGGGAAGAGTGTAGAGAAACCCAAAATCATTAATGACTGTTACTCCCACACACACTAGAAATCTAAGGATTCTAGAAATCAAGTCTTTCCTTACTAAAATGCTTTCCAAAAACCCTCCGACAATATCTGAATGGCTACCTGCTGTCCTTCCGATTGCTTTGTTCAATTTAAAAAAAAAAACCACAACTCAGGGTCAGGTTAAGCATAAGGGCTAAGCTTCTCTTCTATTTAAAGAAAAACCAAGAGAACCAAACATTGGATTGTTTAGCACAATGCTACTCCACAAAAAGGAGACGGACAGACACATCCAAAGCCCAAGGCTGCAAGCTCTGCTGTGCTTGATGTAATTATTAGGATGCCACAGCAGGAAGAAGGAGGCGATTACTAATAGGGGACAAAAGCCTGTTAAGAAGCACTGGCTAAGCTCACAGAAAACTAATAAGAGACTGAGTCTTGGAAATGCTCCTGTGCTTGCAGGTAGAGTCTTTCTTCAGCCCCTCTCAGTGCTATGAGATGAAAAGCCTCACCACCAGCAGCTGTGCCAATTAGAGGACCCTGGGAGACCACGGGAGATGTGTGACTGCCCTCCGAGCCAGAAGCATGCTCTAGTTTCTCCTGCTTTCTAACTACAGGCAGGGTCTCTAGAGAAACCTCTTTGCTTCCAGCTGGGCAAAGCTGACGCAAAAACTCACTGCCTCATGGGAGAAGCATAGAGTCAAGTATACAGAGTTGGATAACCAGCTCAAATACCTAGCAGATAGTGACACACGAGAACCAACTACACTGCCCCGAGCCTAGGGGCAGTTCACTGAGGTCTTTAGACCCACAGCACTGATAGGAAAGAAAGTGCTTTCCGTGCTTTTCTCAACACCTACTAGTGTACGCCATAGACTAGCTCCTGACATGCTTCTTTACAGTGCTTACTGACAAAGCATCGGTTTGACTGCGTGGCAAGCTGATCACCACCCTACGACTAGATGTAATGAACAGGAGAACTACTTCATTAGGAAGTACAAAAGCATACAGTGCTTTGCTGTCTAGCTTGAAGCACTCTAGTCCTCAGTGGTAGATGGGAGGACAGTCAGTAACAGCAGGAGCCATTGTTTGGAAGACCAGCTCTATATGGTGCTTTAAATGCCGCCTGGCATTTAAGAGCCCAGCCCCAAGCAGTCTCTTTTATGGCCCACCATTACTGGGAGGCATGTGCATGGGGAAAGGCAGTCTTGAAAAGCAAATGCCTGCTCCTATCATCTCCCAGACCCAGTGAAACAACCAATGCACAGTGCTTGGCTACTATGTAAAAGAGTCAGCCCGACTGCTTAATTAATTGACCAGGCAGCTACATAAGACCTGCCTCCCCAGCCTCTTTGATCTCTGTCAGGGGTAGGTCGCAGTTACTCCTCTGCAGAACACCAGTGCAGTTCAAGCCTGTCAGGTTTTGTTCTGTGGCTCCTGCAGATGCCTCCCATGCCATAACATCTACCAGGCATCATCATCTGACAGCACACGGCTACCACTGCTGGTTTTTTTCAGAGACACAACAAGAAAATAGTGCTCTTCCTGCCTGCAGGCAGCACAAAGGAGGCCCATCACCTTCCAGGATCAGAGCCTTGTTTTCACAAGGTTCCCAAAAGCTTTCTGGGCAAGCTTGTAGGCAGGACCTCCGCCGAGCAGCTGCGGTCCAGCAGGCAGCTCTGCATGTCCTCAGAAGCACTTCCTATTCAAATAGGAGATAAGCTAATGCAGCCTCCGCGATGAAGCATCCTTATGATGCTTTTTGTTCTTGTACTTTTATCCGCCCAGGAAATCTCTGCTCAGAGGCAGCATGTTCAAACAGATCCTTTAAAAAAAAAACCCTCAGAGATAACGGGGCCTTTCCCCCCCCTCAGACAATGGCAAGGATAAAGGAGGAGGATATGGAGGAGGGAGAAGTATGACATTAAAGAGAAAGAAAAAAAATTTCCTATTGTCCTGGAACGCTTCTCCACATACTGATTCCATATGGAGCAAATACCAAGGGATATTTCTGTCACCAAACTGTCCAGAAAACCAGAACTAACACACATTAAACAGTCCTAGTTCAATAACCCAGCTTTAAGAAACCCCTGTTCTTCTGCTCCATTAGTACTAGCTGGCTTCTGAAAAAAAAAATTATCCAGAACCCTTAATTATCAAGAACCAGTCACGCTAGAAACATATTTTCAACATATTCATTATTTACCGGTTAGCAATTCAAATGCTTTAACCGGATGCTCTAATAGGAGGAAAAAAAGCCAAGTAGAGGTTGCCAGAGCTCCAGCAGAGCTGGAGGAAGGATATCTAGTGACTTCCATGTGTCTGCTGTCAAAAGGAAAAATGAGTTGAGAGCAATAGCACAGGTACATTAGCATAAGAAGCAGAAAGAGAATGACTAATAGGAAGAAGCTGAACACTCACTTGTGCTGCCTTATCTGCTGTATTGAAAATCTCTTGGCTGGGTCGTATTCAAGCATCCCTGAAAAGAAGGAAAAAAAGTCCAGGTGTGATCACAGATGCTCTCAGCCAAGTTGAAGACAGGAAGCATAAAGCTCTACCCTTCCCTCCCGCCTCCCACCCCCAACAGCGACTGCTGTGTCCAGTCCTCCTGACAGCTTAGGGAGCCTTTACCTCCCTAAGAATCTGCTGCATTGGTCACAGGAAGCTCAGCAACAAAATCCCGACTTCATTGCTGGCTACCTGATCAAGTCTGTTCCTCAGTTTCCCCACCCGAAAAGTGGGTATGACCCTTCCCTCCTTCACGCTGCAGGGACAGAGGCTTGTACAGCCCTGGATCATATGTCCAAGCATGTCTCCAGGCAAAGAACGTCAAGACTTTGCATTTCACAGATAATGCTATCGAACTCTCTCCACGGAAGAGCCAAAGCCTTAGGCACAGCATATATCCAGTTGCTCAGCATCCCAGGAACGCTAGTCTGGTGAAATTCTATTCTGGAAGTACAGCTGGGGAGAACTGACAAAAAATAATCCTCCTGTCCGTCCTTTTGCCCTAGCCAGGATTTTGATGTCTGGCATCATCTGCTAAGATAACTGGGGTGGGGGTGAGAAGAGGGGAGGAGAGGAAAAGTGGCTTATCTGTATTCTCTCTAGGAGAGAGGGAGATGGATACCTTAAACAGATTTATGAGATGCCCACCCTGCTCCACTGTCTTTAAAAAGCTTTTCAACTCAACAGAAGGGAAGTAGCAAATTTTGCCGTGTTCTTCAGAAACTAGCCAATGGGACCTAACAAGTCTCATCCAGCAGCATCCAAGATATTCTCCAATGATGGTTTCAAGAATGTATTCATCTAATGAGTGTTAACAAAATCTCACTGCTGTACATTACAAGGAGTTTTGCTTTTACTGGATGATACCCCCTTGTTGCTCTTGAAGCACTAGCACTGTTGACTCTTGCACAGGTAGCACGAAGAGTAAGGTTTTGGAAAGAGGTGAGAGAACAGGAAGACTCCATCTCCAGCAACCAGAAGAGAAGAAAGACTAGGAAACAGAACAGACTATCAAACAGGAGTTAAGAAAGTCAAGACAAGGAACAAACAGTGCAGAGTGCTGGGGAGAGCCAGTACAAGGACACAGTGAAAACACAAGGACGGGAGATACATTTGGATGGACGCTTAGGAAGGGAGGGCTGGAAAGAGACATTGTAGTTCAAGTAAGAAGTTGCAAGGGTTTTGCAGATGAATTTCTGCAATACTGTTGAACAAAGGTAATGGAAGAGATAAATCACCAACAGCACATGTGATAACAAAAGCTGATCCAGAACATCTTCCTTGTCAGTTCAGTTCGTATCACGTTACTGACAGTAATAAATATTGGCAAAGAAAAGGTATAGCGCAGAAGGGCTGAAGTTATTTTCCCCCCAGAAACCAAAATACAGTTTGCCATGGCACTTTGTAAAGGTTTATCAGTGCTGATGACAGCACTAATAGCTTTAAGGCAGATGGGGTCACTACTGATCCACATTACATCACTATGAAGTAGGTTAAAGAGACACGGGAAGACCTCTCCGAGCTGGAGAAGGTCAAGTGCATCACAAGCATCTGGCCTCATGAACTCAAGGCACTAGAGTCTTCAGAGCCCAACTCTTCAGAGCTCTTTAGACAGAGCATACCGGAAATTTATACTTGCCTTGCCGAGACCACAAAACCCACCATATGGCTATATTAGAGTTACACGGCTGAGCTCGACTGCAGCTAAAGCAATGGCTCCCTGCTCAAGAGCTCTAAACTGTGAGAGTAGTTCCTTATCTGCTCCCCTGAATAGGCTAAAGCCCTATAAACAAGCAACCAGCAGCCCAGGCTGCAGCTACAGATAAAAACTGCATGTGGCAGGAGGTGATTAATGCCAGCAACAGTGCCAGAAGCTGAACAGCTAGGTCTGCTACTGAGGAACACCACTGAAAGTGTATTTTGAGGTGGTCTTGCAGTAAGGGTGAGAGAAGGGAAGATACGGTTGAACCATCTTCAACAGAGAAGGGATTTGATCCTGAATCTTGCTGTCCTGCAAAGTGCTGCAATGCTTGTAATACAGCATTTAGGTGCTTTCGCAGGGCTAATTCCAAGTTGTTTCCTCACCTTAGCCATAGTTACTGAAACGATGCTAGAGAAAGCCCTCCTTTTTTTCAGTGAATACTACAAAACAAACTCCCTTACTGTTAAAAAAAAATTTATCAGTTTAACACTGAACACAGCCTTTATGAAAGACTTTCTCCACAATAAGGGTCCTTGCAATGTGCGTACTCCTTTCTTCCGTACTCCAGCATGTCTCCATAGCAGTCCCTGCAGCCTTCTCGGAATCACAGAACAGCTGAGGTTGGAAGGGACCTCTGGAGATCATCTACTGCAACCCTCTTGCTCAAAGCAGGGTCAGCTTGCCCAGGACTGTGTCCAGTTGGGTTTCGAACATCTCTACGGATGGAAACTCCACAACCCCCCTATGCAACCTGCTCCAGTGCTCAACCACCCTTGCAGTAAAGGAGTTCTCGTGTTCAGACATAATTTCTCCTCACCTTGCAAGGAAAGTAGTAATAATTGGAAAACAAGATGGGAAGGTGGTTCAGAGAAAAAATCCCACACCTAATGAAATGACCTATTAATAAGATTATTAGACAGTAGCTTCACAGCTGAGCTGCCCAAATTTGTTGGCTTTTTTTTTTTTAAGAAATAGGACTGCAAAGAGATCTTACATGAAGTCTAGGTGACACCAAAGCAAGTACTGGCTAGGTTATCTTATTAATGTAATAAAAACAGGTAAGTCAGGACACCACCTTCCCCCCTCCCAATTTATTTCTTTAAAGACCACATTTCAAGGTGTCTTTGGAATCCAGCTTGTTATCATCAAGTTCAGGATAAGCTTCTGCACATCCAAGCAGATACAACTGGAAACGCTTCATAGAAATCTGAAGTACAGTGGGACTGTCTCAAGGCTCTTGCACTTTCAGTTTGGGATTAATTTCACTAGGGTGCTGCAGAAGAGGAGTTGGAGCACCCTCATAAGCAGCTCACTTTGACCAAAGGAAAAAAATAAACATGCAGCAATTCAAACACTGTTTAAGGAATGACAGGGCTAACAAAGAAATTTAAGGCATTTACTAGATGAAACTGGTACAAGCAGAGGATAAAGTTCTAAGGTAAATTTTTAAAAGAGGCCTAACAGCACCGGTTAAATAGCTATGGTGCAGAGAGCTGTACTGTTCTCAAGCAATTAAAAAGGCCTAAAGAAGATAATTGAGCAAAAAGAATATTTACTTTAATGAAAAAGGACAGACTGTATTTTGGGCAATGTTTGAAAGAAAATGGAAAGTCCAATCACCAAAATGTACATTCATGCGTTCAGCTCTGACTCACTCACGGCAGCTCTGTGGCTGAAGTCCTGTACTGAAAAGCGACTTCATCAAGACAAAACATCATGTACTATTCACCAGTCAAGTCATCTAAGAGTGTCTGCCCACAGTAACTACACATACTCTCTACCATTTACGGTAAAGATTTCCATGCAGTTTATCTGCGAGTAGAGACGAGACACTAGCAGGGCGATTCTTCGGGAGGACGCCTAACTCGCAAATCTCTGCTCCCGTGGTATTTCAGAAGGATTCGCCGTGCCCATACATGGGATATTGTGCCCATTTACAACACACCAGCAGTCTCAAACCCCTTTCAAATTATGTCAAGTGGCAATCCGGAAACTGGAGACATGAACTTGTCTTGAGCTCCTTACAGACTGCAGCCCACACACTTCAATAATCCTGAACAAGCATAGCATTGTATCATGTGGCAGAGTATCTAGTTTTTAGCAGACAGTACAATCTTAGGTATGTCGTTTGAGAAGCCGGAAGGAATCTAACAGCAAGAGTTAATGAACTCAACCTGGATTTCACCTCAGAGTCTCCAACTCAGATCAACATTTCAAACAACCAATATAAAGCAGTAAATTTTGTAAAGTGAGACAGGACTTCTTCCCTCTCCTTCATCTTCCACAAGCACAGCCAGGCGTTCTGATCATAAACTCCCTCCGCAGGCAAACCTTGAGTCTTTGATCAAACACATGTGGAAGACTTGCCCGCTGGATGGGTTATAGACACCAGCCTGCCTGACTGTTGGCTCCGGGGATGCCCTGCTACTCCAGAATTAAAGCATCCCTCTGTCATCAGGACACGCACCCTCTCACCACCCCTGTAATGAAAGGTCATGGCAGTTGCACAGAAGTGAGAGGACAAAACGCTGAGAAACTAACCAACTCGTCCCCAGTCACAAAGTCTGTAGCAGAGCCTGGAAATAAATCCAGATGTTTAATGCAGAGACTGCAGTCTCAAGGCTTTCTCTTTCAGTAAAAGTATATTAGAAGAAGAGGAAGAAAAGCTGACCTTGTGCATTTTTCTTGCCCAGAAGCAAACTGCATATGAGTTGATAAGTCACACGCAGATGGTGACAGAAGAACCTTAAGGCTATTTATAAATGCTTCCACTCTGACACATCTTTACTGACTGTACACACAGAAGCCAGAACAGTACTAGCCCTTCTCTTTTCCATCAGTGGAGAGTATAAATAAAGCTTCATCCCTGATTAGGGCGACAAAGAGAGGCGCAGCATCCCAACTAATCTGTTGAAATACACTGTCATATAAGTCTCTTTACAAGTCAAATACCACAGAAGCTTTAAGTCCTCTAAATTCTGCTTCGTCTGGAAAGAGGAACAAATAAATAAAAACAAGCTCAAGGTGGGGGGAAGTAAAAAAAAGAAAAACAAAACACACTAAAAAGTAGTCAACAGAAGAACAGGAAAAACCTTAAAAAGCGTATTCTAGTATTTGCTTCACAGCCAGACCAGTACTATGGTCAACACAGCACTTACAGCCAGCATACTGAATTCTTCCCTACCATAAAACCAGAACAAATGCTTGCAGCGCTGCAGAGTGCTTTAAGAGTCTTTTAAAAGCAATGCAAAGGTGAAACAAAGTCTCTAGTGAGATAGAGCTGAGCTGTGGGTGTCTGTGCTGCTCATATAAAAGCATCAGCCAGCCATTGACAATATCTGATCTGCAGGCTTTTGATTCAGTTTCAACCTGCTGCAGAAGTAGCAGGCACCTACCAGGAAATGCAGATGTTCTGGAGAAAAAGCATGAACCAGATAAGGCATTCAGGTTTTGTCACCACAGCTACGTAGTATCACCACTGCAAAGCTCAGCCCTTGTCTTCAGCAGATGCCTTGCTATCTGCTGGGCTGTGGAGATGCTCAGGCCTCCACAGCGTGGAGGGAGCCAGGGCAATCCCACTCCAGAATTCAGTCACCTCAGGTCCCCTGGGTACTCTAACCACTAGAAAAAGTAAAGTGTGTCAAACCAAACAAGGAGAACATCAGGAGTTTTTGCCAGCTTTGACTGTGTAACAGGTGCATACGACAAGATGAGGGGTGGGAGAGTGCTCTCAGGTGGGATGGAGGGAGGACAGTGAAAGGAATCCTTAGGACTTCCCACCGCCCTGGAAGAAAGGGTCAAGTTGACAGAGAGACACAGACATCTCCTCCCAGGTAAGCTCCTCTGCCTACCAAACGCGCTCGACTTGCATGTCTGTAGTGTCCAAACACAGAAGAGATGAAGAGAGACGGCAGCTAGGATGGAGGCAACTCAGGCTGAAGAGATGGACAAAGGGCATCGGGTGCGAGGCTCCTCTGTTTAAAGTGAGGCAGCAGGAAAAGCAGGAGATTCTGACTGCAGATCTCATACACGGGATGGAAAGAGAACTAAAAAAGGAGTTATTCTGCTAATGAAGCATTAGACTTGAAGCTATCAATATCCTCAGGACAAGAAAAGAGAAACAACTGCCACACTCATTTTCCCTGGGGTACAACACTAAGTGCAGCTGAGAGGCTTATCACAAACCTCAAATGATTTCTGCTGGATGCTTTAGAAGACTGGCTGCCTGTCTAGATGGACCACTGGATTTACTCCATTTGGTCAATTCCCAAGCTCATAAAAAAGGCCGTGTTTTGAGTCAGCATTCACAAATCAAACGCCACATGTAGATCAGGACATCGTTCCCTGAGGCACGCGGATACGATGTGAAACACACATCAGTCAGAAGTGCTGGGCTGTACGCAGTAGCCACATTAGTCTCAGCAGAACAGCCAAGATACCAGCTGTGCCGACTGCAATTTGAAGCAATGCCTTATGTAATGCGTTCTGAAAGCTGTTAAAGCTAGTTAATGCTTTTTGAAACACATGGAAATAACTTATTTCATAATCGGTATGGGGCCAGATAAGCTAAAATAGCCTCCTGTGAGTGGGA
>NW_008825439.1:111226-122325 GCF_000699105.1 Pygoscelis adeliae | reverse complement strand
GAGCCCCAGGGCAGCACAGCCTTTCCTGCAGAGGCACAACTGCTGCTGTTTGCAGCACAAAGTGCAGCCATGGACCACTTTGAAATTGGTAACCTTTTGGCCAGCCACAAACTGCAACAGCACTGTGACCACACAGAGGACACGGCACAGTACACAAGCCCCCGGTTTAGCAACAACACCCGTATTACGAGCAGACCTGACAACACTGCGGACAGGAGGAAGGGAAGCTGACTCAGTCTGCTCACAGTGACCCACGGCTCTTCACCCACACTAACCTCCTAACCCCGTGTAGCACAAGAACCAGAAAAATAAACTTGAAACAAGACAGCACCGTTTCGTATTTGAGGTCTGATCTTTCACAAACAGCTGAAGACAAAGAAGAGAGAGCAAGCCCGTGCCGAGGGCTGGGGAGCAGTACCGCACCCGGCTGCTTCACTGCCAGTGAGGCAGCAGGAACTCTGGTCAGGATCTCCCACGTGCTAGAATGACATCCTACCTGCTGCCAAATGGGCATCACCAAATCGGCTGCTGCACACAGCATAACTGCTGCCCTGACTATTCAGCTTTCAAGAGTAGAGACTGTTCAACACTAAACCTCAAACTATTGCAATAAGCAACAAGAACAAAAAAAACCAAACAAACAAAACCCACAACCCTCTCCTTCTACCCAGAAAGTGCTACTCCTATTTCTACCACAGCCCTGTTGTGAAAGTGGGCACCAGTCACTTAGCTCCAATATCCTTGCAGCTCTAAATTTGGGGGGCAGGAGGAGACAACTGGGATTAAAGCAAGTAAATTCAGAGCAGAGGCTGATGAGGAAGGACAGCAGAACCTGAGTACTCGGTATTTCATGTTACAGAAAGCTTGGGCAAGGAATTTAACTGAGTGTTCTCACCTGCAAAACCCACATCAATGCTATGATGCCACTTTAAATTTAACCTCTTGTGGGCTTTGTCTTCAGGTTTAAGAGCTTCTCAGAGCACAAGAAACATAACGCAAGAACCAACTCCATAGAGTAGTGACTGTAACCCATGCAGGGTTTAGTGTATCTCGGGAAAATACCAGTGTGAAAGATCTTTCAAAGTTTTATAACGTCCATAAGCATAACCTCCCTTTCTAACAGGATCCTGTATCTTCACAGGATGCTTGGAATGAAGCTCTCCCCGGCACTATGCAAGCTGAGCATGTTGCACCTATCGATTTTACCCACCCTTTTAGAGTCAGTTGGGAGACTCACCTCTCAATAAGTCTGAGAGTGGAGGACCACAATCCTCTGGAATTGTGTAGTCACCTTTCCCGATGTTTTCAAATAATTTATAGATATTATCCCCTTCAAAGGGGTATAGACCCGTTGTAATGTTGTATCTGTAAAGGCAGAAGGAGAAGCTGTATGAGAAAAAGCACACAGAACAGGTGTTCAGTTCCTACGTGACTACGTAAACCAGAAGAAGCCAAGAGGAAACTAAAAGATGAATATTTGACAGTATTTGGAATGCCTCTTTAAACTTATCCTTCCTTTATCACAGCCTCTTCATTCACATGAGTCAAAACCACCAAGACATCTCCCTGACAGGCTGGGATGGGAGAAACTTAAAAATAAATACTAGAGATATTTGTGGTTTCTATTATTACAGTAGCTGTGCATCTCGGATGCTGAGAAACGGCTGGCAGAGTTACTCACTGAGAGTAAAGATTACTTTCTTCAGAATTACAAGCACTGCGGGGAACATACACCCATCCAAAGGAGGGACCAACACACATACACCCTCCCCGCAACAACATGAAGAGCAGCGATGATAGCGGGTAGCACAAGACTGAGCTGCCTGGGGACTTGTAATTTTTTATTGCAATTCCTGGATGCCGCACGGGCACTTACAGTGTGACCCCTGCAGACCAGATGTCTACTTTAAAGCCTGAAAAGGTGTCAAGGCCATTGGCAATTTCTGGTGGCTGGAATGCTGGCGACCCTTGGCTCGTTCTGCACGTGTCATCCTCTGCAAACGGATGCAATGCCTGCAGCAGAAGAGACCGGTTAGTTTTAAACTTCCAAGGCAGACAAATTGTAACTGTTAAAAAAGTTTCACCTGGGGAAAAAAGGGGAAAACTCTGCTACTGAAAATCTACTTACATATCATAAGGACATGCCACTACAATAACTACATGCCATCAGTGACAATTCTTGCACCAATCCTACCCAGCTAAGACAGTCTTCATATAATAAGAAGGATAAGGTTATATAGCTTATCGCCATTTCACCACACTTTTGGGTTTGTCTAAGACTGATGTCTTCCTCTATGTGCTTCCCAGATGGAAGTTTTGTGCTGCTATCAAAAGCGTTTTGCCAATTACAATAACTATTCAGAATCGCTCTAGAGCACTCTGCAAGTTTAATAGAACAAAAGCCTAAATGCACAGTAAATCAATTGACACCACAAAGGTGACCTAAATCTAGAATGTCATGCTTCCCACTTTCCTGACTTTGCCGCAGTTCTCACACACCTCTGCTACGCCTAAATCAGATATTTTCAGTGTCCCATTGGTTGTTAGCAGGAGGTTCCCCGGTTTTATATCCTTGTGGACAATCCCTTGGCTGTGCAAGTATTCTAAGCCGTCTATAAGCTGACAAAAGTACCTGCAGAAAGAGTTAGAGGAAAAAAAGTCAAGCACTTCCATAGACTAAGACTATGTGAACTACTGATAATACATAAAGCAAAGAGTGCTGTTTTTGGAAACAAGTCGGAAATACATTCACATTTGATGCTTAGGAACTTGAGATTGAGCTGTGGTGTATAAGAAATGGTACTTAATCTTCTCACAAAGTCAGAAGTTACCTGCCCGAGCTCTGCAGCAGTGTGCTAACCACTTCAGACTCTGGACTCCTCCACACCAAAGCACTCTTCACAAGTTTGCGTATTTTCTATGTGCTGAGCACCACGCTGGCAGGGACCTGACAGTTAATTCTGATGCCTGCTTTAATCTAGGCTAAGTTAAGCTAGCAAAAGATGCTCTTTCAGTGGCACAGCTTTCTCTAACAGGGGGTGGGGAAAAAAGTTTCTTTTAGCCAGCAGAAAGGAGTGTTTTGCTGGCACAGCTTACTTGGCTGAGCAAAGGTAACATGGATATGGTCAGAGGCCATGGGCAGGCCATTACTGTAACGTAGCAAGCACTGCGCATTAACAGCCTGGCAACAACTGTGCATGCACGTCTTCTCTCATAATATCCAGAAATAATACTTGACTTAAGGTGCCTGTATTTCACTTACGCTACCTGTAATCTCAGACACCTTTTTTAAACAAAATGAAAATACGACCATAAAAACATGTAGTTACCACAGATCTGCTGGTCTGCACTGATTTGATATACATGACAATCTTCTTGCATCTATTTCTGGAATTCTAAGGTTCCTTTACTTGCAGAGTGAAAGGGGCTTCAGATTATCCTCTCTACTAACTAAACAAGCTAACAGATCATGCTGGATATTGCCAATCCTTAATCCCTCCAAAGACCTTTAATCTCTTTTCTGACACTGAACTGTATGGCTTGCCTCCATTTAGGCAGGGCAAGCCCTCATGGATTCCTCCATTGCACCCATCTTTGCTGAACAGCAGAGCTGTAGGAAAGGGGCCAGGAAGGGTTGTCATGCATCTCAAAGGAAAACAAAAGTAACAGAAAATTCAATAGAAAGATGTTTTTTTTTTTTCTTCCCAGAATCTAAGGGCTATCCTTGTCACCACTTCATTAGTTTTTCATTTTTTCCATGGATGTAAAAGTTGCAGTTATTACACAAAGCCAGTTTTACTTTAAAGTGCAGCCAACAGTCTAAGCAACAGAGTAGAACGTGCTCTCGAATTCAAGAGGGTACAGTGGTGAGAGGCTAATGCAGCCTAAGGAACAAAACCGTACTTACCCGTGAGCCTGAAAAACTGGAAACCTCTTTTCTGGGACACTGTCCAGCATTTCCTGCATCCCACACACACAGTACTCCATCACCATATACGTGAAGGCAGAGTTAAGGAAACTTCAGGGTTAAACATTTCTCAGGCAAATGCTGTGTGAGGACTGCAGCCCCGTTCCAGTGCAACTGGGGAGCTGCTGCACAGGCAGCCCCGTTACCTGGTATACACACACTGGAGAGGTAGAGCCTGAGCTGCGCTGCACCTCCTGAGGTAGCTACCTTCCCCCAAGCGTCTAACGGGAGGAGGCAACGAACCCAAGAGAAAATTCTTCTGCTTAACGACCTGCTGCAACTCCGTGATCAGACCTGAAACAGGACGCGAACTCCACAGAGATTAAGTTGGAGACCTCACAAGCATGACAGAAATAGGATCATACTCTGAAGTGGCAACAAGAAGTTCGGGAACCCCTGGCAGAAGAGCTGTAGGCTGTAGCCTGTTCTCCCAGTACCCTGGCTGGTCCGCGCTTGACGTAACAGAGAGCTCCCATCACCTCCCCCAAAGTTTGTTATTCTTCATTTCCTGTTTCGAAATGATACGGCTGTGTGCACTATTTAACAGCTGCTGCTTACCCCCATCCCCATGGTAGCATTTCAGTAGCAGGAGAAAGGATCCCTAGAGAGCTGGGAAGCTTTTTTGAAACTGCACGGATAAAAAAAGTTACAACAGAATGCCAAGAACTGGTGGCACTTTTTAGCATTTGTTCCCTTGCAGCATATTCTAGTTTTCATCTCTTTAAGCTTTAATGTTGGGGCCAAACAATGGAAACTACACAACTGCCTAAAGCAGTTGCCTCTGTTTTCCTCCTCTCCCTGGGCTTTTAAAGGCAGACTGTGTGCTGAGAGGGGCTTGCAAGATGAGACCCTGAGACATCTGGTGGCTTTGCCAAGGGAGTGCACCTTCAAGATAAAGAGCAGAGAAAAGCATGACTGTCAGGCAGCCCATGTTCTCCAGTAACACAAAGCATTTCTTTGGTCACTCTAATTATTCCTGGCAGATGCCTTCTTAACCTAAGCCTAAAGTAAGTTGCCTATGTCCCAGGATGCCATCTTAACTCTTGAGGCAGGAGAGACTAAAGAGATGACCTGCGCTTTAGTGGGATCTGTGCTAAAGATTGTGTTGCCCTTTTGTAGCACGTTCTATCGAGGAGCTCAAAACACTGTCCGAACTCATTAAATTTGTGCTACATTCCCCATATGAGCTGCTCTTCAGGGGGACACTAAAGCACTGTAAGATTTTATGATGGGCACAATGCCACCCAGCAAATCAGTAGAAGCAAGAATAGCAGAAAAAGCTCCCAAAATTCATTCCTACCATTTCTTACTCTGAAGGACATCTGTGAACTATTTATATCAGTGATGTGGAAGACATCAACTCTCCCACCTTCCAGAGAATAACACTAACAGTAGATTATATAGACTAGCTCCCGGGAAGCCAGGTCTCGTTCTCATCTACAAAGGACAGCCTGATTTTGGTTTCATTTGCTGCCGGACTGTTTTTCACCCCCTCTTTTGTAACTGATCCATCTCTGGTTGATCAGCCGGATTAGAGTACAAACTTCCAGGCTGGAGCAGATCTGTTACAGGTGCCCAAGAAGACCGAGGCTCTCAACTCTTCTAATCAATAGGGTTCTGCTCCCACGCACAACTGCACGTACTGGTAGCAGAAGCTGTCAGAGAGGGTGCCAGCTGGGACGCTGCTTATTGAACTGGGTTTATTTTCTGCCTGGATTAGTTCTCCATTCATCACCAGCTCCGCATTCCCAGCCACAGCAGGTCATCAGAGCAGCCCATTAAATACTAAATGTAGTTGATATTTTTTAATCCAGTCATCACAGCTTTCCCTTTACCAAAGAAAATCATTGAAGGCTTTGACTAGGCAGGTAAGTTGTTAAAACACTATCTTCCCAAGTATAAACATAGAAGTAAACTGCAGGCTTCAGCTATCAGCAACAGAAAACTCAGGTGAGAACAGAATCCTTCCTTCTTCTACAGGCCCAATTTCAAATGCCACAATGGTCGTTCTGGAAATGAGGATTTTTTTTATTAATAAGGGGGAAACTGACATCCCTCCCCTACACCCCCCTCAACTTTTATCTTACATTGCTTCCTGCAAGGTACTAATACAGGCATTTGCATGACTGCACAGTGAAACGAGTAAGGGAACTGACCTACAGAGAAGCCAGCCTAAAAGAGAAAGTTACTTTTCAGCTGGATCTGTTCCCAAACCTGTTTACCATGAGGCTGCCCAAGCGTTTGTACTGCCACATCCTCAGACATGCTCCACAGGCACTGGCAGTGCCAATGAGAAGCTGGAGAAAGGTTAAGCAAGAACATGATCATGGATGAATTCCCACTCCCAGCCCCAGTGAAAAATCACATTTCTCCAGGTACTGCCACTCACGTGCACAGAATAAGCAGGTATAGAAAAAAAACTTTCTAAGAGTGTAGAAGCAGATAAAGATAAAAATAGTGAAGTTAATCTATACTTGCAAGGGAAAAGTACTGAAAAACGATTTGTTCTTTTTCAAACGCTACTGTTCAGGAAGTAAAGCAAGGAACATCCCTCCTGGCTTAGAGAGGTCACACTTCTGAATGACCATTTTGGGTTGTCATCACCTGTTACCAACACATGAGGTCTCTCTCGGGCTCTTTTTCCCCGTGCCTCTCGTTTAGCATCCCAGCTTCCTATTGATTAAATGGTATCTCTCTATAGACAGTAATTGAATTACGGTCCCTTCAGTCTGTTAACGCTACAAAACACAAGCAAAAGTTGTCGTGCTTTTTTATACTAATGATGCAGTGGCAGAGTATTTGATCTAATTAAAACACACAATTAAATTACCCGTTTTATGAAGTACTGTAATTGGAAGACAGTATTTAGAAAACACTGTCAAAAATAAAAGCAACCATTTATAACACGTACTACAACAGATCAGCTCAATAAGCTTACAAACTGGTTCAAGCCAAAGTGCACTCGGAGCGGCAGACTCATTAGAAACCATCCAGCTACTCACTTGCATTTCACTTGCAAGTGAAAGCGCGTAATTACATTGGTCAGCATCTACGCATACTTGGGGGGACAGTGCACTGTGGAATAACATGTGAAAGTCTGAAAGATGCACTGAGATCACAAGCCACAGATTTGATTCAAGAGCTGAACAGTTCAGTCTCAAAAAGCTGAGCTGTAGATCTCACAGGAGCAATATGCTTTCAATCTCTCGTGACCGTTACAAGCTGTAGGTCACTTAAGCACTATCACAAGGGACTTTCACACAAACAAAACAGAGGAGGCTTGGGCAGGCTCGGGAGCTCGTCTGATCTTGTCAAGGATAACCAGCAGCAAAGCATACCAGCTGCCCGCAGAAGAGGCAGCACTGCAGCAGTACAGACCCTCCAAAGGGAAGGAGACTTGCAGGCATCCGGACGCCAGCGAATGAGTAGATGTTTTTTTTTCTTTTGAGGGAAAGAAAAAAATACCTAAACCACTGCCAAGGACTTAAAGGAAAAAGCATTACAAAAATTGATTTCACATAGCATAGACAATAAAAGGTCCATCTTCAGGGGAAAAAAAAGCACCAACATATACCACAGCTAGGACAGGAGGTTAGAAGTGACAGATCTGCAGCTCTTTTTTCATCTCCGAGTTGCTGAAGGTCACACAACAAAACACAGTATTTGAGGGTCAGTTCTCCCCTACCCCAGCCCTGCGCATCTGTAACCTGGGGACAATATTTCATTTCCTAACTGGGAAGCTGGGAAACTTAAGAAAATGTACTTGTGTGGAAAGTATTCCAGACATGCAGTATGTTTAATACCAGTGAAAGCAATTTTAAGCTTAAGAAACATTCAAGAGGGCCTTTACAAAAGCAGAACTATAATGATTCAGCACTATAGCAGAGAACAATGGAATTCAAACCTTATTAACAACTGTGTGAAAAAAGGATATATTTTCTGCTTCTCTTCATTGTATAATACATCTACCAACTGGATAACATTTTTGTGCCGTAATCGTCGCAGGAGCTGAATTTCCCTGCAGGAAGAGAAAAGGAAAAAAGTTATGTTTAAGAAGCCTATTTCCTTACTATGGAATGAAATTAATGTTTTCTAAATCACATGGATTTTAAAGACACTTCAAACCATATTAGTCCCAACCGCTTCACCTAAGACTACCTATGCATGCTGTTTGACAGAAGGTCTTGTGTGTTCTTGACTTCATTAGCCCAAGGTTAGACCATGAAAATACTGACTGGTCACTGACTAGGACTATAAACAAGTACCCTTTCAGTTAACACTACACAGACAGTTCTCTCTGGGCAGAAATTTTAGTCCATTGGTAAACAACAGCAGGAGAACTATTCTCAAGGAGCAACCTATCTTTGTGCTGGACAGGGTATTGGTCATCAGAACGCCCTGTGCCAATGCTTTAGTGCCATTCAACACAGGCTGTGTTACTCCTGCTAATATAAAGGTTTATTCTGCACTCCAACGTAAGCTTTAGTCCGGTTTTACCCATAAAATCTGTGCAGTGCCCCCCTTTAGCTATTTGACTGGTCAACAGTAGGACGTTGACAGCCCAACAGCCCCACTCAAAGTGAGTAGGAACAAGACCAGAGGTGCATTGTGCTGAGCCAACCCACAGAAGGCAACTCCTGGAGAGATCCCGCTGGACCCTCAGACACCGGGCTGCGCAGAAAGAGAAAGCAACCCGAGGACACACTCTGCAAGCCCCCTGCCTCCACAAGCAGCACTGGCACTGGACTTGCAAGGGCCCGCTGCAGCAAGCCAAGCCTCCTCCTCCCACCCATACAAGAGGGGTTTGCAGTGTCCCCTGAGGTCCTGTCCTCAGCTCACACCCTTCCCTATGGCCCTGGGCAAGTGCCTCACCGTTCCCAGTTAAAGCTAGTGCTGACTAAAGGAAAGGTATAATTGGAACCGAAACACTGCCCTGTCAACTGCTCAGGCAAGTCAAAGCCTACCCCGATTTGCTCCACGTGTCAAAGACGCAGCTTTATCAGCTTCCCTCCGATTAAAGCTTTTCAAACAATGCTGGACCGCTGGGAGCTTAGCGCACTACCAGTCTCTTCAGTTAAACCCCTAAAGATGCACTACATTTGTGTTTACCATAATCTAGGACAGTCACTTCCAAGACAAACCTTTTACGTTTGCACTTCGTGCTTCTTTATACGTAAGTGTCATCTGTAGTTACAAGAGCAGAAATAGATTTGCTTGGGCTTCCAGACTTCATACTTCAGGGTATGTTTTTAATCAGCATCGTGACCAGGAACCACCCCCGCAGATGTCAGTGTAACGCAGCACCGTGCAGTTAGGTGCGCTCCCGTTGTCACAGGCAGGCAGCGCCCGGTGCCAGACACGGCAGAGCAGTTAGCACACTATATGGCCCGTTTCAGCACAAATTCTGTTATTTAGCTGGGAAGCAACTTGAATATTAGTTACTTGCCAGAAAAAGAAATAAAAAGTTTCTATACCTAACAAGCAATTCCTTCTGATAGTTGTTGTATTGTGAATGGACAGAAGTGATTTAAACGTAAATATAAAGACATCAGAAACTGGCTAATCTACTGAAGACATGAACAAATGAAACTAAATTGATTGTTTATTATACCACATGAAATTCATCTAAAGAGTGGCTGTTCAGCAGCACATGATTTTCTACAGAACCTATAAACTACAGAAAAACCGGGAGAGGTACCTCGCTAGCAAGAAGAGACAAGTGCATCACCAGCAGCACTGCATCTTGCATGATGCAGACAGCCTGCAGCCACAAAAGGGAAGACAGCCGACGTGCCAAGGCTGCCAAAGGGGCAGGGAGCCTCCACCGCTCCCGACCCGAGAAGCCCTGCACCAAAAGCCTCCTGTGGCCAGGAGACGAGCGCGACGGACGTCAGAGCTGAGGGGTGGAAGAACTCCAGAGAAGTTCACAGGCGGGAGATGACAACGGCCTCCCAGCAGTCCCATCAGCCCCTGCAGAGCTGGCCTTGGCTGGGTCCCAGCAACCCCAAACTCTGCCTCAGCACCCCTCCGGCTCACCTCCTCACTCCAGATGTGAGCTGTCCCGAGACCTCCCACCGCAACACAACCCTGCTCCCCGCCGCACGAACCACACTGAGAGCTGCTCGGAAGTCACGCACAGTTTAACAGCTACAGATGCCCACCCCTGAGCACCATCAAACACAACAAGCTGTTCACCGTTGGGGTTGCAGGCCAAAGACCCCTGAGCTGGCCAGTCCGGTAGTCCATTTGTGTCAGCAGTTTAAGTGTCTTTACAGTAGAGTTAGTACAAAAATCGTCCTGAAGACACATCAAATTCCTCATATGCAGTAGCCAACTATTGAGGCAGTTTCATAGTGCCCTTTAATAAAGCTATAACTTCCACGATAATTCAGAAATGAAGCGGCCAATGTAAGAATTGCAACATTAGTCTCAAGAATGAGTCAAAAACAAGAGTTCCAGCTAATAACTCCATTTCTTCCAAACTTTAGTCCTAACTTAACTTGACTGAATGGTTCAGAGATCTGAATTGAATCCCCCGTTTGTGGAGA
This sequence comes from Pygoscelis adeliae, assembly GCF_000699105.1. Taxonomy (NCBI): domain Eukaryota; kingdom Metazoa; phylum Chordata; class Aves; order Sphenisciformes; family Spheniscidae; genus Pygoscelis; species Pygoscelis adeliae. The sequence goes on along the minus strand of NW_008825439.1, from coordinate 111,810 downwards.
ATAAGTAATGTAAAACTGAGTGAGGAGACATCTTCCCTTGGCTATGAAAATGGACCCTTTATGTCGTCTCGTATCAGCTGTTTTGATCTTTGTCTCTTGGGATTTTGTACTGTGCTCCAAACCACATTTTAGTGGATTAAACTCAGCCTGCAAAAATCCCACTGGATACCAGCTGTGAAGAGAAACAGGAGGATCAGGACAGTCAGGTCAGGGTGGTTCTGTCAGTGTCTGGAAGTGCAGATACTGCTCTTCGCTTTGTTCTTCTGCTGCTCGATTCTAGGCTTGTGCTAAACTGTACATAAACTCTTCTTTCCAGCTTCGTTCTCCTGCCGTTTGGTAAGTTGCTTTAAGAAGCATGGTTACAGTTCAACAGTTAGGACTCTTGAAAGCAGCATTACAAGGAATTCGGAGCACAGCTTCGGAAGCAAGAGCGTCTGCCCAGACACATGACACACCGAGCTCAGAAAGCCACTCACCCCTTGCCTGCACAATTAGCCAGCCTCTAATAACAGGCCGTGGCCAGTACAAAGGCTTGTTGATGCATCACATCTGATTAACAAGCCCGTAACTGCGCCTTCGAAAGG
>NW_008825439.1:103000-111199 GCF_000699105.1 Pygoscelis adeliae | reverse complement strand
GGTTTTTAAAGATCTTTTAAGGATCCCTGACCAGTAGCACTGCTTCGCTACCAAAGTTTAGGCCAGGCACTCTTCCTTTATCATAGATGGCTTTAAAAAAAAGTTACGATAGCTAAACAGAAACCTAGGATAACAAGGCAAAGCTCAGAAGGGTGTTTAGTTTAAATGGCTGACAGATTTGCAAAGTGATGCAGCCGCTCTAATTATAGTAATGACCAAAAGGATGAAGTGGATTAAATTAGCAAGGAAACTGCAGCCAGCATTAGCATAGGTCTAAGAAGTTTCTGCATAATGAAGGGAGACAGGCTGAGTGCTCAGACCAAGCCGGCAAGAGAGGGAGTGAATTAAATAGTAGTCTTATTTAAATAAGACTACTTTGCTGTGAAGGCAAAGAAAGCTTCCAATATTGGGAACACATTTAAAATCCTGATCCCAACAGCTCATTCCCTGTAATACGGCTTGAAAGCACAAATACTAATTCCTTCCATGGACTAATAAATATTTCATATTTCTGTAATGATTTTTTTTTTTCCAGAAGGACTTTGTGAACCAATCTAAAATGCCAGTGAAGTGCACCCACCTCTGGGGCAGAGGCCAAGCAGCCCATTTCCCAGAGGAAAGATTACATCTATTTTTAGCTACTCTTGCATTCTAGAATGACTGAGGAACAGAGGCAGCCAGACCACAGTCACCTCCAGTTCCATTTCTGTTTTCAAACTTCGAGTAAGTGAAGGTGCTCACCTCGCCAGAAGGTGCCTAAATTTACCTTTTTCAAAATGAACAACAACAAAGCCACCCCAGCCCACTGCTTTCTTTGCGATTCGCCTGCACAGTAGTGTTTCAGTTGACAGCACTGGGAAAGAGAGACTTGCATGCCTACAGTTTGCTGCCTTTCCTCTCAACCAAGGCAAGGTGGCTTCCTGCTTTTCCCATACTAGCCTAGTGAATCTGCTCAGATTTTCAGGACACCTTCCGAGCTGCTGCAACTTTGCCTCCTTTCCTTGCTACCTCTAAAATTTAACATGAAATTTAAATCACAACAGTTGCTTTTGAGGTCAGACCTCTCTCCCCAACGCAGAGGGAAAGGGAGAACCCCAGCGAGGGGCTAGGCTGTGCTCTCTGCAATGTGGTAATTGCTTCTACACCCATCCTACTCAACACTGCTATTATGTGGCCAGAATAGTCTCCGTTATGGAATTCCGTCCCTAGTTTTCCATACTAGAAAGCCCTCAAGCGTGCGACAAGACAGACTGTCAGAGTTTGGGGCCTGTTTCAAAGTGTAACCATCTTGGAGGGAGAAGACAAGAAAAGAGAAGAGAAGAGAAAAGAAAAGATCTTCTAACTCAAAGGTTTCTCTGTGGTTCTGTCAGGCCCATTAAGCTCATCCTGACAGATTAAGACATCCCTAGCAAGGTACCTTGCTTTGGCAAATAACAGGGTGGTGGTGGTGTTGCTCAGAACCGTATATAGCAAAGCTGCCTACTTGTACCATGTGCTGCACGCTTTTGGAAGATGCCAAGGACAGCCTGGAAAGACGACATTCTTCCCTGGACCATCTTCACCGTAAGATTTAGCATTCTTTCTACAGTTTGTTTCAAGCCTCAGTTTCATCAAAGCCATTCTTGCTTAAATAAAAAAGACAAGTCCAGCCAAAAGACTCACAGTCTCACATCCAGCCAAAAGACTCATTCCCCTCCTTTGGCTGACAAGGTTCCTCCACAGGTCCTAAGCTTTTAGGATTTTACTGGAGACACGTGATGGTGAATCTTTTCCACACTACCTACCAGGTCAGATCACGTCAGAAGTGAGGGTTCGCAGCAGGTCTGCGGCGAGAGCCTTCAGCCTGGAAGAAGCTTACCCTCACCCGCTCCTTCACCCTCCAGCACACAACCGCGGCCCCTCTCAAGCTCTCTACATAAGGCACGTGGCACCGAGGAACCAGGCACAAGGAACTGGCACACCTCCACTGCAGAGCTAGTGCCACAGCGAAGGGCTGGGAGATGTGCGCAGAGAACAGCTCCATATGCCAGTTCTGGCACGTACCATAAATCCACTAACACCATTCTTGCTAATTGCTACAAAGGACTCGAGAATCATTCATTTGGTCTTTACGCAACTGAAAACTACTTTATGTATTTATTTAGATTGATTTTGTAATCCTGTATAGCCGAAGCAAATTTTAATTACAAGTTAGTATCCCCGATACGCCACAAAGCAGATTAACTTATTTAAGGTCTAGCTTGTGAACAGCTTTTTCCTGCTTATTTCATGTAAAAAAAAAAGCCCTTTGCTTGCAAGGATGCAACTTGTCATTTTCATCCACATGAGAAGCTGCACCTCTTCGCTCTCACGAGCATGAGCGGTATTTCAGATAAGAGACTGAGCAGAGCACCTCACTATTTCCTTCTTCAAACTAAGCTTTACACCTCTGAACGTACATCTGACATGGGGAGGGGTTGACACCGTTATGTGTTGATGAATCCAGTGCTGACCTACATCTTTCAAGTTTTAGTATCCAAACGGTTCCTCTCCAGCCATCACCCAAAATAGTGTTGTGAGCATTATAGCATCTCCACCGCGTTCCCGCTGCCTCTCCCTCCCCTAGGGCCACAACATGCCAAGTTACAGAAACATCCACTGTGGTCACCACACTTCTTTCTTTACGTGCACCCAAAAGCCCCCGAGATGTTAAATGCTGCAGACGCAGATCAGAGCGTACCCTCTGCCACCAAACGCAGCGATCTGAACCCTGACAGCTCTCACCTCGCCGAAGCCGACAGCAACAGGCCGGCCAGCCCTTGCAGGCAGGTCCCTACTCCCAAACCGTGTTTGTGAGCCCCAGGGGCTGCTAAGGGAGGTAAAGATCCCAGCATTAATTTTTCTTTTTACTAGTTCCAGGCCTTCCTCCACATCGCACTCCTAGCAGGGATGTCCGACATTACAAGCCCTATACCCACCCCAGCACAGCTACCTGCTACGGATTACCTTTTCCAACATTTCAGCACTGAACCCAAGCAGATATTCGTCTTAGCAAAGAAAACAACAGAGCCACCCGGTTACGTACCGCAGACCTTTTCTGTTGGGAGCGAGGGACAGGAAATCAGATGAGTCAGCTTTAGCCCGTCTTCGTCTAAAGCACACGCCTCTGCAGCTTGCAACAAGTCCTTCCTTCAGCAGAACTGGCCATGTTTTGAGGTGCAAGACTCTTGATTTGCAAACCCAAGGAGCAAGTTGTCAAAGTACAGGCCTACTATACATTTTAAACCCTGAGGAATTCTAATGAGCATATATTCAAATCCAAGTAATCACTGAGCGTGGTAAGTACAGTACAAGACACTTGGGATACGCACAGAAAGTCCCAAACACTTAATTAAAATGTGAGGCTATTAGCACACAGTTTAATAAAACTTGTGCTGCTAGAGACAAATAGTCTTCCAAATTTTTTTTCATCTTTTTGGCAATCCTACTAAACTCATTTTTTGTATTAACTGGAAGCGGTAATTAGCCCTAGTACTGTCTGGTTGACTAAGCCACCCCAACCTTTCTCTAAAGCGACTGAAGAGAAATGAAGATTCCTTAGACTGATTTAGGGAAACGTGTGTCTTATGAGTTTAAACCCTCAACATCCTCACCAGGATTCACAGATCCCTTCAGGGCTCATTTTTCAGGGGCAGAACTGGAGTATTTTGGGGTAGAGAAGAATCGTTCAATTTCATGTAATAAGTCACAAACACATTTCAGTCATAATTTCTAGGTCCCCAGAACTCTGTTACTGCACCAAGAGACAGGGCTGGGGCAACCAGCCCGCACATGCAGGACGAGGCTGCAGCCTGGAATATTAGTAAGGAGCAACACAAAAATGGCATTACAGAGCTCCCCGAGTTTAACACCAGCCCCACGTATCCGGGGTCCCCCATGCACGGCACAGACCCGTACGATCCTCCGTGGCTCATCGTTATTGTGGTCTCCCTTGCTGTCATTACTGCCTGTGTATTACTTGCTCATATAATTACCCAAGGGCCAACAGTCTAGGAACTGTTTTCTAGGGAATTTCTTTGATGACACACTATCAATGCAAGTTTCATCTTCACCACAGCAGCAGCGATGCCGAGGCATCCTGTGATAACGGCAGAGGCACAAGTCCATTATAATAATTCAATTACATCTCTGTCAAACAAACCAAGTCACGCATGTGGCTTTTTCCTGCGTGGTAAGAAATGCTGGAGATCACTTTGGTAGGAACGGGCACTGTCTTTGCAGTTAAGAGAAAACTGCACAAGGTGTTTTGAGACTGAAAGAGCAAATGGTCACTTCCAACAGATAAGCACTTTTAAACCGAGCCTGAACACACGCCCTAGTTGCTCAGACCCTCCGCCAGTGCACTTTTAACGCGTTTGCAGCACTATATGAAGAAATTAACCCCCAGAGAGCAGACTAACAGTTAAGACATTATGCAGTCATTCTACAGCAGAGAAAACAATTCGTTAGGGATTCAGAAGACTCTCACTCCTGACCATTTCATTTACCATGAATGCAAATGCTTTGGAAGAGCCTTCTGCTTGCACGTACGACTGGGGGCACCGGCAGGGAGAGGGAGCACCAAGCAGTGGTCTAGTTCTGGTGGCAGGTGAAGAGATTTTTAATCTCAAAGGGCACCAACTGAAGTCGGGATGTTTACAAAGATTAGACAACTAATCACACTCATCTCACCCGTACTGAGCTGCAGACATCCTTGGATAGATAAGGACGCAAGTGGGACTGGAAGCAGGCCTCACTGTAACACAGGAGTTACATATTTACTTATTACTGCACTTATTAGTAGCTTTCAAGAAAGAAAGTAGAACCTATTGGTGCGATCCAGTCCACAATCTGATTTTCTGCTCTTTTATTACATGTGAGTAGTTTGCTGGGTACAAACCACTCGGCAAAGCTGCTCAAATGCAGTTGTAGAAAGTGAAATTTTAATGGAGTCTGGCCAAGCAATGCGACATTAAAAAAAAGAGTTGAGTACTTTGCAGTGCTACCTGGAAACACAGCAGTGGTTTGCTCACCCCCATCCATACTGACCAGTCCAACCGTACAGGTTTGATGACGTATCTCACCACAACAGGTTTATTCAGAGCAGAGACAGCTTTCGCTGCCTGTTGCAGTAGCGCCAAAGTGTTCTTGATAAAGTCAGATCTCCATGGGTATCACAAAAATATGACATTTTGCCTTAAAAAAATTCACCACTGAAGAAGCAGATAAAGCAAATGAATAGGCGGACAAAGAGAAAAGGACAAGGCGACAAAAATAGGAACTTGAACTGAAGTAAACCCTTGTTACAAGACAACATCTAAAATCCGCCTCAGTGTTTTGAGGCAGGTGCGGCTGAGCCAGAAAAACAGCCACAGCGAAACAGAGCGGTGCTTGGCTAGTCTGCTTTAATAACTAACCTTAACGAAACCAGACAAGACATTCATGGACAGGCTCTGTGCGCGAATAAGACTTCTACAGAGTTCACTTCAGGACACGGGACCATTACCATGGCTCGGGTATCAGTAAACACCACTGTTACTTGGCAAGTCCTTTTTCACTAAGAGGGGTAAAAATTTAAAATTAAATTTTCGCTAAGGAGGGAACAGTCTCCCCCCTTCTTCAGTAGGGACTCTTGATGTAATTCAAGGAGGGGGCAAGGGTGGAAAGGGGCACTCATGCCTTTACCAGAAAAACAAGAAACATTTTATTACATATTAACCAACAGTTTACTCTGATTCTGAACTTGAGCCAGCAAAGGAGAGAAAGGGAGGTCCCGGCATTAGGATCTGTGACTATTCCGTAGCTAAGTCTGTCGCTGAAGGCTAGAAGGCAAACTTAAACAGCTCACTGACAGAAGTCCCAGTACAGGATGTGAAATATCTCGCAGCTGAGCTCGGAAAGTCAAACCAAACTGAGAAACAGAAACAAGACCCTGCTAGGTCAGGGCTCTACACTCAGCATGCCACAGCTAAAGACGCAATACAAGAGTCTTCTAAACATCTCGCAAGTTTTCCCTCCCACTACGAGATAAATGCTTGCAAATAGTTTGTTTTGGCTGCAGAAGGCTCCCCTTCACAGCAGATAAACAACTATCTCGCAGGGCTGTGACAAACAGCTTGCTGCGGAAAACACAGCTGGCTGCGAGGTCCCCGCGAGCAGAGCGCAGCCCCAAGAAAAGGGAAAGTTTCATACACCCAGCCCTACAGATGAAGCATAACACCAGGCTTCTCCCACAGTTAATTTTAATTAGTTACTTGTGCCCTGACTAATCAGTGTGTAACTGGCACTTCGAAAGCTTCCAAGCACAGATCTTGAGTCACTGAAGAAAAAAAAAGGTTGACAACCCTTGTCCCCATTTTACAGCTGCAGAAATCAACTGAAAAGAGCCTTGAATTACTTACTGAACTCATTAGTCAGAAGTGAAACCAAGAATAAACCCCAAGACTTCCTATGCCCATTGGGTGCACAATACATGGGACCACGTTCCAGGCACCTACTACATGGGTGGGAGCAATAACTGCCATCCCAAAGAGCTCAAGAACCACGCGCCCCGAGATGGATACACAAACAACGCAGACCGCAGCAACACGAAGTGTATTTCTGGGCTCTCAGCTGTACCACCTCGCACCTTTCCTAGCCGACAGCACCACGGCGTACCTCTTCGACGTGAAATCTCGAAGAGGGGTTTCTTTAAGAAATACTATTTCACTCTTTAGGCAATGCCATTAAAAGAGTGGCGGGTGTAATGGGCTGCCTGTTCAGACAGACAGACCCGCCGCCCTTGCCCTCGAGAACCAGCTCCCTTCCCTGTTCCCAGCCGTCGGGCAGCACTGAGAAGAAGCACCCTCGACCAGAGCGCTGGCTGCCGTTCAGCGGCAAAGAGATTCCTGGCTACCTACGGTGCAGGAAGCACCTCCGCAGCAGAAAGCCAAGTTGTTAGTTAAAATGATACAGAACTTCAGCTGGAAAATAACGACAAAGTTTAACCCCTCGGCTCCCAGCTACCGGAAATATTTACTCACTTTTTCACATTCGCCTCCCCATTGGGAATTCTGCGTAGCTTCTTCTTCTTCAGTATTTTCACAGCTCTCCTACAGAGGGTTTCAGAGTCCAACATCTCCTTGACTTTGCCGTAAGACCCTTCTCCAAGTAAGTCTCCCATCAGGTATTTGCCAATGAGCTTGGCCCTTTTCCGCCGTGGCTGGTAGATGACCTCCGTAGAGTCGATGCGATGGATAAAAGTGTCCATCCCCACAGACATCAGCTCGCTCTCTGCAAACATACCCAGCTGCTGTGGCTCCTGCATATCCATCCTGGATTAAGTTCCTTAACCTGTTTTCCTTAAGCGCTCAGGGTTTTAATCCTGTTTGTTAGTTTCCAACACTCCCTTTTACTCCTTCTTGAAAAAAAATATCCAGAAGATTGTACAAACATGAATAAAAAAAAACCAAAACAAAAAACCTATGAGCTGCTTCGAGCACAACTGGATGCTAAAAGATCCAGGCCTGGCTCCAGTAACACAATGTCTTTTAAAAAGAATATATATCTTTGACCAGATACACTCAGTTTGGGACTTGCTTTGCTTCTGACCCAGTCCCACTGTTAGGGTTCTTTCAAGTCAACTTGGCCTTTAACTTGGCCCAGTTTGATTCTTAAGTGCTAGGTCATCCTCTGGGACTTTAGGCCACCACATAAAAACAGACAACTGCCGAGTCTCTCTCGTGACTTTCCATTCCTAGCAGATCATAGTCACCAACTCCGAACTGGATGGCAGGCGAAGCGTTTCTGCCCTGCTGTCCTCACCGTCCAGGTGTGAGCACAGCTGGGGGGGGGGTTCAGCCGTTTGGAAGCTGGAACCAAGTTTCTTTGAAGGAGTTTTCAGAAACAATTCTAACGTCTTTGCTTTTCACGCCTACAAAAGTTTGAGGCCTTCGGTGCCTATCAAGATCTCCCAGGGGCATCCTTCAACCACTCGGATTCCGCCTGGCACATGATGTGTCACCGCCACTGGTCCAGGTGTCAGCCGGTGTCAGACAACGCAAAACCTGCCAGAGCTTTACCGACCCACCTTAAAACAGGAACAATCAGGAGGAAGAAATTCTCTCTGCCCGGCACCCACACCACCCCATTCCCTTTCCAACAAGGGAAGGTCAACGAGGAGATGCCAGCCTCGACCGGGCT
>NW_008825439.1:98388-98768 GCF_000699105.1 Pygoscelis adeliae | reverse complement strand
ACCAGCTGCGCACCCGCTTCCAAACACGCGGGGGAACCAAGGCGTTTGCAGCCGCAGCCTCCTCCCAGGCCTTGTGCACTGGAGGTTAAAAAACCCTGCGGCAACGGGATCGAGCCAGGCTCGGCTGGGAATCGCACACGGGGCACCAGCTCCAACGGCTGAGCCGGTATTTTGAGGCGGGACAGGACAAACCCACGAGTTCTGCCTTTTCACGAGAGCTACTGGCACTGCAGGGGATCACGGAGCACAGGCAGGAGAGCCCCGAGCCCGTTTTGGGGGGCCTGAGCAGTGTCACAGCGCATCTCTCCACCCCGGGATCCCCAAAGGCTCGGCGGGGCCCCAGGGGGGGGGGGGGCCGAGCACCGCGGTGCTCCCGCTCC
>NW_008825439.1:95370-95809 GCF_000699105.1 Pygoscelis adeliae | reverse complement strand
GGGTAGCCTGGGTGGGGATGAGGCCAGTCCTGCCTGGCCTGCGGGGACGCTGCTCGCACCTCCAGCGTGCCCACCGCCCCGTGTGGGGCAGGAGTCAGAGCGGGGTGATTTATTACAGGGATGTGATTTAATAGAGCCAGAGCCTTCGGCATTAAGCGCTGGAGAAAGGATGCTTCAGAAAGCATGACACAATTGCTTTGATTAATTAATGCATGCAAATGAATGAAGTCTTCTGAGAGCAGCGCTCATTGATGGGATTAAAAACCCAAAGGTGGCAAACTCTCTGTGCTCGGGTCGGAGCGGGAGAAAGGGACCCTTCCCCTCGGGGCTGGGGAGGGGATGTCACCCGAGGCAGCGCCGCCCTTCCCCGCGGCAGAGCCTGCGGGACTGGGGTCCCGGTTCGGGGTGCTCAGGCTGCGCCACGCGCGGTGGGGCGGGG
>NW_008825439.1:94704-95349 GCF_000699105.1 Pygoscelis adeliae | reverse complement strand
GTCTCCCCGCAACGGTGCCCCCCCCCCTCCTGCCTGCCGGTGCCTTTGGCAAGAGCGCGACGTTTCAAAAGGCCAAGCAGATAGTGGTGGTTCTGGTCTGCCGGCGCTTTCCTTCTTGGGGATAAATGGAAGCCGAGATGCCCGTGCTGCCGCCGCTGTTAGGGATGCCAACATAAAAATAGACCTATCTGGCGGGTTTTTTTATATGACCCCATCGGGATTTCTTATCCTGGGACTTAAAAGGGGCACAGGTCCAACGTAAGCAATGGGAAATTAAAACAACAACAAAAAAAAGACGTTACAAGAACGGATGGGAAGGAGAAGCAATCGAGGAGCACGGGGTGATTCGCCAGGGCAGTTTATTGTTCAGCTCCGTGATTCAGCACTTCAGCCGATTCGCAGTTAATTCTTAGAGCGAGTCTCCTGTGGGATGGCAGCGAGCGGACGTCCCTTGGAAGCCGGTCAGGATTTAAGTGTTTCCCTTTTCAGCTCTCCCGCTTCCTCTGGAGGCAGATGGCTGCTGCCCCGGCCCCGCAGGTAGGAAGGCTGGGGAATCTCCCTTCCTTCGGCGAGGAAAACGACTCCCCGGCGCCCGCTCGGGCTGCGGGCAGACGCCGGCCGCCTGAGCGGCCCGGGCCGCTCCGG